>NC_060196.1:19538070-19842772 GCF_021184085.1 Oncorhynchus gorbuscha | reverse complement strand
GCCATAATCCAGGCACAAAGTCCTTTGAGGTGATTCAGGAGGCTGTTAAGGACCCTCTCATGACAGCAAAACTTTCTTTTATCTTGTCAGTGAGCAAAGAAGGGACACCATTTCTCACACGCTACCAGACCGATAAGCCCATGGTGCCATTGTTCAAGCTGCTTAAGAGCTTGATAAGCAGATTCATTAAGCCAGACCTCATGAAAGAAGTGAAGACCCCTCAAAATTATTGATGTCGAGGTGAGCCAGTCATCCAATCACATCGACTCCTCACAGGTAGACTTGGGCTTTGTTACTTGAAGAATTATGAGAGACTTGTCCGCAGGGATTTTTGTTGCCCGAGAACATTGATGGACTTCAGAATCGCTTGCAAGAAGTGTATGCTCACAACTGTTAACAAACTCATTGAGAAATCCCCATTGAAGTACTCTCTGGTCTCGCATCTTTCTTTGATCCAAGGGAAATGGCAGGCACAAATGGAAAGATGCTGTCTACAGAAAAATTGAAGATGGCCCTGACCTGCCTTGTGAATGGTCAACGAGAGGAAGAAGATTGTGATAACATCATTCAACAATACTCACATTTTATTGATGACATTGTCCAACACTCAGAGTTTGTAAACTTTGATCCTGTCCAAGACAGCGTGGACACATTTTTACATGAGTATATGTCAAAGGACAAAGAGTTCAGAAATCCTTGGAGACTTTGCCACCAACTCCTCTTACTGTCACATGGGCAAGCCTCCGTAGAGCACGGATTCTCCATCAATCGGAAGATTGAAGTGGAGAACTTGAAGATTCATACGTAGCACAGAGATGTGTAGTTGACCACATAAGAGCTGTGGGTGGCATACATAATGTGTGCATTGACAGATCGCTGCTGATGTCAGTGGCATCTGCAAGGCAGAGGTATGTGACGCATCAAGAAGAAGAGAGTAACTGAGAAGAATGGATGAGCAAAAAACAGAGACCTTATAGATTAACTTAAAGGGAAGAAAAGGACTGACAAATGCTCTTGAGACCTCGGCAGACAAAAGCAGAGAGCACAGGCAATCTTACTCTTATTGCCAAGTCCAATAGCCTGAGAAGGGGTGCTAAAGATAAGAGCTGAAATAGAAACACTACTCAACAAAAAAGTGAATGTCCTAAAAGTGAATGACTGGGGGAAAAAAAGTTCATGTTTTTGCTCTGCGACATGTTTCGTGTTAAGCTGGTGGTAATGAAATAAACGAGGAGTTTACTTAGCTCTTCAACTCGTAAATAAGTCTGTCTTTATCACTCATTATACACAATATATTGTTTTGCTTTGTTAGAGAAGGCAAGAGACCACGTAGTCTGCCCGTCACTGTAACACAGCACAATTGAGAAGTGTTCACACATTCAAGCCTCTCTCTCTCTCTTTAATTGTCTGTGAGCTTCTGTAAAGCCTGCTTAGTTCTCATTATAATAATTCTCAGTGTTGTAACTTTAATTAACCTTGATCCATGTCTCAAACTATGCCATGCTGGGTCCTTGAATTGGGCCTGGAAAGGCCTTAAAGTCCTTGAATTTGATGTTTAAGAAGGTGTGGGGACCCTGGTTGGTGTTTCCATTATTTTGGCAGTTAGCTGTACAGTGTGTCCTGCTTATAGAAGTTTAATATGTCCCACACAGTGATCTCATCATGCAGGCAAGTTGCCTTTTTTTTACAGTATGTCTGATCTGCTTGCACAAGATGACAATGTGTCTTCCTGTCATGTGTACAGTTCCTGGTGTGTAAGCGCAAGTTGGAGAGCAAGAAGGAGGCCCTCCTGATTCTGTCCAAGGAGCTGGATACTTGTCAACAGGAGAGAGACCAATACCAGCTGATGGCCAACCAGCTCCGAGAACGCCACCAGGGACTCAAGAAGAAGTACAGGGAACTCATAGTGAGTCTACACCCTCGGAATAGGGTGATTTTGGATCAGTTACATTTTCAGGATTAGGGGAGGGGAATCTGATCCCAGATCTGTACCTAGGGGGGAAATTTCACCCCGGAGCCACTACTTCACACTACGTCTCCACAACTGCTCCTCACATTGCTACAATACCTTACTACTGCCTATCTCACACGAGGGACATTAAAGGCCTCATTCAATCAAAAGTTGTATTACCGAGTTCTAATAATTCAAAGTGACACTTCCGGTATCACAAGAAATATGAAGATCAAGTTTGATTTGTTACATGCTTCCTAAACAACAGGTGTAGACTCAGTGGCATGCTTACTTATGGACCCTTCCAACAATGCAGAGAGGAAAAATATAAATAATAGAAAAATAATAACACAAGGGATAAATACACATTGAGTGTATTGATAACTTGGCTATATACACACAGGGTACCAGTACTGAGTCGATGTGCAGGGCTACGAGGTAGTTGATGTAGATATGTACATATAGGTAGGGATAAAGTTACTAGTCAACAGGATATATAATAAACAGTAACAGCCATGTATGTGATGAGTCAATGCTGATAGCCTGGGTAGCTTAACTATTTAACTAGCTTTTTAGCAGGGTATGGCGCTACAAGCTTGACACCTGTATTTGGAGAATTTCTCCCATTCTTCTCTGCAGATCTTCTCAAGCTCTCAGTTTGGATGGAGAGTGTCACTGCACATCTATTTTCAGGTCTCTCCAGAGATGTAAGATCAGGTTCAAGTCCGGGCTCTGGCTGCACCACTCAAGGACATTCAGACACTTGTCCCGAAGCCACTTCTGCGTTGTCTTGGCTGTGTGGTTAGGGTTGTTGTCCTGTTGGAAGGTGAACCTTCGCCCCAGTCTGAGGTCCTGAGAGATCTGGAGAAGTTTTTTTCGTGAAGGATCTTTCTGTAATTTTCTCCGTTCATCCTTCCCTCGATCCTGACTAGTCTCCCAGTCCCTGCCACTGAAAAACATAATAATGATGCTGCCACCACCACCATGCTTCACCATAAGGATGGTATTGGCCAGGTGATGAGTGGTGCCTGGTTTCCTCCAGATGTGACACTTGGCATTCAGGCCGAAGAGTTGGATCTAAGTTTCATCAGACCAGAGAATCTGTGTCTCATGGTCTGGGAATCCTTTAGGTGCCTTTTGGCGAACTCCAAGCGGGCTGTCATGTGCCTTTTTACTGAGGAGTGGCTTCCGTCTGGCCACTACCATAAAGGCCTGATTTGGGGAGTGCTGCAGAAATGGTTGTCTATCTGGAAGGTTCTCCCATCTCCACAGAGGAACTTTGGACCATCAGATCCTAGGTCACCTCCCTGACCGAGGCCCTTATCCCCCGATTGCTCAGTTTGGCCGGGCGGCCAGCTCTAGGAAGTGTCTTAGTGGTTTTTAACTTATTTCATTTAAGTGTGATTGAGGCCGCTGTGTTCTTTTATTTTTTTTATTTAACTAGGTTAGTCTGTAAATAAGAATTTGTTCTTTACTATGACGGCCTACCCCTGCTAAACCCTAACGACACTGAGCTAATTGTGCGCCGCCCTATGGGACTCCCAATCACGGTCGGTTGCGTTACAGCCTGGAATCGAACCAGGGTCTGTAAACGACTCTTTTAGCACTAAGATGCAGTTCCTTAGACTGCTGCACCACTCTTGGGGCTGAAGAATATTTTTGGTACCCTTCCCCAGATTTGTGCCTCGACACAATCTTGTCTCAGAGCTCTAAGGACAATTCCTTTTGATCTCATGGTTTGGTTTTTGCTCTGTCTGTGGGACATTATGTACACAGGTGTGTGCCCTTCCAAATCATGTCCAATCATTTGGATTTACCACAGTTGGACTCCCATTAAGTTGAAACTTCTGAAGGATGTTCAATGGAAACAGGATGCACCTGAGCAAAATTGAGTCTTGTAGCAAAGGATCTGAATACTTATGTAAATAAGGTATTTCTGTTTAATACATAAAAATAAAAATAAACTGTTCTCTTTGTTATTATGGGGCTTTGTGTGTAGATTGAGGGAAAACAATTATTTAATCAATTTTAGATCAACGCTGTAATGTAACGAAATGTGGGAATAAAGGAAGGGATCTGAATACTTTCCGAATGCACTGTATAGTACTTAATTTCTTTACATTTTCATAATTTATTAACCATAGTCATATCAATCATACAATTTTATCTTGACTTCAGATAAGTGATCTGTCCTCACGATCTATATTTTTTTCTTCTACATTCTAGGATGGAGACTCCAGTCTACCACCTGAAAAACGAAATCAAGTAAGTCAACATCAATAGACGCCATGGCGTCACAATATTTTCTTACTATTTGTAGTAGTGTGGCAGTCTAAATGTGTCGACTGAAAAGTAAATGATAAACCGTGTCAAATTGGATGACCAAGGTCATGGTTTGCATTATGACTGTACTGTACTGACATAACACACTTGGCCAGCAACTTCCCTATGTCGAGGACGTTATAGTATGCTAGACTACACAGCAAATTTGCGGGTGTTAAAATCTCTGTGATGAGGTAAGTGTTCTCATTGTAATATCTGAATGTTGATTCTAGTGGGGTCGAAATTGGGATCGAAATGGGATGTGGGATCGAAATTGACACCATATGCTGTGAGTAAATTAAGTGTTATTTGAATCACAGTGGAATCAACACCAGTTGGTGTTACGACTGTGTTGCGTTAATTTCCATGAAAAAGACGTGGGAGGGGCCTCATCATATTTCCCAGCATTCTTTGTTACAGGTTGCTTTATAGAATTGTTTATTTTAATATGTATGTTACTGAATTAATTAATTGATCTTATGCTACACAAAGATAAATAAAAATTGGATTTGTTTAAAAAATATGTTAAGTGGTTAGACTTATTTCACCTGTTATTGAGATGGTTGATCCAGTTTAGATGGTTTAGGTAGTCTTATCAATCTCCCTACCTTGGCAGGCATTCTATCTGCACATGCGGGTGATTAAAAGTTCCGACTGTTGTATATCCTAAATGGATTCCAATAGGAATTATATAACACTTTGCAAGCCAGCAGAATATTACTTGCCGATGTAGCCTACAAACCAGGAGTTTTAGACCACTGTGTTAGGGTAAAACTAGGCTGTCAAAGAATAGTGTTAGGTTCTTATTTTTCAGAGTAAATAACTCAAGAACACTAGAGAAGCTTTAATTACGCTTTAACCAAGTTTAATCATTCCCAAAGGTTCTGCACAGCTGAAATCAGACAGCAAACATTTCAGACATCACCGTTTATATACATCCTACTTAAGACACTCCTCCTTACAGTTTGTCTACACAGGAAAAAAGGTAGCCAGACACTAACCCTGATTATTCCCTTAAGGGGAACTGACCTCACCTCCTGATCCACAATGTCCATCTGTCTTCCCTATATCAACACATCGCTCTCCTCTCCTACATCAAACACATTCCAAAGCCTTCTGTCTTTCTTTAGAGAACCATTAACTTCTAACATAGGAAATGAAAGAGACTATCATTCATTTACTACCTCAATGATCAAAGTTTAGCCGATTCCCAACAATGGTATTGTCAATAATGTTATGTATTCTCATAAATCATTTCATTTTTATTATAAAATATGACCTTACGCACTAACTTAGTGAAGGCTACAGGACTGAAAACCATCGATTGCAACAACCATGTCTCTGTCACTAGAAAAGGCCGTCATGGGTGCAACAGGTACCTCTAAAATTCACTCGAAAGGCACTCAGAGAAATAAATATGCTAAAGGCTTTATGTTAACACCCCAAAAATAGTTACAGTAAGTCCACAGGTGTTAATTCCATAAGACTATTAGAGCTGATGCTGTTACATTTTCTTAGTGTGCATTTATCAGCAATATTCTGATGGGTCACATACACATTTAATAAAGTGTTACATTTAACACTGTGTTAAAATTCTGATCTCACATTTGCTGTGTAGGTGTGAAAGAACAGTATCGTGTACAGTTGAAGTCTGAGGTTTATATTCACTTAGGTTGAATTAAAACACATTTTTTCAACCATTCCACAAATGTATTGTTAACAACCTGTAGTTTAGGCAAGTCGGTTAGGACATCTACTTTGTGCATGACACAAGTAATTTTTCCAACAATTGTTTACAGACAAATTTCACTTCACATAATTCACTATCACAATTCCAGTGGGTCAGATGTTAACATGCACTAATTTGACTGTGCCTTTTGAACAGCTTGGAAATTTTCAGAAAATGATGTCATGGTTTTAGAAGCTTCTGATAGACTAATTGACATCATTTGAGTCAATTGGAGGCATACCTGTGGATGTATTTCAAGGTCTTCAAACTCAGTACCTCTGCTTGACATCATGGGAAAATCTAAAGAAATCAGCCAAGACCTAAGAAAGAAAATGGTAGACCTCCACAAGTCCAGTTCATCCTTGAACAATTTCCAAACTCCTGAAGGTACCACGTTCGTCTGTACAAACAATAGTACGCAAGTAGAAATGCCATGGGACCACGCACCCGTCATACCACTCAGGAAGGATTCTGTCTCCTAGAGATGATGTGTGAAAAGTGCAAATCATTCCCAGAACAGCAAAGGACCTTGTGAAGATGCTGGAGGAAACCGGTACAAAAGTTATCTATATCCAAAGTAAAACAAGTCCTATATCGACATAAATTGAAAGGCTGCTCAGCAAGGAAGAAGCCACTGCTCCAAAACCGCCTTTAAAAAATCCAGACTACGGTTTGCAACTGCACATGGAAACATTTTGGGCTTTTTGGAGAAATGTCCTCTGGTCATTATCATTATGTGTGGGTGGCAGCATCATGTTGTGGGGGTGCTTTGCTGCAGGAAGGACTGGTGCACTTCACAAAATAGATGGCATCATGAGGTGGGAAATTGTGGCTATATTGAAGCAACATCTCAAGACATCAGTCACAAAGTTAAAGCTTGGTCGCAATTGGTTCTTCCAAATGGACAATGACCAAGCATACTTCCAAAGTCGTGGCAAAATGGCTTAAAGTCAAGGTATTGGAGTGGCTATCCCAAAGCCCTGACTTCAATCCCATAGAAAATTTGTGGGCAGAACTGAAACAGTGTGTGCGAGCAAGGAGGCCTACAAACCTGACTCGGTTACACCAGCTCTGTCAGGAGGAGTGGGCCAAAATTCACCCAACTTATTGTGGAAGGCTACCTGAAAAGTTTATCCCCAAGTTAAACAATTGACAGGCAATGCTACCAAATACTAATTGAGTGTATGTAAACCTCTGACCCACTGGGAATGTGATGAAAGAAATAAAATATTAAATAAATAATTATCTACTATTATTCTGTCATTTCACATTCTTTAGGATCACTTTATTTTAACTGACCTAAGACAGGGAATTTTACTTGGATTAAATGTATTTGGCTAAGGTGTATGTGAACTTCTGACTTCAGCTGTACATATCATTCACTCTATCAGTTGAATTTGGCCCAGCTGTTGAGAGACTCCAGACAAAGGAGTAAGCAGCTGTCTGAAGAGGTGAAGGAGCTGAGTCAACGACTGGCTGAGGCCCAGGGGGATAACAAGGTATGATATCCTTAAGGGATGGGGTCAATTCTTTTTCAATTCAGGAAGTAAACTGAAATTCAAATTTTCATCATTTGAAAAACAATTCAGTTTACTTCCTGACAGTGCAGCAATGGTTTACGCACATTTGAAATCCAACAGTGGAGTTACATTCCAAATTGAAATGGAATTGACTCTGTCCTCCCCCTACTCTCCCACAGCTCCTGCGGATGACCATAGCCAGACAGAGGTTGGGGGATGAAGAGGTGGGGGCAAGGCACTTCCAGGCCTATGAGCGGGAGGACCTGGTCCAGCAGTTGGAGATGGCACGAGAGCAGGTGAGGAATGGAACGGTTGTGCCATAATTTGTAACTGTTGGGATCTAAACCCCGGGCTACCACTCAGGAAACCAACTTCTTTAACATTCGACCAAGAGGAAATTCCAGGGCCGGGCTACCTCATTGCAAATGTGTGAGTCTGATTCACCTCTGCTACATTTGGTTGAGTGGTACTGCGACTAATTGCATTGGACCACATGTTCACTCTAGAGACCAGGGTTCAATTCCCCGGTCTGGTACTTCTGAACTGTTTCCACCCTCATCTCTCTCCTTTTTACTCTCTTACATACATGTAAAAATTCTGAACAAGACTGCATTCTCTTATTTTTTTTAATCAAAGTTGTACATTTACATTACATTTAAGTCATTTAGCAGACGCTCTTATCCAGAGCGACTTACAAATTGGTGCATTCACCTTATGTAGAATAAGTTGTCCTGCAAAGAGGGTATGGTGGTGGGTTAATAAAAGAAGCAAGTGTGAGGAACATACCTTGGGTGACGTTGGAAACAACACTAATGGCAGAATGAAGTTGTACAGATGGTTTTAATATTTTCATATAGCAAGATAAGAGATCAATTGTCACTACCATATTCCCAACCAACCATAGTTCAGCCTATGTTGCCCACTCATTATGCAAGGCAGTGTTGGAGGTTTGTCACAATCTGTAATATTATAGGTATTTATAAGGCATCTCTTACAATGTTTGAAATGCCTTGCAAAGTTTGAAATCTTACATGTTGTGGTTTTTTTGTGTCCTAGAATGAGGAGCTGGAGCACAGTGTGAAATCTCTGACGGATGAGCTGCAGGATGTGAGGGCTGAGCGTAACGTGTTCCAGGAAAAGGCCCAGCGGCTGAACCACGAGGTGAACCACATCTTGGGGGGACACGAGTGTCGGATTCTAGACGTAGATGCACTCTGCATGGAGAACAGGTGTGTTTGTGTGTGGGAGAACATAATGTATGTAATATCTGTAATGTTTTACTGAATGCAATAAGGATGTTCATGAACAACTTTCTTCACAATGTATGACTTTGGGCATTTGTTTTGGAATACTTTTTAAATAAACTGTTTTCTTTCAGATATTTACACGAGCGGTTCAAACAACTGCAGGAGGAGGTCACCATGCTCAAAATGAATGTCATGAAGTACAAGGTATTGTAAGCAACATATAAACAAGCCTTTAACATTGTTGTGTGAATAGTACTAATAATACTATAGAATAGAACAATCCTTAGAGATGATCTTAAGTATCATATCTACTCAAGGCCTTATTTGGTCAAAGCTGGTAACTGAGTTTCTGGGCTCATGTTCAAATGTCAATTAAAATGTCATCTTTAGTGACAGTTTTGTTGCCAAGATGGCACCCATATCAGTTGTAGCTCTCAAACAAAGTTTGACAAACTGTATGATTATCGGTATGTTTTTTTTACATGGTAATGTTTTTTTTTTCACAGTTTGTATGGTTCACAATCCTCTACTACTACACATGCTCAATCATGTTAGTGAACAGGGGTATACAATATATCATATGAATATTTTACTGGTTTTCAGAGTGCTCTGGAGAGCAGGAAGAACTCCAAGACTTATGGCAAAGCTAACAGCAGTGCACTCACTGGGGTGCTCTCTGCCAAACAAGGTACTGCACAAACCGTTCCCCTACTCATCTTTCTGTTAGTATTTTGTTCATTAGTTCATAATGCAAATCAATCATTGTACTCTATCTTGAAACCGTACACACTTCCAGACTTGGAGTTAGAAAACACATTTTTGGGGGATTGTATTAACAGTGGACTGATGAACAAAATAATAAACATTTTATTTGTATGTAGTTTTTTGTTTATTCGTAGTAGACCTATTGAGACCTAGGTCTCTTTTTGAAATGTGACCTGCAAACACAAATATACACACAGAGTACCAGTCAAAAGTTTGGACACCTACTCATTCAAGGGTTTTTCTTTATTTTTACTATTTTCTATATTGTAGTATAATAGTGAAGGCATCAAAACTATGAAATAACACATGTAGTAACCAGAAAAGTGTTAAACAAATAAAAAATATTGTATATTTGAGATTCTTCAAAGTAGCCACCCTTTACCTTGATGACAGCTTTGCACACTCTTGGCATTCTCTAAACCAGCTATGCCTGGAATGCTTTTCCAACAGCCTTGAAGGAGTTCCCACATATGCTGAGCACTTCTTGGCTGCTTTTCCTTCACTCTGCGGTCTAACTCATCACAAACCATCTCAATTCGGTTGATTGTGGAGGCCAGGTCATTTGATGCAGCACTCCATCACTCTCCTTCTTGGTCAATTAGCGGCTTACACAGCCTGGAGGTGTGTTGGGTCATTGTCCTGTTGAAAAACAAAATATAGTCCTACTAAGCGCAAACCAGATGGGATGGCGTATCTCTGCAGAATCCTATAGTAGCCATGCTTGTTAAGTGTGCCTTGAATTATAAATAAATCAGACTGTGTCACCAGCAAGCACCCCCAGCAATTTGACCATGAAGGCCTGGTTCACGCAGTCTCCTCTGAACAGTTAGTTGATGTTGAAATGTGTCTGTTACTTGAACTCTGTAGCATTTATTTGGGCTGCAATTTCTGAGGCTGCTAATTCTAATGAACTTATCCTCTGCAGCAGAGGTAACTCTGGGTCTTCCTTACCTGTGGTGGTCCTCATGGGAGCCGGTTTCATCATAGCACTTGATGGTCTTGAAATTTTCCAGATTGACTGACCATGTCTTAAAGTAATGGACTGTCTCTTCTCTTTGCTTATTTGAGCTGTTCTTGCTATAATATGGATTTGGTCTTTTAACAAACAGGGCTATTTTCTTTATACCACCCCTACCTTGTCACAACAGAAATGATTGGCTCAAACGCATTAAGAAGAAAATACATTCTACAAATTAACTTTTAACAAGGCCCACCTGTTAATTGAAATGCATTCCAGGTGACTACCTCATGAAGCTGGTTAAGAGAATGCCACGAGTGTGCAAAGCTGTCATCAAGGCAAAAGGTGGCTACTTTTGAAGAATCTCAAATATAAAATGTATTTTGATTTAACACTTTTGTTTACTTGATTCCATATGTGTTATTTCATAGAAAATTAATTGTAAAAATAAAGAAAATCCCTTGAATGAGTAGATGTCCAAACTTTTGACTGGTACTATACATTATATTAAAATGCAAATACACAGTCATGGTAAACATCACAAGTAAACATCACAAATCACCCAGAAACAGTTACATTGCTCCACAAATAATTCCCCAATCCAATACTCTAAACTGCACGAAAAGAACCTTGAGATGAAATATATTTAGAATTTTGTTACAGCAATAGAGTGCATTAAAACTAAAAGCAGATTTACCTAGCTTGGTGGAGACCCTATGAACCTAGAGTTAACCAATCCTGTTAACTGGTTAGGCAACTCTGTGTCTCTACTTGAAACGCAAAGTGAGATAAGATGGAGGTTATTGAAGGATCAAAACTCACCTGTAACAAAAAGAAGGGCAGTATTGTAGATGGCATCCCATTTAAGAGTAGTAGCAGCTGCACTTTGATAAATAACCAAATTTAAACGCAACATGTTAAGTGTTGGTTTCATGAGCTGAAATAAAAGATCCAAGACATTTTCCATAATCACAAACTTATTTCTCTCATTGTGTGCACAAATGTGTAAGTTGCTCTGGATAAGAGCGTCTGCTAAATGACTTAAATGTAAATGTAAATGTAAACTTGTTTACATCTGTGTTAGTGAGCATTCCTCCTTTGCCAACATAATCCACCCACTTGACAGGTGTGGCATATCAAGATTAAACAGCGTGATTATTAAACAGGTGCATCTTGTGCTGTGGATAATAAAAAGCCAGTCTAAAATGTGCAGTTTGTCACAACACAATGCTACAGATGTCTTGAGCTTTGAGGGAGCATGCAATTGGCATGCTGAATGCAGGAATGTCCACCAGATCTGTTGCCAGAGAATTACATTTCTCTACCATAAGCTACCTCCAATGTTTTAGAGAATTTGGCAGTGCGTCCAATCGGCCTCACAACCACAGACCAGATGTAACCACACCAGCCCAGGATCTCCACAGCCGGCTTATTAACCTGCGGGATCGTCTGAGAACAGCTGATGAAACTGTGGGTTTGCACAACTGAAGAATTTCTGCGCAAACTGTCACAAACCGTCTCAGGGAAGCTCATCTGTGTGCTCATCATCCTCATTAGGGTCTTGACCTCCTGACTGCAGTTTTGTCGTTACTGACTTCAATGGGTAAATTCTCCCCTTCAATGGCCACTGGCACCCTGGAGAGTGTGCTCTTCACGGATTAATCCTGGTTTCAACTGACCCTGGCAGTTGGCATTGTGTGATGTCGTGGAAATGTCCTGTATTTACCAAATCATGAGAGCAAACCACACAAGTCAGAGTTATCATAAAGTCCATCTTTAATTATATGAGCTCCATCACAACCCTGTGACTCTCAGATCAATTCAGTGCCAGACAACATTGGCCATAATTTATCGTTCAGCTTTGTCTCCTATACTATGTCCTTTTCTCAAACTCAGAACCATAAAACAAATCTTCATATCAACAGGCATATATATAAAATCCACTCCTCCTTGACAAGATCACAGAGACACATTGACTGACACACAGACATTGTGGAGCCAAGAGATACATGCTTGACCTCTCCCCTCTTTGCGGCCCACGTAACTTAGTCCTGACAGAGAACAGATGACTGCAACCCCGCCACAGTATTATACAAACACATTCTGATGAGAAGTAACTTACAAACATATGATGAATATAAAACATCTTACCTATGTTACCAACTAATTCTGATTATTCCCCAACAGTGGGTGAGCGGTTTGCTGACAAACATTGCGAACAGAGTGCCCCACTGTGGGGGTAGGGTTACGGTATGGGCAGGCATAAACTACGGACAACAACCGCAATTGCATTTTATTGATGGCAATTTGAATGCACAGATACCGTGACAAAATGTGTACAGTTCCTTGCAACATGGGGAGGCCCATTGTCATGCCATTCATCCGCTGCCATCACCTCATGTTTCAGCATGATAATGCTCTCCCCCATGTTGCAAGGAACTGTACACATTTCCTGGACTTTCAAAATCTCCCAGTTCTTCCATGGCCTGCGTACTCACCAGATATGTCACCCATTGAGCATGTTTGAGCATGCTCTGGATAAACGTGTTCCAGTTCCCGCCAATATCCAGCAATATCCACTTTTCACAACCATTGAAGAGGAGTGGGTCAACATTCCAAAAGCCACAATCAACAGCCTGATCAACTCTGATGGAGATGTTTTGCGCTGCATGAGGCAAATGGTAGTCACACAAGATACTGACTGTTTTTGTGATCCACGCCCCTAAGGTATCTGTGACGAACAGATGCATGCCCGTCTTCCCAGTCATGTGAAATCCATAGCTTAGGGCCTCGTCTGTATACGTATATACTGTACTCTATATCATCTACTGCATCCTTATGTAATACATATATCACTAGCCACTTTAACTATGCCACTTTGTTTACATACTCATCTCATATGTATATACTGCACTCAATACCATCTACTGTATCTTGCCTATGCCGCTCTGTACCATCACCCATTCATATATTTTATGTACATATTCTTTATCCCCTTACACTTGTGTCTATAAGGTAGTAGTTTTGGAATTGTTAGCTAGATTACTTGTTGGTTATTACTGCATTGTCGGAACTAGAAGCACAAGCATTTCGCTACACTCGCATTAACATCTGCTATAAAATAACATTTGATTTGATAATAATTTATTTACATTTTCTGTAATTCAGTAAAGTCTTTGAAGTTGTTGCATGTTGAGTCTATTTTTCTTCAGTGTAATATCACCAAGAACAGATAAAAAAGGTTGACTGAATAATCTGCTTAATGAGCTCATCCATGTTAAAAAATAAATCAATGTAAAATCCATATCAACCCAAGTGCCTAAGTACTTACAGTTGAAGTCGGAAGTTTACATACACTTAGGTTGGAGTCATTAACTCGTTTTTCAACCACTCCACAAATTTCTTGTTAACAAACTATAGTTTTGGCAAGACTGTTAGGACTTCTACTTTGTACATGACACAAGTAATTTTTCCAACAATTGTTTACAGACAGATTATTTCACTTATAATTCGCTGTATCACAATTCCATTGGGTCGGAATAATGCTTTATGACAGTGTCAAAGTGTATTTTCGACAAGTTATTTAAAATGTTATGGAAAAAACATGACTGTAAAGATTTCATTACAACAATAGAAAAATTACTTTTTATTTTATTTTATTTTTTACAATTTCAAACAAAAGGAAACTTCTTGGCAGTAAAACAACTAATCTGAGTAAATGTGGGTTTTGATGTGTGTAGGTGTCATAACAGCCATAAAATAACACACTGTCTCAACCGGTGTAAATATATGGGTCATGACATGTTACTGACAAGCTGTCAGCTGTTATGACATGGTTATGACGCTGGGTGTCGAGTAAAGTGTTACCTCATTTTCCTCTAAAGCCAGTGCTGATGTAGATATCTCTGAACATTGTGTCAGTTCTCTGCACATTTCATTTTAGATGATGAATACATAATCAAAATGCCAACATCCCTCTGTATCCAGCTAACATGCTCTTGCACCATGCATTTACTTCCATACGCAATACGCATCAAAATGCAAAGCTATCCAAGATGGACACTAAACTTAAACCCCCCAAAACATATGCCTAGGCAAACATAATCACAGACTAAATCTATTGGTCTTTTTTTTCTGATCATCTTACCTATCTTAATGGAATTTGTGTGTGTTCAGTGCAGGAATTATTGCTTTCTGAGGACAACGTATGCAGTCTCCCTGTCACGTCTCAGTCCATCTCAGACCTCAAGTCCCTGGCCACAGCCCTACTGGAAACTATCCATGAGAAGAACCTGGTCATTCAGCACCAGCGCCAAACCAACAAGTAGGGAGCTCTTCTACTCTGTAGAAATGTTTTAATTCCTTTCTTCTTAATCAGAATTTCTTCTGTTTTTCTAACTCTCATGAACAATTTCCTCTAGTTACTCTGTAAGTGGCCCCTATACCATGTACTCAATTATTGCATTTCTACCTGTAACGTGATGAACATCTCACCTCAGTGAATACAGTCTGTAACTCTTCCTATGTTGTTTAACTCTTCCTATGTAAACAGGATTCTGGGAAACCGAGTAGGGGAGCTTGAGAAGAAACTGAAGACTCTAGAGGTCTCGGGATTATGGAGCCTCCCAGGTCTCTGCCACACACTGTTTATTTTTTGGTTCCGAGGTCATTTTTATTATTTTAGAATTTATATCATGATGAATAATGAGTAACTTACTAGCCTGTATGTATACCTTGCAAATATAAATGTGGACCTCGAAGCCAGTTCCATGATTGATTTTCATTTCCCTGCTGTAATCAGGGACTTATTTAGATCCTGGGACACCAGGTGGATGCAATTAATTATCAGGTAGAACAGAAAACCAGCAATACTCCAGACCCCCAGGCTCGCATTTGAATGCCCCTGCTGTATACATTAATAAATGCTGTTTGAAAGTGGCATGACCTAATATAAATAGAGTATTATTGGGTGGCATGAGGCACCATTAACTGGTGACTCATACTGATAGCTTTTGATCCTGTATGTGGTCACTGGCCAGTATTATTGTTACCCAGTCACTATTGTCAAACTATGAATGATTTTGATTGATGTTCCATCTCTCCCACTGTACTGAGTTTCTTCTCTCTTTTCCTTCTGCTTTCTGGAGGCCTGACTTACAATGTGTCTCTGGGATTCTCTGGAAGTATGTTTCCACTGCTTTACTTTACTTCACTAATATTATACTATACTATAGTGCACTAACATTTTTATTTTATTTTTAAAGTTGCTTGCTTTATCTCCATCCTGTCCCTGAAAATATCCATGGTAAACTTGTTTTGCTATATTTATACTTCGCAATCCCCACTGCATGCAATCTTTGAGATAAGTCTGTTTTTTTACAGAGAAGAAAATACACCAATGCAACAAAACCATACTTCTAAAAATTTGAGTCACTGCAGAAAGCCTGACCGGCCTTCAAAATAATAAGGCCGGTCAGGCAGAGAGAAAGTCACAATGCTGTCCCTGTCTTTCTTGTCTACAGTGTGAACCCAAAAATAAACCTAACTATATTTTTCTGAACATTCTTTCTTTCTCACTGGATGGGAAGAATGTCCTTTGCACTGATCCCTGTAAACCCAGAATCGACTGAAGAGGGGTAGCCTGGTCCCACATCTGTTTGAGCTGCATAGTCAACTCGTATGGTCGTTTCTGCATTTGTGTGCTACACAGCACAAACTGATCTGGGCCCAGTCCAGAAGAGAAGCCACTCTGAAGCCACACCCTATATTTACCCTGTCCCTTCTACAGTATGATGTATCCAAAAATAAGGGATGCTCTGCCCAGTCACACAACACTGAGACGCCGTGGTTGCCAGTTCTTTGTATTGTAAATTCATTACAAGTAAAGATCTTGGCTTTTATGTGCAGGGTAGGTTGGGAGTATAATATTTTTGTCAATACAGTTGCTGACGTGATCTAGTAGAAATATGTGACAATTGTTGCAACATGGTTATGTTAACACTGTACAGGCATTACGACTTGTTATTATACCAAAAGTGTAATATGGCCCTCCCGAGTGGCGCAGTGGTCTAAGGCACTGCATCGCAGTGCTAGTAACCGGGAGACCTGTGAGACGGCGCACAATTGACCCAGCGTCGTCCGGGTTAGGGGAGGGTTTGGCCGGCCGGAATGTCCTTGTGCCATTGACTCATGTGCACGCTGACATGGTCGCCAGGAGTACGGTGTTTCCTCCGACACATTGGTGCGGCTGGCTTCCGGGTTTAGCAAGCAGTGTGTCAAGAAGTAGTGCGGCTTGGCGGGGTCGTGCTTCGGAGACGCATGGCTCTCGACCTTAGTCTCTCCTGTACTAGAGTTTTAGTGATGGGACAAGACCGTAAACTACCAATTTGGATATCACAAAAAAGGGGTAAAAAATAGTGCTTGTAATATAATTTGGCTTGTTTTGTGATAGGAGGGAGAGATGACATCATCCTGAATGAAACTCTGCAGCCTAGCTCCACTGTGACAAGCTCTGAGGAGAAGAAAGTACCATCCAATGAGCACGAAGTACCCCCTACTGAGCACGAAGTACCCCCCAATGTGCAGGATGTACCCCCCAATGTGCAGGATGTAACCCCCAATGAGCAGGATGTAACCCCCAATGAGCAGGAAGTACCTCCCACTGACCACAAAGTACCCCCTACTGAGCAAGAAGTACCTTCCACTGTGCAGTCTACCACAGGTAAGAATATTCTATGTAATTATATGGGGCTAACTGTATAAATAGCCATTTTACATTCCAATTATCATGCATTATATAGCGTAATGTATCTTTCACTGGCTCTTATGTACTATATTGTTAATTTGTATTACAGCAGATGACTATACCATTCTCATTGCTGCCAATTTGGTTCTGGGTGTTGAAATCAATGTTAGTAATGCTGCTACATTTCAATTACACCATAACATTCTCAATTCTTTTGACCATAGAGCAGAGGATGACAAGGTAGCCAATGACGTGCAGATCCCCGTCCCCGTCCCAAGACGTGGGGGGGGGGGGTTACCCAGTGTGACGGGGGATACAGAAATAAGCACCAAGGAGTCAGAGCCACTAGTGTCACCAGTCAGCCTGGACACATCCAAGCAAAACTTGTTAGGCAAAACTGCTGAGGAAGTGAAGGACAGACAATAAACCTGGATGAATGTCAGACTGTCGACCAATCACAAAGTGCAAATGAGGTCACGGTGCTTCCATGATACCAATTAGATGAGACTGTAGGCGGGACTCCATCCCCTTCCTCAAGGCCAGACTTGGACGTGTCCTCCTGTAAGACATATACAACATATCAGAGCCTCAAGGACACAAAACCCACCCAGAGAGATGTGAGTTGGTCAGATGACAACGTCTTTTGGGTGGGGTCTGAGGAGATTGACATGGCAGAGGGCTCTATGACAGAAAACACTAATCTTCCATCCTCAACATCAACCTGCAGCTCTCCTATTCAAACAAGTCCCACCCACGGGGAGAATAACCAATCACACCACAAGTCAGAACATTCAGACGATGTGAGGGTCGAGTGCTTAACGAATAAGGAGTAAGAAATCCTTCCCTTGAACAGTAGCCACTCAAATGCTGAATGATCAGACCGGGATGGGAAAACAGTGAAAAATTACAGCTACTTCAGCCAAAACCATGCCTAGATTGACACTGTAATAGAATGGGTTTCAATATTCCTGAGGGTGCATTCTGTAAAATGTCGTACTGCTTACTGGTGATTCCAAGCTCCCAAGATTTCTGAAAGAGATATTACTCTGCTACTGTTGCTGTAACGTGGAATTGAACCCTGTGGCCCTTCTATTCAGTTGTTGAAGCTGGCCTGGACTGACCAGTACAGAGAACCTACTAGCTTCTCATATGTTCTACTGCTTTTTATTTTTATTTTTATGTACACTGCTCAAAAAAATAGGGAACACTAAAATAACACATCCGAGATCTGAATGAATGAAATATTCTTATAAAATATTTTTCTTTACATAGTTGAATGTGCTGACAACAAAATCACACAAATGATCAATGGAAATCAAATGTATCAACCCATGGCGGTCTGGATTTGGAGTCACACTCAATTAAAGTGGAAAACCACACTACAGGCTGATGAGGTGGCGGATGGTCTCCTGAGGGATCTCCTCCCAGACCTGGACTAAAGCATCCGTCAACTCCTGGACAGTCTGTGGTGCAACGTGGCGTTGGTGGATGGAGTGAGACATGATGTCCCAGATGTGCTCAATTGGATTCAGGTCTGGGGAACGGGCGGGCCAGTCCATAGCATCAATGCCTTCTTCTTGCAGGAACTGCTGACACACTCCAGCCATATAAGGTCTAGCATTGTCTTGCATTAGGAGGAACCCTAGGCCAACCGCACCAGCATATGGTCTCACAAGGGGTCTGAGGATCTCATCTCGGTACCTAACAGCAGTCAGGCTGTGGAGGGCTGTGCGGCCCCCCAAAGAAATGCCACCCCACACCTGACCCACCGCCAAACCGGTCATGCTGGAGGATGTTGCAGGCAGCAGAACGTTCTCCACGGCGTCTCCAGACTCTGTCACATCTGTCACGTCTGTCACGTGCTCAGTGTGAACCTGCTTTCATCTGTGAAGAGCACAGGGCGCCAGTGGCGAATTTGCCAATCTTGGTGTTCTCTGGCAAATGCCAAACGTCTTGCTTGCACGGTGTTGGGCTGTAAGCACAACCCCCACCTGTGGACGTCGGGCCCTCATACCACCCTCATGGAGTCTTTCTGACCGTTTGAGCAGACACATGCACATTTGTGGGCTGCTGGAGGTCATTTTACAGGGCTCTGGCAGTGCTCCTCCTTACACAAAGGCGGAGGTAGTGGTCCTGCTGCTGGGTTGTTGGCCTCCTCCACGTCTCCTGATGTACTGGCCTGTCTCCTGGTAGCGCCTCCATGCTCTGGACACAACGCTGAAAGACACAGCAAACCTTCTTCCCACAGCTCGCATTGATGTCCCATCCTGGATGAGCTGCACAACCTGAGCCACTTGTGTGGGTTGTAGTAGACTCCGTCTCATGCTACCACTAGAGTGAAAGCACCGCCAGCATTCAAAAGTGACCAAAACATCAGCCACTAAGCATAGGAACTGAGAAGTGGTCTGTGGTCACCACCTGCAGAACCACTCCTTTATTGGGGGTGTCTTGCTAATTGCCTATAATTTCCACCTGTTGTCTATTCCATTTGCACAACAGCATGTGAAATGTATTGTCAATCAGTGTTGCTTCCTAAGTAGACAGTTTGATTTCACAGAAGTGTGATTGACTTGGAGTTACATTGTGTTGTCTGGGAGGGGAAAACTGAAATCTAGCTGTTATTGCCAGTGATGTTTAACTCTTTGGTCTATTAACCAATTTACAGCATGGTGACGTCACCATAGAAAGCCGAAACTCCCGCCCATGCAAACCCGCTGATTTATAAGGTCCTGCGTAGAATGTATTTTCAACCAGCAACTATCAGGAAATAACACTGATCAAATGTTTTCACACTTTTACAGTGTTAATTTCATCAGCTGTTGTACAATCTGATATTAAGAAAAACATTTAAATTTCATTTTGACTGCACTGGGCCTTAAGAGTATTGGAACATGTAAGGAGTTGCAGGTAAATCCATTTGAATTCAATCAATCACTCTTTGACAGCATCCCTTTTGATTTAATCGAAACTTTCCATACATGTTTGCCCTTGGAAGAAGTGGTCAGAGAGTGACTTTTTGGACCTGAAGGCCAAAACAATCAGGAGATAAAGGTGCTCAAAGTTGACCTATTTTGCATACCCCACCATACCATGAGATATTCATGTCTTCATTTTTTACCTTTATTTAACTAGGCAAGCCAGTTGAGAACAAATTCTTACTTTCAATGACGGCCTAAGAACGGTGGGTTAACTGCCTGCTCGGGGGCAGAACGACAGATTTGTACCTTGTCAGCTCGGGGATATGAACTTGCAACCTTTCGGTTACTAGTCCAACGCTGTAACCACTAGGCTACCCTGCCGCCCCATAAACAGTTAAGTTTGAAATCATTTTAAAAGCTTACAAACTGTGTTGTCAACCTATTTTCTTATTTATTGGAGTGCACAACAATTGAATAAAGAAATTCATTTTTAAAACTTTTAGCATCAATTATCTAAAACTAGTAAAAAGGAATTCACATCATCTGAGGTTTTAGTTTTCAAAAAATAGCTCTTGAACACAGGGTAGGTGTTATTTCATTTAAGTGTGTTAACACTTACAAGGCTGTCGGCCAGATGGCATCCCAAGCCGTGTCCTCAGAGCATGTGCCGACTAGATGGCTGGAGTGTTTACCGTCATACCGGTATTCAATCTATTCATATCCCAGTCTGTTGTCACCACTTGCTTCGAGATGTCCAACATTGTTCCTGTACCCAAGAAAGTGAAGATAACTGAACTAAATGACTAGCACTCACTACTGTCATGATGAAGTGCTTTGAGAGGCTAGTTAAGGACCATATCACCTCCACCTTACCTGACAACTTAATCCCACTACAATTCACATACTGCCCCAACAGATCCACGGACGATGCTATGGCACTGCACACTGCCCTACCCCATCTGGACAAGAGAAATATCTATATAATGCTGTAATATAATCCTGGGTCTGAAACCCTCCCTGTGCAAATGGGTCCTGGACTTCCTGACAGGCCGACCCCAAGTGGTGGAGGTAGGCAACAACACCTCCTCCAAGCTGATCCTAAACACCGAAGGCCCCACAAGGGTATGTGCTCAGCCTACTCTTATACTCCCTGTTCACCTACGACTGCGTAGCCACACGTCTCAAACGCCATCATCAAATTTGATACACTTTATATGTACAGTGCATTCGGAAAGTATTCAGACTCCTTCACTCTATCCACATTTTGTTACGTTACAGCCTCATTCTAAAGTGGATTAAATACAAAAATCCACACACACTATCCCATAGTGACAAGTGAAAACTTTTATTTTTATTTTTTTATGTATACACATTTTTTTTCCAAATAATACCTTATTCAGACCTTTTGCTATGAGACTCAATTAAGCTCAGGTGCATCCTGTTTCCATTGCTCAAGATGTAGAAACATCTCAAACATAATTGGAGTCCATCTGTGGTAAATTGATTGGACTTGATTTGGAAAGGCACACACCTGTCTGTATACGATTCCACAGTTGACAGTGCATGTCAGAGCAAAAACCAAGCCATGAGCTCTAAGGAATTGTCCTAGACAGGAGCTCCCAGATATCGTTGTTTTGAGGCACAGATCTGGGGGAAGGGTACCAAAACATTTCTGCAGCATTGAAGGTCCCCAAGAACACAGTGGCCTTCATCATTCTTAAATGGAAGAAGATTGGAACCACCAAGACTCTTCCTAGAGCTGGCAGCCTGGTCAAACTGAGCAATCTGGGGAGAAGGGCCTTGGTCGAGGATGTGACCAAGAACCAGACGATCACTCAGACAGAGCTCCAGAGTTCCTCTAAGTGCATACACACACAATAACATACACACGTACACATGTATTTTGTGTTGTAGATACAGTTGAAGTCGGAAGTTTACATACACTTAGGTTGGAGTCATTAAAACTTGTTTTTCAACCAGTCCACACATTTCTTGTTAACAAACTATAGTTTTGGCAAGTCATTTAGGACATCTACTTTGTTCTTGACACAAGTCATGTTTCCAACTTGTTTACAGCTTATTTAACTTATAATTCACTATCACAATTCCAGTGGGTCAGAAGTTTACATACAGTAAGTTGACTGTGCCTTTCAACAGCTTGGAAAATTCCAGAACCAACAATCTACCAGTGGCACCGATGGCTTTAGCCTATCAGAAATAAAAGTAGGCTAATGGACATCATTTGAGTCAATTGGAGGCATACCTGTGGAAGTATTTCAAGGCCTACCTTCAAACTCAGTGCCTCTTTGCTTGACATCATGGGAAAATCAAAAGAAATCAGCCAAGACCTCAGGAAAAAAATGGTAGACCTCCACAAGTCTGGTTCATCCTTGGGAGCAATTTCCAAACTCCTGAAGGTGCCACTTCATCTGTACAAACAATAGAACGCAAGTATAAACACCATGGGACAACGCAGCTGTCATACCGCTCAGCAAGGAGACGCGTTCTGTCTCCTAGAGATGAATGTACTTTTTAGTACAAAAAGTGCAAATCAATCCCAGAACAATAGCAAAGGACCTTGTGAAGATGCTGGAGGAAACGGGTACAAAAGTATCTATATCACCCTGTATTCAGGAGCATGTTGTGTCTCAACTAATGGCAGATATGATGTAAAATAGGGTCTAAGCTACAACGTGAAAGAAATTGGTGTTCATGCTTTTTTGGATAACTGGCGTTAAATGTTAAATAGGGACCATTTTTATTTAAAGAAATACTTTATATTATATAATTGTTTGATAACCCTGTTTGTAAGCTTTTAAATGTAAATGATGTCAATCTCAACCATTTATCTTTTCCAGTGATGAAGACCTGGATGTCTTATGGTATGGTGGGGTATGCCAAATGGATCAACTTTGAGGACCTTTATCTCTTGAATATTTTGGCATTCAGGTCCAAAAAGTTACTTCGGAGCACTTTTACAATGGGCAAATATGTATGGAAGGTTTTGTTCCAATAAAGAGACGGGTGCTGTCAAAAAAATGATAGAATTCAAATTGATTTACCTAGGTGCAATATACTGTACCATGCCATTTTGGGCATATGTCCTTCCCACTGGGCACACCACATAATTTCAACGTGGACGATCAGGTAATATTTGGTTGAGGCATTGATCAATGAGATTATAACCTATTATTTCCCCACTCAAAAAGACAGCCAGAAGTTTGTTGAATTTCCAATGTGTTATCACTACTTTCAACCATCAAAAAGCACACTGCTTGGCTAGTATCTGCTTGGATAGTTCCATCAGTGCCACTGGGGGATTGTTGGTTGAGTTGAAGACATGAATCCAACATAATTTGTCAACAATTTATTCAGCTAGTTACTGTATTATAAAAGTGATATTGTGTTTGGTTGTCAACACAAACAAATATAAACATTTGAAAGAGATGTATCTACTGCTTGGAAAGTTCCATCTGTCCTATATTCTTTAACTTTAATTTTCAGTTGAATCCAACATATCAATAATTAACTTGTCAACAACCTGGAACTAAATTTGAAATCAACCAAAGCTTGAAACTCTAGGCCTATATTGTCTTTTTGGTAGAATCGCTTAATTCAATTAAATTGCTTAATTGAAACGATTGAAATACTGCTAGTTTTCCCAGAAAGCTGCCCTTTTCATTAGCCAATGCAGCAATTTTGAAATGGAAGTGTCAGCCAATCAGCTCCTTTGTTGTTCAACACAATGTGCCATTCCATATTTACTAATGTGGCTAATGCTAGCTAGCGTGAGAACAAAAAGGGCAGTTTTCCTGGAAAACTAGCAGTATTTCAATCTTCTCAATTGAGCAGTATGGATAAAGGTAACATTTGGAGTACCATGGCATATCCCATCCCTGGATTGAGGTATGTTTTCTGACGAATATCTTGCGCCATAACCACGGTGTCTTAATGTAAACATGATTGCGTTCCGACCCTAGTGCAGCTCAGTGTAAACAAGCACAACGGTAGGGTCGGGATCTTCTAGCTAAAATAAGAGTATTCATTTGAAAGATCTATTTTGATATACCGGTTAAAGTATAATGAAATGTAATGAAAATAAACTAATTTCTCAAAAATGATTTACAAAGCACACTTGGAATTTCAATAAAGGTATTTTCAAAGTTTAATACAATATACATGAATTGCTATCAGCTATGGTAAACCTGTCCTATCCCTTAAAATAAAAGATAAACATGACTTTTAGGAAACATTTTTGTAATTTAGATCTGGATAAAATGAAAGCAATGAAATTCAAGTTGTCTTGCGATGAAAGATGGTGAGCTCAGAAAGAAAAGGGAAGAATAAACTACGATTCTCATCCCCTTCTCTGCTGTCGATGATGGTGCTTATCCCACAGTTTGGGACTGCTCATCCCGATGGTGCAACATGCCAGCCTCCACCCAGCATTACCATGTAGCAGGCTCCCCGCATCCCCGCCCTGCCCTAGGTCGTCTGCCTTCTCATGGACCACCACCGCCCGCCCAAGCACCGACAGCCCCCCGAACAGAGTGGCCTTTGATTCAGTCAACTTGTGAACCCTCCCCTGGTGGGCCACAAAGTTCCCAAAGTCCCCCGGGTGGCTGGGATGGGGGACCCTGTAAGGGTTGTAATGGCCGCCTGTGGAATCGCAGCCCTGGCTGAAATCCCCGTATTGGTGGATGTGGATGGCTTTTGACTGATGATCACTGTCACTTGGAAAACCATGGAGAAGAAAGAGGACTTTGAGGCTTCCCTCGGGGTATTCCTGCTTGAACAGCACCTGTCCATACACGTTAGGTAGACCTTCGCCTAGTTTGGTGCTGGGTCTCATTTTGCAGGCTGCATAGACAGTTCTGTTATACTCCATGGCCTCTGGTGGGGCCATGTTGGAGACAGCCTCCTGGCTGTGTGTAGAGGAACATGCTTGGAAGCTTACCAGAACAAAAATAAATATTGGATGAAATAAAGGCATGGTCCTAGCTTTTTTGTGTAACCTAGAAGAAAAACAAAATACACAATCAGGATCTCATAGTGTCCACAGGGCAACCATGTTTTATCATTAAACTAACCTGTAGCCTAACTAATGCACATAAATATAAACAGATTTAAATTGGATGAAGCCTTTAGGTCAAAGTTGGGATTTTAATTACATTAAACTATTCTATACTATTTAAGTACACTTCTTTATACATTTCTAATATTTGCCTAACACTATAGACTTGTAGTAGGCTAAGCATTGCCTACCTAACCTTGTAGATATTTTTTAAAGATATGCCCTGTCATATTTACATTTAGAATATTTAGAAAAGGCTATTGAAAAGCCAGGTTTACCTGCCAGGCTAGTATTACAGAGACGTGGGGAGGGTAAATACAGTGGGGCAAAAAAGTATTTAGTCAGCCACCAATTGTGCAAGTTCTCCTACTTAAAAAGATGAGAGAGGCCTGTATAGTTTTCATCATAGGTACACTTCAAGTATGACAGACAAAATGAGAAAACAAATCCAGAAAATCACATTGTAGAATGTATTTGCAAATATGGTGGAAAATAAGTATTTGGTCACCTACAAACAAGCAAGATTTCTGGCTCTCACAGACCTGTAACTTCTTCTTTAAGAGGCTCCTCTGTCCCCCACTCGTTACCTGTTTTAATGGCACCTGTATGAACTTGTTATCGGTATAAAAGACACCTGTCCACAACCTCAAACAGTCACACTCCAAACTCCACTATGGCCAAGACCAAAGAGCTGTCAAAGGACACCAAAAACAAAATTGTAGACCTGCACCAGGCTGGGAAGACTGAATCTGCAATAGGTAAGCAGCTTGGTTTGAAGAAATCAACTGTGGGAGCAATTATTAGGAAATGGAAGACATACAACACCACTGATAATCTCCCTCGATCTGGGGCTCCACGCAAGATCTCACCCCGTGGGGTCAAAATGATCACAAGAGCGGTGAGCGCAAAAATCCCAGAACCACACGGGGGGACCTAGTGAATGACCTGCAGAGAGCTGGGACCAAAGTAACAAAGGCTACCAACAGTAACACACTACGCCGCCAGGGACTCAAATCCTGCAGTGCCAGACGTGTCCCCCTGCTTAAGCCAGTACATGTCCAGGCCCGTCTGAAGTTTGCTAGAGAGCATTTGGATGATCCAGAAGAAGATTGGGAGAATGTCATATGGTCAGATGAAACCAAAATAGAACTTTTTGGTAAAAACTCAACTTGTCGTGTTTGGAGGACAAAGAATGCTGAGTTGCATCCAAAGACAACCATACCTACTGTGATGAATGGGGGTGGAAACATCATGCTTTGGGGCTGTTTTTCTGCAAAGGGACCAGGACGACCCGTGTAAAGGAAAGAATGAATGGGGCCATG
Source organism: Oncorhynchus gorbuscha (assembly GCF_021184085.1). NCBI lineage: Eukaryota > Metazoa > Chordata > Actinopteri > Salmoniformes > Salmonidae > Oncorhynchus > Oncorhynchus gorbuscha. Next base: position 19,816,221 of record NC_060196.1, on the reverse strand, counting down.
TATCGTGAGATTTTGAGTGAAAAGCTCCTTCCATCAGCAAGGGCATTGAAGATGAAACGTGGCTGGGTCTTTCAGCATGACATTGATCCCAAACACACCGCCCGGGCAACAAAGGAGTGGCTTCGAAAGAAGCATTTCAAGGTCCTGGAGTGGCCTAGCCAGTCTCCAGATCTCAACCCAATAGACAATCTTTGGAGGGAGTTGAAAGTCCGTGTTGCCCAGGAAGAGCCCTAAAACATCACTGCTCTAGAGGAATGCATGGAGGAATGGGACAAAATACCAGCAACAGTGTGTGAAAACCTTGTGAAGACTTACAGAAAACATTTGACCTCTGTCATTGCCAACAAAGGGTATATAACAAAGTATTGAGATAAACTTTTGTTATTGACTAAATACTTATTTTCCATCATTTGCAAATAAATTCCTTAAAAATCCTAGAATGTGATTTTCTGGATTTTTTTCTTCTCATTTTGTCTGTCATAGTTGAAGAGTACCTATGATGGAAATTACAGGCCTCTCTCATCTTTTTAAGTGGGAGAACTTGCACAATTGGTGGCTGACTAAATACTTTTTTGGCCCACTGTATCTATACTACACTTGATGCTTAATTTAGCCGATACTACAATTTCTGTTCAGCCTACTTCTCTAATACGAATAGGTTTAAACACATGGAGTCTATAGAGCACACTATAAACACACTACTTTTTACTCCATACATTTTCCCTGACACCCAAAAGTACTCATTACAAAAAAATCACAAGCTATAGCTAGCAGTAATAATTGAGGAAAACACCCAAATGAACACATATTCTTCAATCGTTTACGGTCTTTAAAGTCCAACGTAATTCGGATTTGGCAAGCAATTTTCTAGAATATAAATTGATGGCCATGTTCGTGATCTCTGTAGCCTACCTGTCTGGCGAAATCACAGTTCTTGACAATTGTCGGAATAAACCATCCGGGTTGTCGCAAATTTTGCAGAGAAAGAGCCCGTCAATCTTGAGGGTGTTCGATTAAGTGCACCGTGCTATTGTCCATGACATGAACGGGTAAAAAGTAGTGAGGGTAGAGCGCCCTCTAATCTCAAATAGAAAAATTAATCTGCACCGCTCGGTCATGTTGTAAACACTGCAGCATGATGTGTAGTTCAGAAACATACATCTATTTTCCATTAAAGTATGTGTTCGAATTCTCAAAATAGTTTAATTGGGAATTCAGATAAAGTATTTTTTATCAAAAGCAATCACTTCTGCATGTGAAAACACAGAATCCTACTCATTACTACGTCACTTTTGTTTTGAGCCGATTTGGCACCTGGCTCACACCAGGGTGGAAGCCGGTTCCTAAACGAACGCATTAAATAAAATCCTCTCCTTGTGTAACCAGAGGGCGTAGGTGGTGGGTGGAGCGGGGGTGAGAAGGGACACATTCTTTCCAGGGCATTTCATTCGGGGGCGGTGCTTTACGTCACGGTGGGCGTAGGTTTCAAAGTGCATGGACTGTCCAGATGCTCGTCCACGTTCAACCGAGAACCTTCCGCCTGGGACCTGGGTTTATACTTTATAGTTTACACTTGAACTTTCGTATTAGTACATCATTTTGCTTTATTTGAACTAACAATAGCTAGCTGGACCAGTTTTCCCAAAAGTTAACGATGTGTAAAGGTTTGCTTTCTAGCCAACCAACAACGTCAATGCTGCTATCAAGCCAATCTACTCTAGCTGAATGAAATATATGAAATTGATCATGACTAGATTGAATCTAATTTCACTGCAATTGTTTAGTCAACGTGCAATAATACCTGTATACTGTCTATCACTGAGATTAATTATTTCCCTTTGCTGGCTTCATTCAAAACTCTTAATCTGATGGATTTTGGATGTCTTTGATTTTATTGATTAGTTCAAGGGCCTATACATTTTTTTTATTTCACCTTTATTTAACCAGGTAGGCTAGTTGAGAACAAGTTATCATTTGCAACTGCGACCTGGCCAAAATAAAGCATAGCAGTGTGAACAGACAACACAGAGTTACACATGTCAAGTCAATAACACAGTAGAAAAAAATGGGCAGTCTATATACAATGTGTGCAAAAGGCATGAGGAGGTAGGCGAATAATACAATTTTGCAGATTAACACTGGAGTGATAAATGATCAGATGGTCATGTACAGGTAGAGATATTGGTGTGCAAAAGAGCAGAAAAGTAAATAAATAAAAAACAGTATAAAAACAGTATGGGAATGAGGTAGGTGAAAATGGGTGGGCTATTTACCAATAGACTATGTAGCTGACTATGTAGCTGATGTTTGAAGTTGGTGAGGGAGATAAAAGTCTCCAACTTTAGCGATTTTTGCAGTTCGTTCCAGTCACAGGCAGCAGAGTACTGGAACGAAAGGCGGCCAAATGAGGTGTTGGCTTTAGGGATGATCAGTGAGATACACCTGCTGGAGCGCGTGCTACGGATGGGTGTTGCCATCGTGACCAGTGAACTGAGATAAGACGGAGCTTTACCTAGCTTGGACTTGTAGATGACCTGGAGCCAGTGGGTCTGGCGATGAATATGTAGTGAGGGCCAGCCGACTAGAGCATACAAGTCGCAGTGGTGGGTGGTATAAGGTGCTTTAGTGACAAAACGGATGGCACTGTGATAGACTGCATCCAGTTTGCTGAGTAGAGTGTTGGAAGCCATTTTGTAGATGACATCGCCGAAGTCGAGGATCGGTAGGATAGTCAGTTTTACTAGGGTAAGCTTGGCGGCGTGAGTGAAGGAGGCTTTGTTGCGGAATAGAAAGCCGACTCTTGATTTGATTTTCGATTGGAGATGTTTGATGTGAGTTATTTGAGAGAAAATACACTCTGACTTCAGAATGAAATGTTGCCTATTCACATCTCATACAGTATGGTTACCTGACTGCAATACGTTATCTTGATATGTTAATAAAGACATGCTGTGTTAATTTTGGCATGTTTACCTGGCTATGTACCGTAGATAGCAAGCCCATAATAAGTCAATAGGGGTAACTGGCGAGCTACTACTACTGTTTGCTAGCCAGCCAGATTGCCATGAAAAATTGTTAGCAAGCTATCAATGAAGAATTGACATCTATTCTTGCATAATATTTGTTTTAGGTCATTTTTGCCTGCTGGTTAGCTACATGATCATGATTCACATATAGCTTGCTGTTAGTTATGAAGTCAAACGGTTGCTTTGTGTATATATTCTTCTCTATTGCCATTGTTGTCCTGGCTGGAAGACAGTTCAGTAAATGGGTATTGTAAGTTAACTGACTAGCCAGGAAAAATTGGTGGCTACCCATGAAAAATTTACATCTACCTTGCATATTTTTAATTTTACCTTTATTTAACTAAGCAAGTCAGTTAAGATAAATTCTTAGTTATAATGACGGCCAAGGAACAGCTGGTTAACTGTCTTGTTCAGGGGCAGAACGACAGATTTTTACCTTGTCGGTTCAGGGATTCTATCTAACAACCTTTCAGTTACTGGCCCAACGCTCTAACCACTAAACTACCTGCCGCCCCGCATAACATTAGTTGTAGGTCATGTTTGGCCGTTTAACTAGCTGACTAGCTAGATTATTACGATTCACATATCTAGCTGATAATTATGTATCAAAACATTTGCTTTGTGTATATCTTGTTTCATTTATTGTTGCCATTGCCATACATGGACAAGTTCTATAATTGTTTTATTATTAACAACAAATCCAATACAAAAAGTACATGGGGAACACAAGTATATATCAAATCATAGCACATGTTATTGTGAGTGGAGTGAAATGTTTTTGTCTCTAGCTCCAACAGTGCAGTAATATATAACAAGTAATATCTAACAATTTCTCAAAAATACACACAAATCCAAAATAATTCTTAAACAGTTATAATTATATATATATATACAAAAGTTTTAGAACACCTATTCATTCGAGGGTTTTTCTTTATTTGTACTATTTTCTACATTGAAGACATCAACACTATGAAATAACACATATGAAATGATGTATCAAAAACAAATCAAAATATATTTTAAAAATCACTTTGCCTTGATGATAGCTTTGCACACACTCTTGGCATTCTCTCAACCAGCTTCATGAGGTAGTCACCTGGAGTGCATTTCAGTTAACAGGTGTGCCTTGTTAAAAGTTAATTTGTGTAATTTCTTTCCTTCTTAATGCGTTTGACCCAATCAGTTGTGTTGTGACATGGTAGGGGTGGTATAAGAGAGCCCTATTTGGTAAAAGACCAAATCCATATTATAGCAAGAACAGCTCAAATAAGCAAAAATAAAAGACGTTTATTACTTTAAGACACAAAGGTCTGCCAATCCGGAAAATTTCAAGAACTTTAAAAGTTTCTTCAAGTGCAGCCACAAAAACTATCAAGCGCTATGATGAAACTGCCTCTCATGAGGACCACCACAGGAAAGGAAGACCCAGAGTTACCTCTGCAGCAGAAGATAAGTTCATTAGTGTTAACTGCACCTCAGATTGCAGCCCAAATAAATGCTTCACAGAGTTCAAGTAACAGACACAACTCAACATCAACTATTCAGAGGATACTGTGTGAATCAAGCCTTTATGGTCGAATTGCTGCAAAGAAACCACTGATAAAGGACACAACTAATAAGTAGAGACTTTCTTGGGCCAAGAAACTATGGACATTAAACTGGTGGAAATCTGTTCTTTGATCTGATGAGTCAAAATGTGAGATTTTTGCTTCCAACCGCCGTGTCTTTGTGAGACGCAGATTAAGTGAACGGATGACCACCGCATGTGTGGTTCCAACCGTGAAGCATGGAGCTGCATTCTGCAGTGATTCGCCATCCCATTTGGTTTGCGGTTATCATTTGTTTCATTATCATTTGTTTTTCAACAGGACAATGACCCAACACACCTCCAGACTGTGTAAGGGCTATTTGACCAAGAACAAGAATGATGGAGTGCTGCATCAGATGACCTGACCTCCACAATCAATCGACTTCAACCGAATTGAGATGGTTTGGGATGAGTTGGACCGCAGAGTGAAGGAAAAGCAGCCAACAAGTGCTCAGCATATGTGGGAACTCCTTCAAGACTGTTGGAAAAGCATTTCTCATTAAGCTAGTTGAGAGAATGCCAAGAGTGTGCAAAGCTGTCATCAAGGCAAAGGGTGAATACTTTGAAGAATCTAAAAAATATTTTGATTTGTTTAACACTTTTTTGTTTTCTATGTTATTTTATAGTTTTGTTTGTCTTCACTATTATTCTAAATATTGCAAATAGTTTTAAAAAATACATTAAAACCCTTGAATGAATAGGTGTGTCCAAACTTTTAACTGGTACTGTATTTCTAACAATATCAGACTATTATTAGACATACTTGACTACTCAGACCTAATAACCAAGGATAGTTTCATATCATTTATAGATTTTTCTAAAGCTTTTGACACAGTGGAGCATCCGTTCCTCTTCCATTCCCTTGAGAAATTTGGCATTGATGATGTTTTCTGTAAGGCTATTGACTCTCGTCTGCTAAATGACTTAAATGTAAATATAAATGTATACGAATGGTAACAGCTCTATTAAACTGACACATGGCACTTCACCTAGATTTGAGTTAAAGAGAGGAATTAGGCAAGGTTGTCCTATCTCACCGTATCTGTTTTTATAAATCATTCAACTTCTTACATTCTTTAAATAATAGTCCTGTACAAGGTATTTCCATAGCTGGTAAAGAAATTATTATAAGCCAGCTGGCTGACTATTTTCCAAAAGACGCTAATCAGATTCCCATATCGAGCAATGTGATAGACCAGATGCTTTGGAACAGGATTCTATGTCTTAACATTAATAAATGTGAACTCATGGCTGTCAAAGATTGTGTGACACCCTCATGTTATGGTATTCCAGTGAAAGAAGAACTTACATATTTTGCCATAACCGTTTTTAAGGACTATGGTTTGCAACTGCACATGGAGACAAAGATTGTACTTTTTGGAGAAATGTCCTCTGATCTGATGAAACAAAAATAGAACTGTTTGGCCATAATGACCATTGTTAGGTTTGAAGGAAAAAGGGGGAGGCTTGCATCATGGAGGGGGGGCAGCATCATGTTGTGGGGGTGCTTACAGCAAGAAGGACTGGTGCACTTCACACAATAGATGGCATCATGAGGAGGACAATTATGTGGATATATTGAAGCAACATCTCAAGACATCAGTCAGGAAGTTAAAGCTTGGTTACAAATGAGTCTTCCAAATGGACAATGACCCCAAGCATACTTCCAAAGTTGTGGCAAAATGGCTTAAGGACAACAACATTAAGGTATTGAAGTGGCCATCACAAAGCCCTGACCACAATCCTATAGAAATGTGTGGGCAGAACTGAAAAACCGTGTGCGTGCAAGGAGGCATACAAACTTATTGTGGGAAGCTTGTGGAAGGCTACCTGAAACATTTGACCCAAGTGAAACAATTTAAAGGCAATGCTACCAAATACTAATTGAGTGCATGTAAACCTCTGAGCCACTGCGAATGCGATGAAAGAAATAAAAGCTGAAATAAATCATTCTCTCTACTATTATTCTTGACATTTCACATTCTTAAAAGAAAGTGGTGATCCTAACTGACCTAAGACAGGGAATTTTTACTACGATTAAATGTCAGGAATTGTGAAAAACTGAGTTAGAATGTATTTGGCTAAGGTGTATGTAAACTTCCGACTTCAACTGTACCTACTTATTAACAAAATGAAGGAAGTTTCTTTAAAAAGTATTAAAATCAAAATCAAATCAAATTGTATTTGTCACATACACATGGTTAGCAGATGTTAATGCGAGTGTAGCGAAATGCTTGTGCTTCTAGTTCCGACAATGCAGCAATAACCAACAAGCAATCTAACTAACAATTCCAAAACTACTGTCTTATAAACAGTGTAAGGGGATAAAGAATATGTACATAAAGATATATGAATGAGTGATGGTAAAGAGCAGCATAGGCAAGATACAGTAGATGGTATCGAGTACAGTATATACATATGAGATGAGTATGTAAACAAAGTGGCATAGTTAAAGTGGCTAGTGATACATGTATTACATAAGGATGCAGTAGATGATATAGAGTACAGTATATACATATGCATATGAGATGAATAATGTAGGGTATGTAACATATATTATTATTATATTATTATTATATTAGGTAGCATTGTTTAAAGTGGCTAGTGATGTATTTTACATCATTTCCCATCAATTCCCATTATTAAAGTGGCTGGAGTTGAGTCAGTGTCAGTGTGTTGGCAGCAGGCACTCAATGTTAGTGGTAGCTGTTTAACAGTCTGATGGCCTTTAGATAGAAGCTGTTTTTCAGTCTCTCGGTCCCAGCTTTGATGCACCTGTACTGACTTCGCCTTCTGGATGATAGCGGGGTGGACAGGCAGTGGCTCGGGTGGTTGTTGTCCTTGATGATCTTTATGGCCTTTCTGTAACATCGGGTGGTGTAGGTGTCCTGGAGGGCAGGTAGTTTGCCCCCTGTGATACGTTGTGCAGACCTCACTACCCTCTGGAGAGCCTTACGGTTGTGGGCGGAGCAGTTGCCGTACCAGGCGGTGATACAGCCCGACAGGATGCTCTCGATTGTGCATCTGTAGAAGTTTGTGAGTGCTTTTGGTGACAAGCCGAATTTCTTCAGCCTCCTGAGGTTGAAGAGGCGCTGCTGCGCCTTTTTCACGATGCTGTCTGTGTGAGTGGACCAATTCAGTTTGTCTGTGATGTGTATGCCGAGGAACTTAAAACTTACTACCCTCTCCACTACTGTTCCATCGATGTGGATAGGGGGGTGTTCCCTCTGCTGTTTCCTGAAGTCCACAATCATCTCCTTAGTTTTGTTGACGTTGAGTGTGAGGTTATTTTCCTGACACCACACTCCGAGGGCCCTCACCTCCTCCCAGTAGGCCGTCTCGTCGTTGTTGGTAATCAAGCCTACCACTGTTGTGTCGTCCGCAAACTTGATGATTTAGTTAGAGGCGTGCGTGGCCACGCAGTCGTGGGTGAACAGGGAGTACAGGAGAGGGCTCAGAACGCATCCTTGTGGGGCCCCAGTGTTGAGGATCAGCGGGGTGGAGATGTTGTTGCCTACCCTCACCACCTGGGGGCGGCCCGTCAGGAAGTCCAGTACCCAGTTGCACAGGGCGGGGTCGAGACCCAGGGTCTCGAGCTTGATGACGAGCTTGGAGGGTACTATGGTGTTGTATGCCGAGCTGTAGTCGATGAACAGCATTCTCACATAGGTATTCCTCTTGTCCAGATGGGTTAGGGCAGTTTGCAGTGTGGTTGAGATTGCATCGTCTGTGGACCTATTTGGGCGGTAAGCAAATTGGAGTGGGTCTAGGGTGTCAGGTAGGGTGGAGGTGATATGGTCCTTGGCTAGTCTCTCAAAGCACTTCATGATGACGGAAGTGAGTGCTACGGGGCGGTAGTCGTTTAGCTCAGTTACCTTAGCTTTCTTGGGAACAGGAACAATGGTGGCCCTCTTGAAGCATGTGGGAACAGCAGACTGGTATAGGGATTGATTGAATATGTCCGTAAACACACCGGCCAGCTGGTCTGCGCATGCTCTGAGGGCGCGGCTGGGGATGCCGTCTGGGCCTGCAGCCTTGCGAGGGTTAACACGTTTAAATGTTTTACTCACCTCGGCTGCAGTGAAGGAGAGTCCGCATGTTTTCGTTGCAGGCCGTGTCAGTGGCACTGTATTGTCCTCAAAGCGGGTAAAAAAGTTATTTAGTCTGCCTGGGAGCAAGACATCCTGGTCTGTGACTGGGCTGGTTTTCTTCTTGTAGTCCGTGATTGACTGTAGACCCTGCCACATACCTCTTGTGTCTGAGCCATTGAATTGAGATTCTACTTTGTCTCTATACTGACGCTTAGCTTGTTTGATAGCCTTGCGGAGGGAATAGCTGCACTGTTTGTATTCAGTCATGTTACCAGTCACCTTGCCCTGATTAAAAGCAGTGGTTTGCGCTTTCAGTTTCACGCGAATGCTGCCATCAATCCACGGTTTCTGGTTAGGGAATGTTTTAATCGTTGCTATGGGAACGACATCTTCAAAGCATGTTCTAATGAACTCGCACACCGAATCAGCGTATTCGTCAATGTTGTTATCTGACGCAATACGAAACATATCCCAGTCCACGTGATGGAAGCAGTCTTGGAGTGTGGAATCAGCTTGGTCGGACCAGCGTTGGAAAGACCTCAGCGTGGGAGCTTCTTGTTTTAGTTTCTGTCTGTAGGCAGGGATCAACAAAATGGAGTCGTTAATACATATTATGCTGCCAACCACTATATGAAGTGATAAAAAAAAAAGTGTGCACCCAGAAACATATTTTTCGGCATTGTATTCATGTTAGGAATCTGTGGCAGGATATCAATAGATTTATAACTGATTTATAACACATTTATAAATATTTTACACTATTATGGAGAGATGTACTGCTTGGATTATTTACTTATGAAAGAAATAAGTTTAAACAATTTGATGTAATTTCATTATTCTTTTGGCCAATTGTCATATTCACAAATGTAAATTTACAAACAAAACATCACATTTTCTTACCTTGCAAAAAGAAATTGAACTATATTTTAAGACAGCTGGAAGAAGGTTCAGTGAATGGGGAGGTGAAGCGTGAGGTAATACACTAGGGGGGGTGCGAATGCTTCTCAAATGTATTGTTCTATGTATTCACACTCTCGTCCTCACAAGAAACTACTCAAGAGAAAATGGTCGGAGAACACACTCGGAGCATGAGAGTGCGGAGCACGGTATAATGCACACTGATGAATACCCAATGTGTCCCCATTGCTTATAGAGCTTGCCAGTTTGTTCTAAAATCCGGAAATGAAACCTCTGGTTCGTTCAGCCAGAGATTTGTCTATAATGAGGAGATGCCCTAACAATGGGAGTCAATGGGCTCGTTTTAGTGGTATAGTAACCGACCGTTGTCCCAAAGGCGGGAAAGGCAGGTAACAAGTTTAGGTCCAAAATAAATCAAGAGAAACGTATTGGTCTTATTTTGAACAGATTTTGGGGAGATGTTATCTCTCGCTTCGCCTCTTCTTCTCTGCTTCACCCCTTCCGGTAGGGCAGTGGTTCCCAAACGTTTTATAGTCCCGTACCCCTTCAAACATTCAACCTCCAGCTGCGTACCCCCTCTAGCACCACGGTCAGCGCACTCTCAAATGTTTGTTTTTTTGCCATCATTGTAAGCCTGCCACACACACACATTATATGATCATCTACATTTATTAAACATAAGAATGAGTGTAAGTTTTTGTCACAACCCAGCTCGTGGGTAGTGACAAAGAGCTCTTATAGGATCAGCGCACAAATAATAATGTAATAATAATCAATAATTTTGCTCCTTATTTAACCATCTTACATATAAAACCTTATTTGTTCATCAAAAATTGTGAATAACTCATCACAGGTTAATGAGAAGGGTATGCTTGAAAGGATACACATAACTCTGCAATGTTAGGTTGTATTGGAGAGAGTCTCAGTCTTAAATCATTTTTCCACACACAGTCTCTGCCTGTGTTTATTTTTCATGCTAGTGAGGGCTGAGAATCCACTCTCACATAGGTACATGGTTGCAAAGGGTCTTAACAGCTCAGTTTGCCAAGGCAAGATAATCTGAGTGCAGCCCAATCCAGAAATCTGGCAGTGGCTTCTGATTAAATTCAATTTTCACAGAACTGCTTGATGCAATTTCGATGAGGCTTTCTTGTTCAGATATCAGTAAGCAGACTGGAGGCAGGGCATGAATGGGATAACGAATCCAGTTGTTTGTGTCATCCGTTTTGGGAAAGTACCTGCATAATTGCTCACCCAACTCACTCAGGTGCTTCACTATATCACATTTGACATTGTCCGTAAGCTTCAATTCATTTGCACACAAAAAAAATCATACAATGATGTAAAGACCTGTGTGTTGTTCTTGTTAATGCAGACAGAGAAGAGCTCTAACTTCTTAATCATAGCCTGAATTTTGTCCCACACATTGAATATAGTTGCGGAGAGTCCCTGTAATCCTAGTTTCAGATCATCCTGGAAAGAAAAAACATCACCCAGATAGACCAGTCGTGTGGGAAATTCGTCATCATACAAGTGGACGGACATGTGAAAATAATGGTCAGGAAAGAAAACTTTAAGCTCGTCTCTCAATTAAAAAACGTGTCAATACTATGACCCTTGACAACCAGCTCTCTTCTGTATGTTGTAAAAGCGTCACATGGTCACTGCCCATATCATTGCATAGTGCAGAAAATACACGAAAGTTCAGGGGCTTTGCTTTAACAAAGTTAAAGTGTATTTGTATTTTTCTAATAGGCCTTAATGTGATCTACAATTTCTTGTCACAAAGAATATTCAATATCCTGAAAATAAGTAGCCTAGTCCTAGAGACAGAACGTAAAACCTGCGGATCTTACGATAATGTAACCTATTTTCCCAGTGCACACTACCAAATCACTGTTGCCAACTCCTCGGTAAGGAAAGTAGCCATTGGCTGTCCTAAAAGTCACTATAAGTAGCTGGATGACACCATCACCTAATTTGCATAATTGACAATGTGCATGTAATTGTGATGGACACTGTAGGAGAAAGGATTTTTTTAAATTAAAAAATATTTAACCTTTATTTAACCAGGTAGGCAAGTTGAGAACAAGTTCTCATTTACAATTGCGACCTGGCCAAGATAAAGCAAAGCAGTTCGACACATACAACGACACAGAGTTACACATGGAGTAAAACAAACATACAGTCAATAATACAGTAGAAACAAGTCTATATACGATGTGAGCAAATGAGGTGAGATAAGGGAGGTAAAGGCAAAAAAAGGCCATGGTGCCAAAGTAAATACAATATAGCAAGTAAAACACTGGAATGGTAGATTTGCAATGGAAGAATGTGCAAAATAGAAATAAAAATAATGGGGAACAGCGTGGGAGAGACCAAAAGTGAGTAAAAAACACCCTAAATATGTTTAGAACTACAAATTAACTTTCTTCTGTCAATTCTTGTGTTTTTTTATGACCCGCAAAAGTGACCCAAAAGAGACACTGGCGGAGTTACTTTGTTTTTTTATTTTATTTTTTAAGTTTAGTTTTCTTAATTTGGTTTGGTTTTTATGATCCACTCAGGAGCCTACAACAATTCACAGTAAAACATGAACATTTTTAACCATAATATTTTTTACATTTTTTGTATACAATCTACATCAACAATCCAAAAATTGAACAAAAAGAGACATTAGAAAAAACTCAATGGCAATGTGAGAAAATTATGGTAACTAGTCTGGCCCTGATTCAGGATCATTTTAATTTTTATGTAAACCAGTGTGGCATTAGCCAGCCGCGGCTTCCCGCATGCGTGATTCATTTGCAGTGTGGAAGAGGAGGGATGAACATCTCCTGCTCTGACTGCATCTGGGCGGGTCTGCTGCGCGTGGACTGGGCCACCTGTGAGTGCTTTGGGACCCACGGCAGCACCCGCTGCTCTTTGAGAAGAGTAAGAACGATACGTGCTTTCACGTCCGAGTCTCCAAAAGTCTCCAATAACACCAGAAAAAGTCGCTAGATTTGTCGCTAGTCGCTTTTTTGAAAATGTGTCGCTAGCGGGGCCTGAATACTCGCTAAATATAGCGACTAGTCGCTAAGTTGGCAACACTGTAAATAGAAAGACACCAAATATACTGATAACTTCCACTATTCAACTGTGCTGAAACATATGAGTCTGACCGTGAAACAACTGTTATGGCGCAATGATACAGAGGATGGCAGCAGTGAGCGACACACTGAGCTACATACTGTTTTACCGAAGATGTTTTATGACTAAACCAAGATAGACCATCGCCCCTCGTTTCCAATGGGGAACAAATGACCAATAGTGGGCAGATTCAAGCACGAGCTAGCGAGATCCTATTGGCGTGTTCTAATATAATCTGCATATTTCCGTTCGGGAACGCCTATTCTGTGAAGTGCGCGTGTTCAAGAATTCAATTCGCCTTTGCGCACCTTCTAAACAACGCGATTTTTAAAAACGTTTGCAACGGGCAAAGTCTACAATAATTAGTCCACTATGTTCATAACAGATTCTAGTTTTGTGAACAGAAAACTGTATTGAGATCACATGTTTCGTCGATATGAAAATTTGCAGAATGTCTGCTAATCTCCTCCCACTGCCCAAAGCGGTTGCTTCACATTTATCATCCAGTGAAACATCTGTCTCATTGTCCCAGTCTGTGGTTTTACCCTCTGCCCGACCACAACCAGCGAGCTAAAACAAACTGCTTCCGGGTTACCCGAATTTGCTTCCTCGCGCGGAACACTAGCTTGCCGGTTGTAAGGAAACTAGCTAAATATACGCTGTTATTTTAAATCTGTGTTTATTCATCATGTCTAAAAGACACCGTTTAGATTTAGGCGACGACTACTCCAATAAAAAGAGATCTGATGGGTAAGCTTCTCGTTTCATGCAGCTACTGTCTTTCTGGTTGCTACCCGAAGACAGTTGTTGCTAGCGAACGGCTAGATTGTTTTGTTTAGCTAGGTACCAACCGGCAAATATTGCGTCTTACTAGTTATCATTTATAAACTGGATACTTTGTAGAGATGATACACGATTAGCTACATATCCGCGAGTTTCCTGTGTTATTCAGCCTGTGACGCTCGTGTAGTCATGTTGACAAGGCACGTGTTGATGTTCTGCGGCCTAGCGCTAACGTTACACAGAGTAAACTGGCTAGCCATAATGTTAACTCAATTCCACGATGTCTTTACATCAAAGGAGTTGGGTGGACTGGAGCTCCGACGTCACATACAATGGAGTTTTTATTTTTTTAAACTACGGCACTCAAAAAATAGCCCGCAATTATGCGACACATTGTCTTTTTCTGTGACGTCGGAGCTCCAGTCCGCCCACGCCTTCGCTCAATTCTGTTTATGTACAGGAGCTGGGTGGCAGGTAACCGAAAGGTTGCCAGTTCTAATCCCTGAGGTGACAAGGTGAACAATCTGCCGTTCTGCCATTGAGCAAGGCAGTTAATCACCCACAAACAGGTGCCCAATGTGGCAGCCCCATGCACTTCTCTGATTCAGAGGGGTTGAGTTTTGATTGGGCCTTGTGGGCAATTGACGATAAATGTAATCCTTTAATCATGGAGTTGGGGTTTATTTGGCAATTAATTGGCCAAGCTATTTCTCAAGTTCAGGAACTAGCCTCTCAGCTGAAAGATAGCCAAATACAAACACTTGCGTATTGTAATATTGCATCCAATTTGCATTAGCACATCATCTGATTTAATCTACATACAATAGTATTTTGGGGACCAAGTGAAAAACTTGCATATTTGGATTCCATGAATGGGTCATATGTAAAAAATATAAAAAAATCCTGCTGTAGAATGGTCAATGAATAATATAAATACACTGATTATTGAGTAATAATTCTTATTGACATAACCCCAAATATAAGAATATATAACTGAATTTGTTTTTGTCATTGAGTTTTTATTAACACACTGTGCACATTTTGTAAATGTCCCACTACATTAAAGTGCACTCTATTTCAAGTAATATACTATCGTGGGTTGATGTATGTATATTTTTCGATTTCTCAGGAAAGACAGAGATCGCGACAGGGACCGCGACGAGCGCTCTAAAGACAGGGAGAGGGACAGGGACCGCGACAGAGATCGGGACCGGGACCGAGAGAGGGACGTGAAGCCCTCTGTCGTGCCCCCCAACACCATGATGGCCGTTGGAGGCATGCTTCCTCTCAAGCAGACAGCCATGCAGCAGCAGATCAACCCGTTCACAAACCTGCCCCACACACCACGCTACTATGAGATCTTGAAGAAGAGGCTGCAGCTGCCTGTGTGGGAGTACAAGGAGCGCTTCAACGACATCCTGGCACGCCACCAGAGCTTTGTGCTTGTCGGAGAGACGGGCTCCGGGAAAACCACACAGGTGCAGTTCTGTTCAATAGTCCTTAAACAGGGATTGACATTAAGGTCTAAACGGCTCTTCCCATTGGGCAAGTCAGGGGTGCTTTTTTTTGGTTGGCCCGAAAGATTATGATCACTTGTTTTCACCTACCCACGGGAGGAACCAGAAAGACCAAACTACTAGATTTCTTTGCATTTTGGTTATCTGTAAATAAATAAATACTCTCCCCTGCCCAATGGGGCAACTTGCCTGACTGCTCAGGTCACTTGACCTGGAAAATAGGGAAACCCTTAATGTTAATCTCTGGCTTAAATTCTTCTGTTTCTCTACTTTGCAGAGGTGCTTCGTTTGCATTTTTGCATTGGTGAATCTTCACTCTTGTAACAGAAGAAGCAGTTTGGATTGACTTTTAGTTTGATCTCCCGTTCCCTCTGTGTTTGTGTTTCTGATGGAATTAGATGGGTGATATTGCTTACTGTACACTTTTCACCCCCTTCCCCACACATGCCATTGAAGGCCAAGTGTGTGTTGTTTACACCTACTCTGTTCCCTCAGATTTGCAAACACAGAAGAGGTAGTGTTTAAGGGCCATTTGTAATTTGGCATTCCAGTCAATTTACTCCCTCACCTCCAAACCAATGCACTTTGAAATATGTTTGTTTCAGTTAGACACATCCATAACATGCACTCCCTTTTCCCTCAGATACCCCAATGGTGTGTGGACATGGTGAAGGGCTTGGGTGGCCCCAAGAAGGCGGTGGCCTGTACCCAGCCCAGAAGGGTGGCAGCCATGAGCGTGGCCCAAAGGGTGGCCGACGAGATGGATGTCATGCTGGGCCAGGAGGTGGGCTACTCCATACGATTTGAGGACTGCAGCTCCGCCAAGACCATACTGAAGTAAGCAACTTCTTGTCTGGATAGTAGAGGCTACATCAGGGTTATTCAATTCCAGGCCTAAACACTTCTGGTTTTCATTCTTGCATACTACCAGGATTGTTAATTATTAGGGCACGCACGTAGCAAAGCGCTGCAAAATGTTATGCAACGAAATTAGAAAATGAGCATTTGTTATTGGGTAAGTTCAGATGGTACCTCTATTTCACTCAGTTTTTAAGAGTTTTCTTCTGTTTTGTGCCTACTAAACACAACAAAGGTAAAACACAAAAAATAAAACATTTTGGCCCTTCAGAACTGTAATTTGAATACCCCCAGAATACAGAATTTGGGGTCATAGCCAGTTAATTCAATTTGACACACACAGCTTCAGTCAAAATTAAGTTTTAAGTTATTTTAGGAATTAAGAATTAAGTTATTTTAGGCAACTGTGGTCACCAAGTATTTGGTATAGTGTTGCAGCTGCACACTAAAAGAGAGCAAAGGTTGCTAATTTTGAAGAGGCATAAAATCAATGAACACACATTTTGGTGTTCAAGCCATCACTCGGTCAGCATCTGCTATGTTTTAAACTGTGTGTCCTTTCCCCTTTAAGGTATATGACAGACGGTATGTTGCTTCGGGAAGCCATGAACGACCCCTTGCTGGAGCGGTATGGCGTGATCATCCTGGATGAGGCCCACGAGAGAACACTGGCCACGGACATCCTAATGGGAGTATTGAAGGAGGTGGTCCGACAGAGGTCAGACCTCAAGGTACAGCTTCCGAGTCCAGGGGGGAATCTCAGGTCTCTCCTCGATTCCTCATGTCCTTGATTTGGATATTCTCCTTTGTGTTTTGAGAAAGAGGCGAGGAATCGAGGGAAGACAAATGAGGTTTGGTATCTCTCTTTTGCATTTAGTCCATTCTGGAGATAAATTTGATTCATTATTTTAATGTAAATTAGCTTGTTTTTGGGTGAAGTTAAAATGGCATTGACCATAAGTGAATGAGTCGCATGAAGAAAGAAAATCACATATGAATTGGAAATTTTGTTTTACCGTTGAAATTATTTGAAAGTCCCAAAACAGCTCCTGGCTTAGCCCATTCCCCATGCCTCTACAAAAGGCCAAAAAAGTCACTGAACACCCCAATTGGCACGTGGTTTTCTGTTGCTTATTAGAAAAATTTGATTTCTGTCTTGGTGTTTTTCCTGACGGGTTCTGCATTTGGTTAGTTTGTCACCCATGAGACACTAGACACGGAAGCCTATTTCACTTCCGCAAACTCCCCAGAATGACTCTTAAAAGATACTGTAACTCAAGAAATATGTGAATTAAGACATTTTTGCAGAGGATGTTTTAGCGGCGCAATTTTACGTGTAAGTTGTTTGTGCAGTATTTGGGCAAATGGACATTGTCAAATCAAAACCCAACCTTATTTATCCGTTGTGACGCACTGATTATCCAAACTGTTTTCGACGACACAAGAATAACTGTTTCTGACTCATATCGATGCCACAGGCCGTTTTCAAAGGGATTTCTTTGCTTTTAAAGGCAGTCGCTCTTTAGTGGTTATGTTTTTGGATTGCTTTTGACTTACCTTAGTCCCAATGTAATTTAGCCTAGTTATTTGCTCGCCCATTCTAGATCCCTATTCAAACGTAGATGTTTCCCTCTTTGGCTCCCATAGCCAGGCTTTCACTATTGTACACTAAAAGTGGCATTGCAACAATCCTTAACAACCACAAAGCATTGGCAGGAATATGTTCTTTGCCCACAGGTGATTGTGATGAGTGCCACATTAGACGCAGGGAAGTTCCAAGTGTACTTTGACAGCTGTCCGCTGCTGACCATTCCCGGACGCACACACCCTGTGGAGATCTTCTACACCCCTGAGCCGGAGCGGGACTACCTGGAAGCCGCCATCCGCACGGTCGTTCAGATCCACATGTGTGAGGAAGAGGAGGGGGACTGTCTGCTGTTCCTCACCGGACAAGAGGTATACTTCCACCCCTTCTCAAATGCAGTCAAGATGGTACAGTTCAGTGTTGAAGAGTGATACTGACAACACCAAGGTTGTCGCCTGAATATAAGTTGAATTGTTGGGGAGGTTTAACTTTCAGGATACTTGTCTACTGCTCAACGGGATTATTGCCTGACTCTGAACTGTCTTATCAGGAAATTGACGAGGCCTGTAAACGGATCAAACGGGAGATCGACGACTTGGGACCTGAAGTCGGAGACATCAAAGTCATTCCACTATATTCCACACTGCCTCCCCAGCAGCAACAAAGAATCTTTGAGGCAGCACCCCCCAGGAAGCCCAGCGGTGCGATAGGAAGAAAGGTAGACCAGCAGAACACTGCAAAAACAGGGTTTTGTTCAATAGGAAGAAAACATTTTGGAACTGAGAAGAAATGGGAAGGTACTTCCTGAACTTGTACAATCAGATTTTAATTTTCCATTTCAAAATGTTTTGCTATGGGGTGCCCTACTGTATATACAACCCAGATTTCATACATTGGTGCTTGTTTATCACCAAATATTTCCAATGTCTTGTGGTGCAAGTATGTATAGAAAGTCCTTGAATTGTCTGCTAGTGCTAACCCCCAATGCCTGTTCCCTAGGTTGTGGTTTCGACAAACATTGCTGAGACATCCCTTACCATCGACGGAGTGGTGTTTGTGATCGATCCCGGTTTTGCCAAGCAAAAGGTAGGCTGCTACTCCTCTCCCTCTATAATATTTTACCTTACCTTGTCTCGTCATTTCAAACGCAGAGCGAATACCTGGCACTAGTACTACGAACATGTACCTATTTCAATAACAGGGACACTTGAACTGTCTGTGGTCCACAATCTGAGCACAATGCAGATAATAGTGCTAACAGTAATAGTAGTTCATTAACCAGGTTTCCATCCAACCAGTTCAAGCGGATTAATTGCCTGACGCATAAAACAACTCATGACAGGCCTCATAGAAACTGAATGTTATTAGTAACGTTTCGCAATTTCTACAAATCAAAATACGAAAGACAAGATAGGATCTTTTTGTTGTTGTCTGTGAAGTAGATTGTGTGACAATTGTGGTAGAAATGCTTTTATGTGCAAATATTGATATAAAAACCATCATACTTTTGGCCATGAAGTGTATATGGACACCCCTTTAAATGAATGGATTAATCTATTTCAGCCACACCCGTGTATAAAATCGAGCACACAGTCATGCAAATCCCATAGACAAACATTGGCAGTAGAATGGCCCGTACTGAAGAGCTCACTGTCTTTCAACGTGGCACCGTAATAAGATGCCACCTTTCCAACAAGTCAGTCCTGCTAGAGCTGCCCCAGTCAACTGTAAGTGCTGTTATTTATTATGGAGTGGAAAAGTCTAGGAACAATGGCTCAGCCTCAGGCCACACACACTGCCGAGGGCTGTAGTGTGGAAAAATGGTCTGTTCTTGGTTGCAACACTTACTGCCGCTGGAAGCAATGTCAACATAAGAACTGTTTGTCGTGAGCTTCATTAAATGGGTTTCCATGGCCGAGCAGCCGCACACAAGCCTAAAATAACCATGCGCAATGCCAAGCGTTGGCTGGAGTGGTGTAAAGCTCGCCGGCATTGGACTCTGTAGCAGTGGAAACGAGTTCTCTGTAGTGATGAATCATGAAATTGCGGTCCGACGGACAAATTTTGGTTTGGCCGATGCCAGGAGAACTCTACCTGCCCGACTGCATAGTGCCAACTGTAGAGTTTGGTGGAGGAGGAATAATGGTCTGGGGCTATTTTTAATGGTTCGGGCTAGGCCCCTTATTTCCAGTGAAGGGAAATATTAACTCTACAGCATGCAATGACATTCTAGACGATTCTGTTCTTCCATCTTTTGTGGCAACAGTTTGGTGAAGGCCCTTTCCTGCTTCCACATAACAATGCCCCGTGTACAAAGCGAGGTACATACAGAAATGGTTTGTCGATCGAGGGAGGGAGAACTTGACTGGCCTGCACAGAGCCCCGAACTCAACCCCATCGGACACCTTTGGGATGAATTGGAGCACCGACTGCGAGCCAGGCCTAATCGCCCAAAATCAGTGCCCGACCTCACCAATGCTCTTGTGGCTGAATGGAAGCAAGTCCCCGCAGCAATGTTCCAACATCTAGTGGAAAGCCTTCCCAGAAGAGTGGAAGCTGTTATAGCAGCAAAGGGGGGGACCAACTCCATATCAATGCCCATGATTTTGGAATGAGATTGTGCCAATGTAGTTTCTAGGTGAACTTAGTCATGTGAAATGTTTTGTTGTACTACCACCACGACTTGAAAAAGCATGCAGAGTTTATAGGCAGATGGAATAAGTTACAATGACCTTTATAGCTTATGTCTTTACTTGGTAGTTAAGTGCACTGTGATGAGCTTCATGCACATTTCCACTAAATATCGAGGGTAGGCGATCATTTGAATGATGCTGGTGACATGATGACCGGTTTGCTTGGCTGCCAATTATCAATTAAAAATGATCTGGCTTTTATCATATAACCTACCCTGTCCACTTTATCAGCAAACTGTCTAGAGCATGCACCAAAAACATATTGGGCAAGTTTGCTATATTATTGCAACAGCTTTGGGGTCAAAATCATTGGTGGAGTTGAAAATACAATTGAAACCCATTTAACTTAGATTATTTAATTCGGTACATGGGGAATTTAACCGCAAAATTATTTTTTATGTTCACTACGTCATTACACACGGCCATTTATCCTCAACAGGTCAGTTTGGCAGAAACGCCTCTCTGGTGGGAAAATGTGCTTATCTGTCGCCAATTGTATGAAACCTAGAGACAGTACATTTTTTTGAGAACATACATTTGTTCCCTTGTTACCCGTTTTTTTTTTTTTTTACCTGGGATTTGAACCAGAAACCCTCCCGTTACTCATTCACCTCGCTGCCGTTGTAGACTAACACTTGTGTAATGGGTTCCCCTTCGCCCCATATCCAAATCCCTCCAACTGTACCTACAGATGAACAAGTGATTATATATATGAACAAGTTATTATCTTCAATCATTTGTGTATTCATTGATTTTCACCTGTACATCTGTGGTACAGTTTAAGTAATGGATGCATGATTTAAGATTATCTCTAGAAGTGCTGTCCATAACATTCACTGTGAACTTAACTGTTAAGTTCATGTTTTAAGTATCCCTATATTTCTGTTATTACGGCGCTATCACTCTGTTTGTACGCCTGCGCAGTAGTCTCACTGGAGATGGACCCGACTTGAGTGTGATGGCAACTACCGGTATGTACTGTAGTCATACGGTGAAGTAAACATTGTTAAACTGGAACCTGGTCGTGGTGTCATTTTGAGTTAACATTAACCAACGTGGAATCAGCATCCAGCATTTTTTTTTTTATATATATAAAATAAAGACTTGAGTGAGAATGTTGTCTATACCTGTAACCCACAGGTGTACAATCCTCGTATCAGGGTGGAGTCTCTCCTGGTAACGGCGATCAGCAAAGCCTCGGCGCAGCAGAGGGCAGGCCGTGCCGGCAGGACACGGCCAGGGAAGACTTTCCGCCTCTACACTGAGAAAGCCTACAAGACCGAGATGCAGGTGATCTGTCCTGGATTGTAGAAATGTTGGGGCAAAGTATACGGTCGAATGAAATATTGAATAAATTGTTATCTTATGGATAATGTTGAGGACAATTAATTTAAGGAAATGTTTATAGTTTAACTTCTCTCATGTGGTGCTGGGCATTTTACAGAAGCCTGTTTCGGCCAGTACGTTCAGCTCTTGTTAAACACATGATTTGGCAGAATTAGCCGACCTTGTTACACAGCGGATTATATAATACAGTAGAATGGCTTCATGTTCTACTGATCTGACTATTTTCCTTTCCACACTACAGGACAACACGTATCCTGAGATTCTCCGGTCCAACTTGGGTTCTGTCGTGTTGCAGTTGAAGAAGCTGGGTATCGATGACCTGGTGCACTTTGACTTCATGGACCCACCAGGTGAGGAGCAAAGGTTTTGCTGCAATACTTGCCTGTTGAAGTGCTACTTTAGTTTGAAACTGTTTCATTTGAAACTGACTGGCAGCCCTTTTTCTTGATATACCTCTTGACCAACCATTTTATCATCAAATATAATTTGTTGATTGATCCTTTGACAGACAGAAAAGTAAAAATGACAAAGAGATCAAACATGTTCTATGCTGTACTGATCACTTGCTCTTCTTGCTTCCTCCCTTGTGCTCTCAAGCCCCAGAGACCCTGATGCGGGCGCTGGAGCTGCTCAACTACCTGGCGGCGCTCAACGACGACGGGGACCTGACAGAGCTGGGCTCCATGATGGCAGAGTTCCCGTTGGACCCACAGCTGGCCAAGATGGTGATCGCCAGCTGCGAGTTCAACTGCTCCAACGAGATCCTGTCCATCACCGCCATGCTGTCAGGTAATGGCCCAGGGCCGGGATGGCTGGCATCCAAAGTCGCCCAGTGCCCACCCTTGGCACCAGTTGGCACCCTCTCAACCCTGTGGGTTCCAATTTAATGCAAGATGGAGATCTCTAAATTGATCGTCTCCTCAGTGCTTTGTTAATGCTATTTGTTAATTCCTGGAAGAGTTAATTAATATTTTGGAAAAGTAAGGAGGTGGCCCACAGTTAAGGGGGTTTGCAGATCTAGTTAGCAAATATGCTATAAAGTATTAGATTTATATGGAGGGATCAAGTTAACAATATTTGGTAAGTATTCCTCAAATCAAAATGTGAGAACAAAAAGCCAATTGTGGGAAACTTCCGCTGTAGAGGGCTCCATGGAAAAATATATGTTTTTTGGTCTACGCAAAGTATTTGGATTGCTTACTGGTTAGATACTTGATTGATAATGACAATTAGTAATTTAAGGTGATGGTTGATGGAAAAGTAAACTGAAAGCCAATTGTATTCTGTATCAAATTGAAAAGTTGACCATGTTTCTTCCAGCTGCTTGAAATATGGGAGTGTTTATCCTCAGTGCAATTGGGCAGGGCAGGCATCTCAATATAGTGCTCTCAGATAGGTCTAAAACATTGCCTATGCATTTGTTTAGTGGTTTGTCTATGGCTGCTTTAATGGTGTCTCTTGATGTATTATTGGCCCAAATGCAGTACAAGATACCATGGCAAGCAATGTTTTTTTATCGTCAAGATGTTGTAATGGTCTTACTCGTCAAATGTATTTCTCATCAAGGCCTGCTCTTTATTTTTGTTTTAAGTGAGGTTTACACATTGTGAAGGATTATTTGTTATCTGCATGTGGGTGGTTGATTTAGGTTATATTTAAGCTTTCTTGACAGTTTTGGTTTTACTACCGGGGGATTGGGGGGAACCATTTGCGTTCGAGATGGCAAGATAGAGTTCTGATTTTATCATATAGAATGTTCAGTGTTTGGACTATTCACAATATTTCAAATTGTCATTCCCCTCGTGTTTTACTCGTACACATTTGTGATTTGATTGTGGTCAATTCAATATCAACTCAGGAGATTCATAGAAATTCCAGTTCAGTACAAAGGCCATACATGTTTTGTTTCCTGAAATTCATGTTGAAGTTGGTCTGCGACTGTAAAATGACTACATTGAATGTCAAATATTAATTTAAACATGTATGAGTAAAGCAAAATTAGGCTTACCAGTGGAACATGAAAGTAATGATCGGCGGTGTTGCAAAAACTCCCAATTTGGACATATTGATGTTCTTCTTTCATACAAAGCCGTATGTCCGTAGTGACATCGTATAAGGACATCTATTTCCCTTTTATAACGTCAAGGCCATTGACTTGAATGTGAAATGGACTTGGATTCTCTTGAATGTTATACATATATACACTGTTCTCAAGTTCAATGCTCTCTTTTAACGCTCTGCAGGTGTGTGAAACCTCTTTGTTTTGCAGATGTGGTTAGGTGTTGACTCCCTTGACAAGCTAGTAGCCAGTCATCATGCAGTCGGAAGAGCCCCCCCTCATAAACACACCACTTGGTCCTGCCCTGCCCACCTATGCTCTCTGTCAAGTTTTCTAGCTACAATAGGCCTTGTTCCTCTGTTCTGTGAATGCTTGACTCATCCCTATGGGCGTCTGTGTTGGGGCCCATACCAACCTTGTCTAGTCCCGCAGTGTTTCGTCCGCCCCACCGAGGCTAAGAAGGCGGCGGACGAGTCCAAGATGCGGTTCGCCCATATCGACGGAGACCACCTGACGCTCCTCAACGTCTACCACGCCTTCAAACAAAGTAAACATGGCCACCACAAACATCTTATTTTGATAGGGTAAAATGAATTAAAGGGACAGATTAGACTCCAAAATCAACGTTTAATCAGATGTTTCAGACCTCAAAAGTGAGTCCACATCCTATGCCATCAGTTGTGTAGACCAACCTTTAATTAATGACAGACTAAAGATAAGCATCACAAATCTGGAATTAACATGGGATATTTGGATCTATAAATTGATAGACAAATACATGGGCCGTGTCCTAAATCTGTCTTGCCTACTTCTTACTAAAACAACATACTGTGTACTTAGTTGTACTACATACTATTTAGAATGTACTGTTTAGTAAAAAACAAATGCAGTAAGCAACAAATGTCCTGAGTATTTGCGTTGATTCCCGCAATTTGTTCATTTGGGTACAGTGTGTCCCCTTTGCTCATCAGCTGATATCAGCTGTTGTCAAACACACGTGAGTGAGTCTGGAAAGATGATTCTCTTCCTCAAAAGTGTTTAGCAAATTCTACTAGAAGAGAAGCCGAAATGAGTATAACAAACATCCTGCATTTAAAGCATACTTGAATTATTTAAAATTTACTATAAAACTTTATTTTCTGATACCTAATATGCTTACTATGTAGAATGCAAGTATGGTTAATCTGACTTGGCCATGGACTTATCTCAACAGAAGATTAACCTTTGAAGACTGATTTTTAAGTGTAATGTCCCTTTAAGTAACTTTGAAACATGATGCTTATTTGACTTGCCGTTGTCTGTAGGTTGATCTTTGTTGTCGTTTCTCAGACCACGAGTCTACACAGTGGTGCTACGACAACTTTGTGAACTACCGTTCGCTGATGTCGGCCGACAACGTGCGCTCGCAGCTGTCCCGGATCATGGACCGCTTCAACCTGCCCCGGCGCAGCACCGAATTCACCAGCAGAGACTACTACATCAACATCCGCCGAGCGCTAGTCACAGGCTTTTTCATGCAGGTCAGTCGGTGCACAGCAGGGCAAGTTCCATTTCAATTAACTTCGAATTGAAATGGAATTAAGTGAACAAATACGATTTATCTCGCATTGTGTGCATTTTCTTAAATGTTTTCTTGTTTGCTTAGGTGGCTCATTTGGAGCGCACTGGCCATTATCTCACAGTCAAGGACAACCAGGTGGTCCAGCTACACCCCTCTACCGTCCTGGACCACAAGCCAGAGTGGGTGCTCTACAATGAGTTTGTCCTCACAACCAAGAACTACATTCGCACCTGCTCGGATATCAAACCGGAATGGTACGTTTGTGGTCATGAAGTATGACTCAGAAATGTCCACACAAATAAAACGATTAGCGAATACACTGTAAATAACAAGGGTTTTTGATAAGCGTCAACATTTCAAAACTAATTTATCTCTTATGACTTATTCGTCGTTTACAGGTAATGCTTTTATTGGATATTTTGATTATATTCTACGACTTTGCTTTAATTGATCTCGTCTCCCCAGGCTGGTGAAGGTTGCTCCTCAGTACTACGAAATGGGCAACTTCCCACAGTGTGAAGCCAAGAGGCAGTTGGAGCGAATCGTTGCCAAACTCCAGACCAAGGAGTATTCCCAGTACTGATTAACAGCGACTGGAGAGCGGAAGACATCCTTGAAAGAGCTTGGCACAATTCATACTTTAAAAGTTGTATCCTATCTTCAATCTTAATGTTTCTCTCGATTCAAGATATGATTTTTATAACTTTTTTGTTTGTGGTTTTTCTGTCCATTCAATAGCAACGTGTATAACTGTAAGCATTTATGAAATTGATCTCAATGGTGAATATTAGGCTATTCTGATTAGAGATTTTCGAAAAGGAATTAAATTAACATGTTAAGCATGAGCATTCATGTGGATATTGTTATGTTCCTCTAGGAAATTGTGAACCCTGAGAAAGTGTACTTGCCTAGGTTGTCCTTGTTTCTTCAATAAAGGAGCTTCGACTTGAATAAAACCATGAATAATAGCTCATGGTCTTTGATTGTCTACTGGTACGGGAATTACTACTGAAAAACATGTTATGGGTCTAATCCTAGAAGTACATATAGAATCCCTATTCATTTAGTGACCTCTGTGGGTCAAGTAGGCCCATGAAGATCTGTCATAACTTTGATCATGTGTTTATACCACATTAAAAGGTAATACAACTACTTATGTTTTCATCTGATTGTCAAAAAAAAATCACTTCAAAATGCTCTCCTGTTGACTACCGGGGCGGCATATTTCAGCATCCAAACGGTGCACCTGCAATTTGATGATGAATGGAAAGTGACGTCTGTTAAACTAAAACGTGTAATGACGTTCAGCGATTGTCATTAGGCACACTACACATATAGCCTGAATTGATGCATCCAGTGCTGTTTGTGCGCTTTATCTCCACCTTGATAACATTTTAGTGTTCTTGTCGAACCACGATGCAATTTGGAGAGTATACTGCACATGTTGAAGTCAATTTGCTCATGTTCATGCAGCTGACATGGGGTAATGTTAAATAATGGTGCAATTGCCAACAGTGCTAGGCTTGTGTTTAACTGGTATGACGTACCCCCACAATTTATTTTGTCAGGACACCGAACCATACCATCTTACTTTCACCCCTGAGTATACCTTACATTTGCATTGCTGAACTTATCAATGACCTTTGAGTCCCAAGCTTGTACATTGATAAAAATGGAAAACAATTGATAAAATTGTCATGACAACGATGTTCCAGCTTCAGCATGTTTACTTAGTTTAGTCTGCATGTTATACATAACTATGGATGCACACAAGGGACACTGTACCACATCTTCCACTCTTATGAACCAGCAGTCAACATTCCTATCATTGGAAAAAAAAAACTTCAATGCAATTTGAGAACAAGTATTCTTTAACAATGCAACTTCACATCCAGAAACTATATGAAAGCATGAAATTACAGTCTGAACTCTTGGATAGTCTCTCTTTTTGCTGGGTATAGGTCCCCCCAACAGTATATTCTATTCATGTAATATAGTATTTTTGGGTGAGCTTGTGGCTCTGAGGATTCTCTCTCCAGCCCCCTCTTTGTGCGTTGTCTGTGGCTGGATCTGGAAGTGCTCTGAGATCTTGTTCCTCCTCTGAGCCTGTGTCCACCACATTGAAGCGTGGTGCATCTGCATTCTGCTGTACTGTTGCTGGTGTCTTTGAGGTTGTAATCCACACACGTTGACCTTCTCACATCCCGGTGTCTGATTAAAGTCTACAGTTTGTGTTTGTTTCAGCTGTTTGTCCCTCAGGGAATGCCTTCCCTGTTAGGCCATTGGGGATTGAGCTGAGCTGGCGAGACAGGCAATGGGGAACGCAGCCTCTTGCCCATAAGGAGTTCGATAGGCAACGGCCCATGATGCAGTGGTGTGACCCTGTTAGCTAACAGCCCTGTACGGATCCGTGTTCTTTTTCAACAGTCCCTTGACTGTTTTCACAGCCCTCTCAGACTCACAGTTGCTTTGTGCGTGGTATTGGTTATTGGTCACGTGTGAAGTCCTGTTGTGCTGAAAAAAGCAGAAAAGGAGCTTGTGGAGACCTGGGAAGCATTATCTTTAACCAGGACCTCAGTGACCCTTGGCAAAAATGTACTGTAATCCATTGATAACTCCAGCTGATGTGGTTATGGGTGTCTTTGCTATTTCAATGTATCTTGAATAGTAACTTAAAACTAGCACATATGTAATTTTTCCAATAAAACATATATGCCGCTACCTTTTTCAATGGCCATGTGTCCCTCAGGCACTCTGTCTAGCATTTCCGGTTGTAAAGTTTCTGGGATTACGATACGTTGTACTATCGTGAGAAGGTCCATTACAGTGGAAGTCACTTTGATGAATCCAGTAGGGCTTCAGCAGCTGCTAAAATTGTACTTTATTAATCCTCCAGAGGGGAAATCTGATTGTACCAGTCAATACTTACATTACCAGTAAATAGACCATAAAAACACAAGGACATACAGACATTAAAAGCAGCACATCATAAATGAATATACAAAAAAACGAAGTGTGTGTGTTCAAAAGTCTCATGGCATATGGTAAGGAGGATCTGCGGAAACTTTTTGTTTTGGCCCTGGGTAAAATAAATCTGTCTGCCATCGCACTGCAATGTTCCAGGCAGGTACTGTGGCTAGTGTTGGCCTCCATACTTCTAAGCTTTTTGAGGAACCATTTATCCAGCAGTTTAGACAAACTCTAGTCTGGTGCTGATGGTAGATCCAGCCTTCTTGATGATTTTGTTTAACCTGTTTGCTTCATCCCTAGTGATGTTAACCCCCCCCCCAGCAGATTACACTGTAAAACAGCCACAACACTATTTAAAAAAAACATTTGGACCATTTTTGAGCAGATGTCAAAGGATCTGAGCTTCCTTAAAAAGAATAGCCTTTGCTGAGCCTTTTTTTAAACCATGGAGGCAGTCTGCAGTGTAGCGGGTGAAGAGGAATGGTGACAAAAACGTCCCTTGTGGGGCACCTGTGTTAGTATTGATCATGTCTAAGAACGAGTGGTTCTGTAGTCTTTTATTTAACCTTTCTTTAACTAGGCAAGTCAGTTATGAACAAATTCATATTTACAATGACGGCTTCCTGGCATTTGTCAGTTTTAACTGTTTCCTTACCTGGTCAAGAGTAAATGCAGGACTGCTGCTGTAACCTCTCCATAGACCCTTCTGTCTTTCTGTGGAGAAATCGCAGTTATCAAAGCGTGCAAAGAACTGGTTGAGCTCATTAGCTGGTACCTCCACAGTTCCCTCAGCTGAACGCCCACCATATCCAGTCATGAGCTGCATCCCCTTCCACACCTCCCAGATGTTGTTGCGAGCAAATTGTTGCTCAACCTTACACTTGAAGTCCCTCTTCCCAGCCCGGATCTATTGTTTTAATTCCTTCTGTATCCATTTCACCCTGACTATGTCACCCATTGTTTTTTCATATTGAGTGTGTTCTTAATGTCTCTTGTAATCCATGGTGTGTTATTGGGGAAGCACTTCACAGCTGTCTGTGGAACAACATTATCCACACAGAAGTTGATATAGTCAGCAACACTGTTGGATAGAAGGTTTATGTCACCGCCAGAGGCATCAATGAATGTATTCCACTCAGTACACTCAAAGCATCTCCTCAAAGTTTCACAGTTGTCCTGTGACCATTTCTGTACCATGATGGTTTTGGGCTTCTGGTGCTGGACAAGTGGTCTGTACTTAGGCAGAAGGTGGATCGTATTGATGCAGTTTCTCCTGCCTGGGCAAATCCATCCATTCTGGAAACAGAAGACAAAGGGCTGTGAGACAAGAGCTTAATCCTGGACACATGAAAAGTAGGGTGTATACAGAGGGTACGGGGTAACAGCAGATGAACAGCAGTGGGACTAAGGACTCTAGAGATGGGGAAAGGACCAATGAAACGGGGAAAGTGGCAGGGGGTAACGATTTACCATGATGTTATTGAGTCCCCGGTAGTCGATACATGGACGCAGGGTCTTGTCCTTCTTCTCCACAAAGAAGAACCCTGCACCGGCAGGGGAGGCAGAACAGTGAATGCTCCCGGCAGCCAGAGAGTCCTCATTGTATTCCTCCATGGCCTTGGTCTCAGGACCAGACAGGGAAAATAGCCAGCCTCAAGGCAGGGTGGAGCCCGGGAGGAGGTCAATAGCGCAGTCGTAAGAACGATGCGGAGGAAGAGAGGTAGCACGAGCCTTGCTGAAAACCTCCAGGTTATGGTACTCTTGAGGGAATGGCAGAGAAATCTGAGGCCGTACTTAAACCTGGAGGAGGATGTTCCAGGTGAGGCTGCACCGCCTTAAGGCAATGTGAGTGGTAAAACGGACTCCAACCCAGGATTGAAACCGTGGTGATTTCTTGATACCCGCAAGTGAATGGGAATTGTCCTGTGCGTTCCCCTGCCAATGGAGCGGCCGTCCAGTGCTCTGGCATATATGGGAATGGAGAGGAGTTCTGTGGAGATATCTAGCTCCGATACCAGGGTAGCGTCCATAAAACTTGAATCTGCCCCAGAGTCGATGAGCACCCCGGAGAGAATTAGACCGGTCACCCCACAGCAGAAGAAAAAGGGAGTACAAGTAATGGGAGTTAGAAAATTCCCAGTCTGGTCCACCAGCGTACTCATTCCTACTGATGAGCCTGGTCTTTTGACTGGGCAGGTGGCTATGTAATGCCCCGCAGCACCACAATACAGACAACAGTTGGAGCTCAGCCTTCGTGAACGTTCCTTAGGCGATAATCTAGCTCTGCCTAGTTGCATAGGCTCCAGAGTGTATGAGTCACCCCTCGCCATTGATTCCCGAGGGAGTTCCGGTGGCTTCAGCTCCTCTCGGATATGCAGACATCGGGGACTTCTTTGGAGGTGAGCAGGCAGCAGCGGATGAACGAATGTGACCGAGATCCTCTCACTCCTGCGGTCCCGTAGATGCCTATCAATCCTAATTGTTAGGGCAATGAGGTGATCGAGGTCCAAAGGTAACTCCCGAGCTGCGAGATCGTCTTTTATCTCCTCCGACAGTCCGTGAAGAAAAGTATCGAATAGGGACTCCGGATTCCAGGCACTCTCGGTGACCAACTGCGTAGTCTGCCACACTACTGGAGTCTTAACGTAATCCAAGTAGTTTTCAGGCCGCCTCTCTCCCGGGTATAGGAAAATCGAACACCATCCTCCCCTCCGTCATGAAAACTTTCAGATGACAAGAAATGGCGGATTGTTGCTCCCAAACCGCCGTTTCCCAGGAGAGCGCCCTTCCAGACATTAGTGTAATCAGATACTCTATCATTGAGCGATCCGAAGGGAATGAAGACAGTTTCTCAGTGCTCAAAAATGAGGGAGCACTGAGAAAGAAACGCCCGGCAGGTTCCAGGATCCCCAGAATATCGCTCAGGAGGAGATGGGGTCCTCAGAGAGCCAGGTCGGCTGTACCAACCCACCACTGGTAGGGGAGTTACTGAGTGGCTTGGAGGTCTCTGTTGTGGTATGCTGCCTGTGAGATAATCCATGGAATTGCTCCAGTAATGTCTTGAAGCCCTGGTCGTGGCGTTCCAACAGTGAATGGAGCCATTCCATAAGATTCTGGAGTAGCTCGTTATGTCTTCCAATGGTGACTCTATGCAGAGAGTCTGCTGGGTCAGTCATGGCCAGGTCGTACTATAACGACACAGGGCGAGACCCAGATGCCGGCACAGGAGGCAGATGGTTGGAGTCTCTGATATTTAAGGGGCAGGCAAGAGTCAGGTTGAGGACAGGCAAAATTTCATAAACCATGTCAGAGTTCCAAACGGTACAGGGCGGCAGGCAGGCTCGAGGTCAGGGCAGGCTGAATGGTCAGGCAGGTGGGACTTAGTGTCAGGGCAAGCAAGAGGTCAGAACCGGGAGGACTAGAAAAACAGACTAGGACCAGAAGCTCGGAAAAAAACACGCTGATTAGCTTGACAAGACAAGACGAACTGGCAACAGACAAACAGAGAACAGGAATAAATACACTGGGAATAATGGGGAAGTTGGGTGACACCTGGAGGCTGGTGGAGACAATAACAAAGACAGGTGAAACAGATCAGGGTGTGACACTTTCAACCAGGGTCGACAGTAACCAGCCACACCCAAAAAAACGTTGTGCTGCTTGCTAACAGGTTTAGGCACATATTTAATTGCTTCTAATCTATCTTTGGAGAGGACGCGAGCCCCAGAAGTAATGTCATGACCCAAATATTTAACGGAGCTTTATGACCTTTTTCTGCCAAAAGAATTAACAATGCCCAAGTGTCCTCATGCCATATCTCCTCTGATTTTGAGCAAACCAACAAATCGTCAACATACTGAACCAAAGTACTCCCTCCCGGAGAAACAAACCCCCCTAGGTTTTGAGACCAACATGTTTCAAGCAGACCACCATAGTCCATGTGCCCAAGAAAACAAAGGCAACCTGCCTAAGTGACTACAGATCCGTAGCACTCACGTCCATAGCCATGAGGTGCTTTGAAATGTTGGTCATGGCTCACATCAACACCATTATCCCAGAAACCCTAAGCCCACTGTAATTTGCATACTGCCCAAACAGATCCACAGATGATGCAATCTCTATTGCACTCCACACTGCCTTTTCCCACCTGGACAAAAGGAACACTTATGTGAGAATGCTATTCATTGACTACAGCTCAGCGTTCAACACCATAGTGCCCTCAAAGCTCATCACTTAGCTAAGGATCCTGGGACTAAACACCTCCCTCTGCAACTAGATCCTGGACTTCCTGACGGGCCCCCAAGTGGTGAGGGTAGGTAGCAACACATCTTACATGCTGACCCTCAACACTGGAGCTCCCCAGGGGTGCGTACTCAGTCCCCTCCTGTACTCCTTGTTCACCCACGACTGCATGGCCAGGCACGACTCCAACACCATCATTAAGTTTGCAGAATACACACAACAGTGTAGTAGAATTGATCGAAGAGACAGCCTATAGGGAGGAGGTCAGAGACCTGGCCGGGTGGTGCCAGAATAACAACCTATCTCTCAACGTAACCAAGACTAAGGAGATGATTGTGGACTACAGGAAAAGGAGGACCGAGCACACCCCCATTCTCATCGATGGGGCTGTAGTGGAGCAGGTTGAGAGCTTCAAGTTCCTTGGTGTTCACATCAACAACAAACTAGAATGGTCCAAACACACCAAGACAGTCGTGAAGAGAGCACAACAAAGCCTATTCCCCCTCAGGAAACTAAAAAGATTTGGCATGGGTCCTGAGATCCTCAAAAGGTTCTACAGCTGTAACATTGAGAGCATCCTGACTGGTTGCATCACTGCCTGGTACGGCAATTCCTCGGCCTCCGACCGCAAGGCACTACAAAGGGTAGTGCGTACAGCCCAGTACATCACTGGGGCTAAGCTGCCTGCCATCCAGGACCTCTACACCAGGCGGTGTCAGAGGAAGGCCCTAAAAATGGTCAAAGACCCCAGCCACCCCAGTCATAGACTGTTCTCTCTACTACCACATGGCAAGCGGTACTGGAGTGTCACAAGTCTAGGATAGGTAATCAAATGGCTACCCGGACTATTTGCATTATGAGAACCCCCCCCTGCAATCCCTCTTTCTATGCTGCTGATATATGTTTATCATACATGCAATGTCACTATAGCTATATACTCATGTACATACTACCTCAATTGGGCTGACCAACCACTGTTCCCACACATTGGCTAACCAGGCTATCTGCATTGTGTCCCACCCACCACACACCAACCCCTCTTTTACACTACTGCTACTCTCTGTTCATCATATATGCATAGTCACTTTAACCATATCTACATGTACATACTACCTCAATCAACCTGACCCTGAATAACCGGTGTCTGTATGTAGCCTCGCTACTTTTATAGCCTCGCTACTGTATATAGCCTATATTTTTTACTGTTGTTTTTATTTCTTTACCTAACTATTGTTTATACCTTTTTTGCACTATTGGTTAGAGCCTGTAAGTAAGCATTTCACTGTAAAGGTGACAAATAAACTTTGATTTGATTTGACATTTTTTTTGCAAAGATTTCCGGTGATTCCACGTAGCCTTGTAGCATCACCGTCCATTTCCATTTAGTCCCAAGAAATGTAAACGAGATCCAGTCCTGTGACTCTTCAGCCACAGGGACGCTAAAGAAAGCATAAGCTAAATTAATTACTGATAAACAACAACTACCTGGAGGCACCTGGGATAAAATGGTAACATTGGTAGGCACCAGGGGTGCTCTAGCATGTACAGCATTGTTTACTAGTCTAAGGTCTTGCACAAAACGGTAATCACCAGATGGTTTCCTATCAGGTAAAATTGGTGTGTTTACAAGGCTAATTCGGGAGGGAACCAGAGCGCCTCTTTCAACTAATGCACTATGAATTAGAATGATACCCTTTTCGGCTTCCTTGCTTAGAAGTTACTGAGATTTGTATGATCTGTGGGTGCTTTTTGGAATTACCACAACTGGTGGAGCTCCTTTCATGTCTCCAATGTCAGTCTTTGATTTAGCCCACAGTTCTTCAGGGATATCTTTTAGCCAATCAATGTGTGAATTATATTGTAATACCACAGGCATGGTTTCAACGGGAATTCGTTATTTTCTTGGTGTTGTCATTGCAGTAGCCCATTATGGGGAATAGAAAGTTGCTGTAGAAGCTGACCACTGTCCTTACCCTTCCCAGGCCACCCAATCAGTTGCTTCCATCACTTTTTTCATCCAAATACCCACATCTTTCCAATGTTTTTCTGGAGCTTTTGATAAGCTACAATGGGGAACAGAGCCAGGGACTTCATACAAACTCATCAACAACACTCCAGCTGCTACAAAGTCTTCTCCTCTGTATACTCCATTCATGGTTATCTCCACTTTCTCTTTTTGTTTTGACCATCTCTGTTGGTATTCAGTGTCATCTTCGCATGAGGGAAAAGCAGCAGTACAATGTAGGTATTCAGCAGATAGTTTGAGTGGATCCTCTGCTCTTACAGCCCAATTTTGCTGTGACATCTTGGGAAGAGTGCTTGAACAAGGGAGTAGATCAGCGTGGGAGAACTCAGCTGGTATGGCACCCACATCTATGGCGATACACTGGACAGCGACAGGATTTCCTAATGCCTGGCCGTCCTTGAGGTTGAGAATTTTTCAGTAGTATTCCAAATTGATAAAGACCCTTTATGAGCTCCGGACTCATGGTTTGTTTAATCCTCTTGAAAGTACGAAGGAAGATGTGTGTCCCCCCATTCATGTACAATGTTGTTCTGTGTAGTCTTCCAGGGGATATTAGGTGAATGACTTCAATGCAGGTGTTCAAAGCAGGTATGCAATGCAGGAATAAAAAAAATTATAATAATCTCTGGCTCTAGACTTTGTTGATGGCAAAAAGTCTCATTTCTTATCCGGTTTCAACATTGAAGTTCAAAATAACTATACAGAACAAAAATATAAACACAACATGTAAACACATCAATGTCAAAGATTTTACTGAGCTGCAGTAAGGAAATCAGTCAACTGAAATAAATTCATTAGGCCCTAATCAATGGATTTCACATGACTGGGCAGGGTTGCAGCCACTGGGGAGCCAGGCCCAGCCAATCAGAATGATTTTTTCACCACAAAAGGGCTTTATTAGACAGAAATAGAAATACTCATCATCAGGTTTAGACAGTCCAGTAAGTTAAGGAAGTCAGAAGCCATAGAAAACTTGGGTGAGTCAACATGGATGTTAAAGTCTCCAAAAATTACAATGTTAGAGAGGTTGTTAGTTTAGAAAAACTCTGAGATAAAAGTCTTCAGGGATTTGGTTGTTTACATTTAAAAGCAAGGCACTCAAAAGACTGAAAATCAGCAACAGCCATTGGGTTTAAAAGAATGCAGTCTTTTTGTAAAACAAGAAAGGCCTACACTGTGACCATGACTGCACAGCTTTAAAAAAAAGCATTTGTATCCATTAACATGGTAAAAAAAAAGTAACCTTCTCTGTGCCATGTTTCAGTGAGGCAGATCATGTCAAAAGTCATTGTACATTTAACCCAATCCCGCTAAATCAGTGTCTTGCCACGTTTGTGTTGTTTCCCAGTCTACTCTGTCACTCTCTCTCCTCTCTTCTCTCTCTGTATGTATTCAGATGGTAGGGACCAAGACAGAACATATTACAAATCATATTTGTGCAATAGAGCCAACTAACACTGTTTATTGCTCTTCCTGCTATGTATCGTGTCATGAGTGATTGGCTGATATCTGACTGTAGTCTGATGGAGTGAGCCAAGGCATAATCTGTAGAGTTCTGAATTGTTTCTCTCCCCCTAAATGTTTTTGCTGCAAGGGATATAGCCGTACATGTATTTCCGTCTTCAAAGTGTATCTAATGCAAGGGCCACTAGAGGAAGATGTTGTATAATGTAATTTCTATGAGATGCACCACTTCAAAAGAACTGAAAGGTCTTATGGAGAAAGGAAAGGATGTATATGACAATGAATGAGAAATAGTGTTTGAGTTTATTATCAAGTCAGCATCGTCAGAATCGCTTCCCAGTTCCATGCAGAGTATCAGTGTAATGTATGGTAACCTTTGTTGGATATGGCAAAAGACATAGGTCATGGCGTGGAAAGCCAAGCGATTCATGCAGCACGAACAGAAAGCCAAAAACAAGACTATCAGGACCATGAAGACCACCTAGCCAGTCAGATGCATAGTCAGCACCTAACTGGTCAGGGCCATGGACAGCGCCTAGTCAGTCAGGACCAGAATACCTAACCCAAGACCTCACCTAGCTATAGGTGTGTGTGTGTGTGTGTGTGTGTGTGTGTGTGTGTGTGTGTGTGTGTGTGTGTGTGTGTGTGTGTGTGCGTGTGCGTGTGCGTGTGCGTGTGCGTGTGTGTGTGTGTGTGTGTGTGTGTGTGTGTGTGTGTGTGTGTGTGTGTGTGTGTGTGTGTGTGTGTGTGTGTGTGTGTGTGTGTGTTAGGCAGGATCTGAACACCTAACCCAAACCTCACCTAGCTATAGGTAGGTAGGTGTATGTGTGTGTGTGTGTGTGTGTGTGTGTGTGTGTGTGTGTGTGTGTGTGTGTGTGTGTGTGTGTGTGTGTGTGTGTGTGTGTGTGTGTGTGTGTGTGTGTGTGTGTGTGTGTGTGTGTGTGTGTGTGTGTGTGTGTGTGTGTGTTAGGCAGGATCAGAACACCTAACTCAAGACCTCACCTAGCTATAGGTGTGTGTGTGTGTGTGTGTGTGTGTGTGTGTGTGTCTCACAATGCCTCCTCATGCATGTCAAACAAATGTCCGTCAAAAGGGAGAAACATTCCACAGCTTTATTCAGAGGGAACTTGATCCTAATGTTCACTAAGTGTATATCATTATTCCCTACTCAAATCTTGTTTCAAAACAGCACACATTTCCAATTGTTAGATGAATTATGTTAGATCAGATAATAACAACAGTTATGAATGTTTAGTTACAGTATGTCTGATTTAAACATAAAATCTGGTGCAAACCTACTGACCAGCGACGTAAAAAACAACAACAAAGGAAGTAGTATACGCTATATAAGTGTTTCCCAACAGTACATATATTTGTTGTGGCCCCAGAAAAGGAGCACTCTAAAAAGGAACATGATCAGGTTCCCCTCAACTAGTATAAGCAAACAAAACACTGAAAAACGGACATTCTCTATTTCCTGTTGAGGACACAATGGCATTCCTGCTTTGAATGAGTCCCCTTCTTTTTTTTGGTAGTGGCAGTCCCACTCCTCACGTCTTTGTTTTGTTTGTTGAAAAGATAGATATAGAGAGGAGAGAGTGTGCTCAAATAGCGGTGGTATATGTGTTCTGGATGCAGTGGCTTAGACCGTTAGACCACCGTTAGACCGCTACACTATACACTGATTTCTCTTACAATGATAAAAGCTTTGGGACGTAGTGAAAAGTGCTATAAAAATTCAATGCAATCCAATTGTATCATCTATGAGTTTCACCTAAATAAATAAACATTATTATACAGTATTTGCTATTGTATTTATTACAGACAGACTCTCCCTCTTTAAATATGTCTGTATTAAATACTCTCAACCTTTGAAATAAAGCCTACCCCTTGAATACTTTTTGAATACTTTCTAACTGAATGCCAGTAGCAAGTACTTCTTTCTAACTTTGGTCATGATGTCAAATATTGTTATATTGTTTAGAATTTCTGGGATAATAACCAATAGTGAACCAGGAATAAGCATTTGCTTGAATGGAGAGTGTATGGGTTGGCCTGGCACTCTGACAGTAAATAAGTAACTATAGTTTCAAACACAATTTTTGAACATGTTCCATTTTTCAATATTTCCTCTCAAGGAATTAAATTCCTTCAAATATAAAGACATTATTTCTGTAGTGCTGCAGATATTTCAGCATTTTAGATGTACCTTTTTTGTTTTAGACCTGGTAGATGGAATCGCTATTAATGAATTATACTACTAATATTGATCAATTTGCTCAGTTGAGTGATTGTTTTTAATTGCATAATGGAGTTGTGTGTTTTGTAATTCCGCAAGAGGAATATGCCTACTATTGTCATGTTTTGTCTTATATTGTCTTGTCATTTTGCTTTTCCTTCTGTTCGTTTTCCCCCTGCTGGTCTTTTTAGGTTCGTTCCCTTTTTTCTCTCTCCCTCCCTCTCTCTCTTCTCTCTATCGTTCCGTTCCTGCTCCCAGCTGTTCCTATTCCCCTAATCAATTATTTAGTCTTTCCACACCTGTTCCCTATCTTTTCCCCTGATTAGAGTCCCTATTTCTCCCCTTGTTTTCCGTTTCTGTCCTGTCGGATCCTTGTATATTGTTCACCGTGCTGTGTCTTTGTATCGCCCTGTCGTGTCGTGTTTCCCTCAGATGCTGCGTGGTGAGCAGGTGTCTGAGTCTGCTACGGTCAAGTGCCTTCCCGAGGCAATCTACAGTTTATGATCGAGTCTCCAGTCTGTTCTCGTCATTACGAGTGGAATTGTTTTTTATGCTTTATTTACCGCTCCGATTTGTCTAGGAGTATTGCATATTTCCTTTACTGGATTAAAGACTCTGTTTTCGCCAAGTCGCTTTTGGGTCCTCATTCACCTGCATAACAACTATTCCTTAGTTCACTTGTGTAGCCCTACAAACTGCTCAAATATGCAAGCAATAAGCCTACAGTGGCCTAATCTACTAAGTAAACATCATTACTAGCCTACATAGACTTCACCAACCTGGTTTCTGAAAGGTTCTGTGTTTATTTTCTTATTCAACCTTGTGTTCTGTTTTGTTGTGTTCTTGAAAGTCCTCCTGTCTTTCACTTTTGTTCATCGATTTCACCTGTGTTAGTTACTCACCTGGTCTCATCAGCTCCTTATTTAGGTCAGTTCATTCTGTTTGTAACTTTGTGAGCTATTGTTCGTTCTGACCCCGCAAAGCCTTTTAAAACCTAGCTTGTTTGTGAGGACCTGTTATAGCCTTCAGTCCTATTTTTGATTCACCTGCCTGTTTGCCTACCTGTGTATGACCATTGCCTACCTATGACCACGTTTCCTGCCTTCTGTGAAGGCAAAATAAACACCTGCCGCGCTCTGCCAAGTATGCCCTCGAGTTCCGCACCATGGCTGCAGGGAGTGGAAGGAGTGAGGCTGCTTTACTTACCGTCTACTGAAGAGGGCTCAATAGGGAACTTCAGGCGGAGCTAGCCTGTAGAGGTGACCTGGAACTACATTGATAAAACACTCAAACGGTTTCATTCGTCCTTCTTCCCTGGCTGCGTCCAGCTTCTCCTTTGGACAAAAAAGACGGTGGTCTTCATCCATGTATTGATTACCGTTCCCTGAATGACGTCACGGTCAAGAGCCATTTCCCTCTGATCCCAGCAACCCTTAAACAAGGGGGCCGTGCCAACATCTATACAAAACTCGACCTGCAAAGTGCATATAACCTTGTCCATATGCGTGAAGGCGATGAATGGAAGACAGCCTTTATCACCGCACAAGGGCACTACGAATACCTGGCGGTGGATGCCTCCGAAGTAGGAGCCATACTCTCTCAGCGGATGGGAACACCTCTCAAATCACATCCCTGTGCCTTCTTCTCCAGGAAGCTTTCCTCCGCTGAGAGGAACTACGATGTGGGGAACAGAACTCCTCATCATCAAACTGGCCCTCGAGGAGTGGAGCTACTGGTTGGAGGGGGCACAACATCCCTTTCTAATCCTAACAGATCATCGTAACCTGGAATATATCAGAGGGGCCAAAAGGTTAACCTCCAGTCAAGCCCGCTGGGCTCTCTACACGCTTCCATTTTCATGTTACTTACAGTACATCCCTAGAAAGAAAAACGTAAAAGCTGATGCTCTCTCCCGTCAGTCTGACCTTCGGAACAGTAACTCAGACCCTACACCCATTCTTCCTTCCTCTTGCGTTATGGAACCGGTACAGTGGGAGGTTCACTCTGCCATACAAAAAGCCCTAACCTCAGACCCGGCTCCTCCTGAGACACGAGCTGGGAAGAGGTATGTACCAGCAGCTGTTAGACCCCAACTGATGCAATGGTATCACGTCCTTGGGGTCAGGACATCCGGGCATTACACAAACCACTGAACTTCTAGCCCGGAAGTTCTGGTGGTCATCACTGGCATCCGACGTAAGGGATTACGTACTCTCCCGTCCAGTCTGCGCCCAAACCAAAAGCCCTCATCTCCCTTCCGGTAAAGCTTCAATCTTTGCCAATTCCCCACAGACCCTGGTCCCACATAGCAGTTGACTTCATCACAGACCTTCGTAAATCCTCTGGTAACACCACCATCCTTGTCATAGTAGACCGTTTAAATGGTTTTGTCTGGTTCCTCATTTACCTAACGCCATGGAATTGGCTGAGCGTGTGTTCTTTCTGTATGGGATTCCGGGGGACATCGTCTCTGACCGCGGGCCCTAGTGTGGCGAGCCTTCTGTGACCGACTGGGGGTTATCCTCAACCTCTCCTCCGGGTACCATCCCCAGACCAACAAGCAGACGGAACGCCTGAACCAAGAAATAGGGAAGTACCTCCGCCAACAGTGTTCTGCCTCTCCACATGACTGGAGTCGGTATATGGCCTGGGCCGAATACGCTCAGAACTCACTCATGCATTCATCCCTCCACCTTAATCCGTTTCAGTGTGTACTTGGTTACCAACTACCCATGTTTCCCTGGGAGGTGGAGCCTGGTACTGTCCCAGCTCTCGACGACTGGTTTCGGCGTAGTGAGCGGGTATGGGAGACTGCTCACCAGCATCTAATACCCAGAAAAGCATTGCCGACAGACGGCGCCGCCCTACGCCACTCTTTCACCCCGGACAGCGTGTGTGGCTCTCTACCAGAGACATCCGCCTCCCCTGCAAAAAGTTCTGTTCTCGCTTCATTGGTCCCTTCAAGATAACCCATGGCATCAACCCTGTCACGTACCGCCTCCAGTTAACCCGTCAGTATGAAATCTCCTCGTCCTTCCATGTGTCTCTGTTAAAACCAGTCACCTACAGTCCTCTTTATCCTCCAGTCTCTACCCGCAGTGTGCCCCCACCGTTGGACGTCGGAGGGGAACCTGCCTACGCCATTCAGGCCATCCTTAATTCCAAACGCCTGAGGGGCCGCATCCACTATCTAGTGGACTGGGAAGGTTATGGGCATCCTCGACCAGGACATCCTCAACCCAGAGATGATCCAGGCATTCCACTGTAACACCCCCCCCTCCCTCCCCGAACAGACCCCCTGGACAGCCTCGACGCAGAACGTTGGGTCAGTCCACAACCTCGTCGAACCAGCCTGGCGGTGTCATGTTTTGTCATTTATTATCACGTCTTGTCCCTGTGCTTCCCATTCTATTCGTTTCCCTCTGCTGGTCTTATTAGGTTCTTTCCCTCTTTCTATCCCTCTCTCTCCCCCTCCCTCTCTCACTCTCTCGCTCTCTCTTCTCTCTATCGTTCCGTTCCTGCTCCCAGCTGTTCCTATTCCCCTAATCATCATTTAGCCTTCCCACACCTGTTCCCGATCCTTTTCCCTGATTAGAGTCCCTATTTCTCTCCTTGTTTCCCGTTTCTGCCCTGTCGGTTCCTTGTCTAGAATTCACCGTGCTGTGTTTGTGTATCGCCCTGTCGTGTCGTGTTTTCCTCAGATGCTGCGTGGTGAGCAGGTGTCTGAGTCTGTCTGGTTCAAGTGCCTTCCCGAGGCAACCTGCTGTTCACCTGCTGTTCAAGATCGAGTCTCCAGTTTGTCCTCGTCATTTCGAGTGAAAGTTGTGTTTTTGGATTGTATTTACTTTACTGGATTAAAGACTCTGTTTTCGCCAAGTCGCTTTTGGGTCCTCTTTCACCAGCATGACAGAAGGAACCGACCAAGGAATGGACCCAGCGACTTCAGACGCTCGTTACACTGTCGTCGAGATCCAAGGAGCCATGCTCGGCAGACACGAGCAGGAATTGTCTGCTGCTCGCCATGCCGTGGAGAACCTGGCCGCTCAGGTTTCCGACCTCTCTGGACAGTTCCAGAGTCTACGTCTCGTGCCACCTGTTACTTCCTGGCCTGCCGAGCCTCCAGAACCTAGGGTTAATAACCCACCTTGCTACTCCGGGCAGCCCACTGAGTGCCGCTCCTTTCTCACGCAGTGTGAGATTGTGTTCTCTCTCCAACCCAACACATACTCTAGAGAGAGAGCTCGGGTTGCTTACGTCATTTCACTCCTTACTGGCCGGGCTCGAGAATGGGGCACAGCTATCTGGGAGGCAAGGGCTGATTGCTCTAACAAGTTCCAGAACTTTAAAGAGGAGATGATTCGGGTTTTTGACCGTTCAGTTTTTGGTAGGGAGGCTTCTAGGGCCCTGGCTTCCTTATGCCAAGGTGAACGGTCCATAACGGATTATTCTATTGAGTTTCGCACTCTTGCTGCCTCTAGTGAGTGGAACGAGCCGGCGCTGCTCGCTCGTTTTCTGGAGGGACTCCACGTAGTGGTTAAGGATGAGATTCTCTCCCGGGAGGTTCCTTCAGATGTGGACTCTTTGATTGCTCTCGCCATCCGCATAGAACGACGGGTAGATCTTCGTCACCGGGCTCGTGGAAGAGAGCTCGCATCAACGGTGTTTCCCTGCTCCGCATCGCAACCATCTCCCTCCTCTGGCTCAGAGACTGAGCCCATGCAGCTGGGAGGGATTCGCATCTCGACTAAGGAGAGGGAACGGAGGATCACCAACCGCCTGTGTCTCTATTGCGGAGTTGCTGGACATTTTGTTAATTCATGTCCAGTAAAAGCCAGAGCTCATCTGTAAGCGGAGGGCTACAGGTGAGCGCAACTACTCAAGTCTCTCCATCAAAATCCTGTACTACTTTGTCGGTCCATCTACGCTGGACCGGTTCGGTGCTACATGTAGTGCCTTGATAGACTCTGGGGCTGAGGGTTGTTTCATGGACGAAGCATGGGTTCGGAAACATGACATTCCTTTCAGAGAGTTAGAGAAGCCTACGCCCATGTTCGCCTTAGATGGTAGTCATCTTCCCAGTATCAGATTTGAGAC
Organism: Oncorhynchus gorbuscha; assembly: GCF_021184085.1. NCBI lineage: Eukaryota > Metazoa > Chordata > Actinopteri > Salmoniformes > Salmonidae > Oncorhynchus > Oncorhynchus gorbuscha. Next base: position 19,773,028 of record NC_060196.1, on the reverse strand, counting down.
ACTACCTTTAACCCTCACAGTATCTGGTAACCACAGTGAGACTATTTCTTTTTTGATTTTCCGTTCACCGTTTACACCTGTTGTTTTGGGTCATCCCTGGCTAGTATGTCATAATCCTTCTATTAATTGGTCTAGTAATTCTATCCTATCCTGGAACGTTTCTTGTCATGTGAAGTGTTTAATGTCTGCCATCCCTCCCGTTTCTTCTGTCCCTACTTCTCAGGAGGAACCTGGCGATTTGACAGGAGTGCCGGAGGAATATCATGATCTGCGCACGGTCTTCAGTCGGTCCCGAGCCAACTCCCTTCCTCCTCACCGGTCGTATGATTGTAGTATTGATCTCCTTCCGGGGACCACTCCTCCTCGGGGTAGACTATACTCTCTGTCGGCTCCCGAACGTAAGGCTCTCGAGGATTATTTGTCTGTGTCTCTTGACGCCGGTACCATAGTGCCTTCTTCCTCTCCGGCCGGGGCGGGGTTCTTTTTTGTTAAGAAGAAGGACGGTACTCTGCGTCCCTGCGTGGATTATCGAGGGCTGAATGACATAACGGTTAAGAATCGTTATCCGCTTCCCCTTATGTCATCAGCCTTCGAGATTCTGCAGGGAGCCAGGTGCTTTACTAAGTTGGACCTTCGTAACGCTTACCATCTCGTGCGCATCAGAGAGGGGGACGAGTGGAAAACGGCGTTTAACACTCCGTTAGGGCATTTTGAGTACCGGGTTCTGCCGTTCGGTCTCGCCAATGCGCCAGCTGTTTTTCAGGCATTAGTTAATGATGTTCTGAGAGACATGCGTAACATCTTTGTTTTTGTCTATCTTGACGATATCCTGATTTTTTCTCCGTCACTCGAGATTCATGTTCAGCACGTTCGACGTGTTCTACAGCGCCTTTTAGAGAATTGTCTCTACGTAAAGGCTGAGAAGTGCTCTTTTCATGTCTCCTCCGTTACTTTTCTCAGTTCCGTTATTTCCGCTGAAGGCATTCAGATGGATTCCGCTAAGGTCCAAGCTGTCAGTGATTGGCCCGTTCCAAGGTCACGTGTCGAGTTGCAGCGCTTTTTAGGTTTCGCTAATTTCTATCGGCGTTTCATTCGTAATTTCGGTCAAGTTGCTGCCCCTCTCACAGCTCTTACTTCTGTCAAGACGTGTTTTAAGTGGTCCGGTTCCGCCCAGGGAGCTTTTGATCTTCTAAAAGAACGTTTTACGTCCGCTCCTATCCTCGTTACTCCTGACGTCACTAGACAATTCATTGTCGAGGTTGACGCTTCAGAGGTAGGCGTGGGAGCCATTCTATCCCAGCGCTTCCAGTCTGACGATAAGGTTCATCCTTGCGCTTATTTTCTCATCGCCTGTCGCCATCTGAGCGCAACTATGATGTGGGTAACCGTGAACTGCTCGCCATCCGCTTAGCCCTAGGCGAATGGCGACAGTGGTTGGAGGGGGCGACCGTTCCTTTTGTCGTTTGGACAGACCATAAGAACCTTGAGTACATCCGTTCTGCCAAACGACTTAATGCCCGTCAAGCTCGTTGGGCGTTGTTTTTCGCTCGTTTCGAGTTTGTGATTTCTTACCGTCCGGGTAGCAAGAACACCAAGCCTGATGCCTTATCCCGTCTGTTTAGTTCTTCTGTGGCTTCTACTGATCCCGAGGGGATTCTTCCTTATGGGCGTGTTGTCGGGTTAACAGTCTGGGGAATTGAAAGACAGGTTAAGCAAGCACTCACGCACACTGCGTCGCCGCGCGCTTGTCCTAGTAACCTCCTTTTCGTTCCTGTTTCCACTCGTCTGGCTGTTCTTCAGTGGGCTCACTCTGCCAAGTTAGCTGGTCATCCCGGTGTTCGAGGCACTCTTGCGTCTATTCGCCAGCGCTTTTGGTGGCCGACTCAGGAGCGTGACACGCGCCGTTTCGTGGCTGCTTGTTCGGACTGCGCGCAGACTAAGTCGGGTAACTCTCCTCCTGCCGGTCGTCTCAGACCGCTCCCCATTCCTTCTCGACCATGGTCTCACATCGCCCTAGACTTCATTACCGGTCTGCCTTTGTCTGCGGGGAAGACTGTGATTCTTACGGTTGTCGATAGGTTCTCTAAGGCGGCACATTTCATTCCCTCGCTAAACTTCCTTCCGCTAAGGAGACGGCACAAATCATTATCGAGAATGTATTCAGAATTCATGGCCTCCCGTTAGACGCCGTTTCAGACAGAGGCCCGCAATTCACGTCACAGTTTTGGAGGGAGTTCTGTCGTTTGATTGGTGCGTCCGTCAGTCTCTCTTCCGGGTTTCATCCCCAGTCTAACGGTCAAGCAGAGAGGGCCAATCAGACGATTGGTCGCATACTACGCAGCCTTTCTTTCAGAAACCCTGCGTCTTGGGCAGAACAGCTCCCCTGGGCAGAATACGCTCACAATTCGCTTCCTTCGTCTGCTACCGGGTTATCTCCGTTTCAGAGTAGTCTGGGTTACCAGCCTCCTCTGTTCTCATCCCAGCTTGCCGAGTCCAGCGTTTCCTCCGCTCAAGCGTTTGTCCAACGTTGTGAGCGCACCTGGAGGAGGGTGAGGTCTGCACTTTGCCGTTACAGGGCACAGACTGTGAGAGCCGCCAATAAACGCAGGATTAAGAGTCCAAGGTATTGTTGCGGCCAGAGAGTGTGGCTTTCCACTCGCAACCTTCCTCTTACGACAGCTTCTCGTAAGTTGACTCCGCGGTTCATTGGTCCGTTCCGTGTCTCCCAGGTCGTCAATCCTGTCGCTGTGCGACTGCTTCTTCCGCGACATCTTCGTCGCGTCCATCCTGTCTTCCATGTCTCCTGTGTCAAGCCCTTTCTTCGCACTCCCGTTCGTCTTCCCTCCCCCTCCCGTCCTTGTCGAGAGCGCACCTATTTACAAGGTACATAAGATCATGGACATGCGTTCTCGGGGACGGGGTCACCAATACTTAGTGGATTGGGAGGGTTACGGTCCTGAGGAGAGGAGTTGGGTTCCGTCTCGGGACGTGCTGGACCGTTCACTCATTGATGATTTCCTCCGTTGCCGCCAGGATTCCTCCTCGAGTGCGCCAGGAGGCGCTCGGTGAGTGGGGGGTACTGTCATGTTTTGTCATTTATTATCACGTCTTGTCCCTGTGCTTCCCATTCTATTCGTTTCCCTCTGCTGGTCTTATTAGGTTCTTTCCCTCTTTCTATCCCTCTCTCTCCCCCTCCCTCTCTCACTCTCTCGCTCTCTCTTCTCTCTATCGTTCCGTTCCTGCTCCCAGCTGTTCCTATTCCCCTAATCATCATTTAGCCTTCCCACACCTGTTCCCGATCCTTTTCCCTGATTAGAGTCCCTATTTCTCTCCTTGTTTCCCGTTTCTGCCCTGTCGGTTCCTTGTCTAGAATTCACCGTGCTGTGTTTGTGTATCGCCCTGTCGTGTCGTGTTTTCCTCAGATGCTGCGTGGTGAGCAGGTGTCTGAGTCTGTCTGGTTCAAGTGCCTTCCCGAGGCAACCTGCTGTTCACCTGCTGTTCAAGATCGAGTCTCCAGTTTGTCCTCGTCATTTCGAGTGAAAGTTGTGTTTTTTGGATTGTATTTACTTTACTGGATTAAAGACTCTGTTTTCGCCAAGTCGCTTTTGGGTCCTCTTTCACCAGCATGACAGGCGGACCTCGCCTCCGAGGTAGGCGGCCGCCTCTGCTCCCCCGCCCGCTCCACCCTCTGGTGCCGTTGGGTCGTCAGGAGCCTACCTTGGGGAGTGGGGGGTACTGAAAGGTTCTGTTTATTTTCTTAGTCAACCTTGTTCTGTTTCTTTGTGTTCTTGAACGTAGCCCAAGTCTTTCATTTTTGTTCATTTATTTAACCTGTGTTAGTTACTCACCTGGTCTCATCAGCTCCTTTAGTTTAGTTCATTCTGTTTGTGCCTTTTGGGTGGTATTGTTCGTTTTCACTCTACTAAGCCTTTTCCTAGCTCGTCTGTTATAGCCGTCAGTCCTAGTTTTGATTCACCTGCCTGTTTGCCTACCTGTGTATGATCATTGCCTGCCTATGACCACGTGTCCTGCCTTCCGCGAAGGCAAAATAAACAGCTGCCACGCTCTGCGCGTGAATCTATACTTCTTTCTCTCTGAGTATCCATTACAGTTTCATAGCATTTCATATTATTCTGTATGGAAATCGACTGAAGACCGTGCGCAGATCATGATATTCCTCCGGCACTCCTGTCAAATCGCCAGGTTCCTCCTGAGAAGTGGGGACAGAAGAAACGGGAGGGATGGCAGACATTAAACACTTCACATGACAAGAAACGTTCCAGGATAGGATAGACACTCCATTTTGTATAATATCATACGTTTCATATGTATTAATTTGTGGATGTTCATCCATTTCATGTGACATGTTATGAATTGCAGTTAGTACAGTATGTTATGAATTAGTAAAACGCATATGTTATGAATTCCAATTTGCTGTGGCTAACATTAGGAGTGGGTAACAGGTGCGCTCTCTCGCTTTAATAGCTTGGTGCTCTGCCATATGACAATAACCATGCAATGAAACCCCAAGTTCAAGAAACATTGGAAAATCCAAAAAGTCACACAAAAAAAGACAGATTTCCCCTCCTTTTCATCTTTTTATTTTCAGCTGGACAGGCTAATGCATTTCGGCAGTTATGCCTTCATCAGACCAACAGATATTTCACCAGATGTATAAATGTGAAGCATCCGGTTGGCGTTTTCACTCACTACCAAATGTGGTGATGAGAGGAAAACCAGTGGGAGAAGATGAAGCTAAATGGATTTTGGCTGACATTCTGCTAATTATTATTATTGTTATTTTACAGTTGAAACATTTAATCTCCATACAATGTAATGTTTCCAAAACTAGAATATGTAACAGAGTGGACTGTGTTTTGGTTTTGTAGACTTTACCCTTTGACAAAGTTTCTAAAGGCATTGTTTAGGAGTGCAAGGGCGAATTGTGTTATTGCACACTTCACAGAGTAGGAGTTTCCTAACAGAAATATGCAAATAAAGGTTAGAATGCATTAATAGGGGCTCACTAGCTCGTTTTTGGTTGTACTCACCTTCTTGCTTGTTCTGCCCACTATGATTAATTTACTCCCATTTGAAAACGACAGGCTCTGGTCTATCTTGGGTTAGTTATGAAACTCGTTGCTTCTATTTTATGTAACCACACCAAACGTAACATATCATACTAATTTGAGTGTCCTGGATTTAAATTTACTATGTTACGTCTAGACTGAGACCAGTCTGCCTAGACAGGTAGTCTATAGTTCTATCGCCTGTCATTTGACTGTCAAATATTGTTATTTTCACCTGTTGCAATACCCCCGTATGGAGCTCGTGATGTTCAGAGGGTTGGCTGTAGGTGGAGTTACGGTCAAATATTGGGTGGTCCTGATCCTCTTCGATTAGGCTTCTATCTTCTCAAAGAACTGATGGTTTGACTGAATGGTATACAGTAGGCTATGTGTCATGCGTTTTACACAGAACAGAAGAAAATGTAAACCAGTTTGGATTATTTCTTCATTTTTGGATGAATGTGGAGACGCGGTGCGCTCTCATTGAAAGGGAGGCTGCCTTTTGCACACCAAATGAAGTCATGAACGGCAGAACGATGATGTCATCGCCTGCACTTGCAGCTATATTCCCTATGTACTGATCGACGTACATACACAGCTGAGGGGTTCTCACCGTTTGCGAAAGTAATACGGATAGACTTCCTTGGGAAGTGGGTCATGGAATAATCGGTTCACCTATTTTCTTCTAAAGGCTATATGTGAAAGCTTGGTTTTGAGAGTTAATTTGTCTGTTAAATTGGTATACTACTGTCGCCTGATAAAAACGTTTGACATGTTAAGATTCGTTTTTGGATACAGATAGCGGGAACATTTATTGTAAGAATAGGCTATAGCCTACATTTCCATTTTGCGTGATGCAGATCAAATGTGTGCTGTCAGGTTTATTGTGTGGTAGCCTACAGTTTTCAATAGGCCTAAATCAAGATTGAAATATCAAGAAGATGTGCTCGTTTTGGAAATATATCAAAGTACGGAATAAAACATACTGTAAAACATGCTGCTCTGAGAAATTGGAAGTTGGTATCATTCATAGTGTCGCGGAGAGCGAAGCACTGAGACATGGATAAGTTTCTGCAGATCGCGCCTCACTCCCTGGCCATAGTGCTGTCTCGGGTTGGCGCCGAAGAGTCGCCCGCGGTAACCGACAAGCTCCAGCAACATCACACGGGCTACGAGATATTTGCCGACTTCAAAGCTGTCAACATGCAGCACTTCTGGAATAAGAAAGTGACCGATGCGATATCGGAGACTTTTTTCCTAGGCTGGATTGACGAGGATGTCCTGCTGATCCAAGGGAAGGAACACCACCTTGAGGTGCTCAGAGCGGGATGGACGAGGCGGGCCCTCAAACCGCCCGGAGGTTTCGAGATCAAGTGCATCGGTAAGACTGTACTCAATCAATCCTATAGGCTACCTGTGATTATCATCATAATGCCATCCAGGCAGGTTGTCGTCACTTGTTTGTTTTGTTTATTGAGTAGCCTAAAGTACGTTTCAGGTCATCTGAACACTGTGGTGGTCCACTCTGCACAATAGGATGGTGTGCCTCAACTTTAATGAATAACAGTAGGCCTTTCCCAATGTACACATTGAACCAACGTAGAATATGCGTCGAATTGACATCTGTGCGCATTGGGTTGTGATCAAATGGAATGTGTGAGACTCATGGCGCCCAGGAGGAGTATTGGGAGAACCCTGAGGCCAGCAGAAGAGTAAAAATACATGTTAATTTACCTGTGGTTTCCTTAATTCCCACTTTCCTCACCATTGTTCTGCTAGTAAGGGAAATATGTGTGGGACTTTGGAGTTTCTCTTGAAATTAGTGGGATCTGTTTGTATTTCAGGTAAACAATCAAAGCAGTAGAGATGCATGTGTGGCTAGAGCGAGTGGTGTGTGTGTGTGTGTGTGTGTGTGTGTGTGTGTGTGTGTGTGTGTGTGTGTGTGTGTGTGTGTGTGTGTGTGTGTGTGTGTGTGTGTGTGTGTGTGTGTGTGTGTGTGTGTGTGTGTGTGTGTGTGTGTGTGTATACCATGAAGTTTGGGGACATGTGAAGATGAACCGAGGTGGTTGTCTAGTGCGGAAAACTTCAGGGTCGGTCACTCATAAATGCTTTGAAAGTCTGGACAAAATATGCTTTTAGGGAGAGTAGGCTATGTGTGTTTTTTTATGTACTGTAAGCAAGAAATCAAATACCTATTGAGAAACACCATTGCTTTGTGAAGAGACCAAGTTCAGGACCATGTAAACAACTCTCTATCTCTCTCTCTTTCTACCTCATCATCAATTTCAAAAGGATGGGAAAGTTGCAAAACAGTCAAATATTGATTGAGAAAAAGTTTCAAACAAGGGGAGATTCTGTGCTTATTTGTCCATGGAGGGGGGTACCATGCCCTCCCTGACCCTACTACCAAAGCAGCCAGCACTGATAAGCTTTGGAATGTTTCCCTGATAGCTAATAAATAACCACAGATGAATACAGTCTCTAATCTAATGAGGGCTCTATATTAATGCTCATGCAAGCTGCTAGTGTTACTTGTCTTGCTTAGCCAGCGCAGTGCTGAACATACTACAGATGTGGAAAACTCTGTCTGCTGACCCATCTTTCATATGACAAAACACAGTCATACTGTATCAGGTTCATGTCTTACTGAGTGCTGGAACTTGAATTCATATTCACAACAGTTAATAATCACATGCACATTGACTTGGCTTACAAGGTGAGGAAATAGAGCTTTTGAAATTGAAAACAATGGTTGGCTCTGGATAGCAAAGTTCAGAGTCACAAGTTGGTCTAACCTAATACGTTTGTTTGGTTGGAGTTAGCTGGTATGCTACTCCCATGTCTAGAGAAACTAAGGTGGGGCTTAGAATCACTGGCAGATTCCAGAATTTTCCACATATTTCTAATTCCAATGTTAGGCCATTCTATTCTGTATGTGGCTCTGTTGGACATTTTCTGGTAGTGTTGTGTGGGTGGGCTGTACTTCAGCCCGCAATCCGTATCACATTCAGTACTTTCTTCTGCATAAACCTCTCCCATAGATGTGTGGGATGGCCATGGTTACGTAGACTAGCTAGAAGTCTAGGAAAGTTGTTTCTGTTTACTTGGGATACATGTATATCTGAGGTCTGCTTGTTCCTTTTCATTCTGAACACATACAGCTGTCATGCAGGTGAAAGAGGACCCAAAAGCGACTTAACAGAAACAGAGTTTATTTAAGTCCAAACAGGGAATAACAGAAATCCTCTAGTCTGTAGAGGGGAATAACTGGAGAAGCGGCCACAGACTGCAGGTCGCTTCGGGTAGGCGCAGGCCGTAGTAGACAGAGACACCTGCTCACACGCAGCATCTGATGAAGGCAAAAAACACGACAGGACAGGGCGATACACAATCACAGCAAAAACACGACAGGACAGGGCGAAACGCAATCACAGCATGGTGAATACTAAACAAGGAACCGACGGGACAGGAACGGAACACAAAGGAATAAATAGGGACTCTAATCAGGGGAAAGGATCGGGAACAGGTGTGGGAAGACTAAATGATGATTAGGGGAATAGGAACAGCTGGGAGCAGGAACGGAACGATAGAGAGAAGAGAGAGCGAGAGAGTGAGAGAGGGAGGGGGAGAGAGAGGGATAGAAGGAGGGAAAGAACCAAATAAGACCAGCAGAGGGAAACGAATAGAATGGGGAGCACAGGGACAAGACATGATAATAAATGACAAACATGACAGTACCCCCCCACTCACCGAGCGCCTCCTGGCGCACTCGAGGAGGAATCCTGGCGGCAACGGAGGAAATCATCGATGAGTGAACGGTCCAGCACGTCCCGAGACGGAACCCAACTCCTCTCCTCAGGACCGTAACCCTCCCAATCCACTAAGTATTGGTGACCCCGTCCCCGAGAACGCATGTCCATGATCTTATGTACCTTGTAAATAGGTGCGCTCTCGACAAGGACGGGAGGGGGAGGGAAGACGAACGGGGGTGCGAAGAAAGGGCTTAACACAGGAGACATGGAAGACAGGATGGACGCGACGAAGATGTCGCGGAAGAAGCAGTCGCACAGCGACAGGATTGACGACCTGGGAGACACGGAACGGACCAATGAACCGCGGAGTCAACTTACGAGAAGCTGTCGTAAGAGGAAGGTTGCGAGTGGAAAGCCACACACTCTCTGGCCGCAACAATACCTTGGACTCTTAATCCTGCGTTTATTGGCGGCTCTCACCGTCTGTGCCCTGTAACGGCAAAGTGCAGACCTCACCCTCCTCCAGGTGCGCTCACAACGTTGGACAAACGCTTGAGCGGAGGGAACGCTGGACTCGGCAAGCTGGGATGAGAACAGAGGAGGCTGGTAACCCAGACTACTCTGAAACGGAGATAACCCGGTAGCAGACGAAGGAAGCGAATTGTGAGCGTATTCTGCCCAGGGGAGCTGTTCTGCCCAAGACGCAGGGTTTCTGAAAGAAAGGCTGCGTAGTATGCGACCAATCGTCTGATTGGCCCTCTCTGCTTGACCGTTAGACTGGGGATGAAACCCGGAAGAGAGACTGACGGACGCACCAATCAAACGACAGAACTCCCTCCAAAACTGTGACGTGAATTGCGGGCCTCTGTCTGAAACGGCGTCTAACGGGAGGCCATGAATTCTGAATACATTCTCAATAATGATTTGTGCCGTCTCCTTAGCGGAAGGAAGTTTAGCGAGGGGAATGAAATGTGCCGCCTTAGAGAACCTATCGACAACCGTCAGAATCACAGTCTTCCCGCAGACAAAGGCAGACCGGTAATGAAGTCTAAGGCAATGTGAGACCATGGTCGAGAAGGAATGGGGAGCGGTCTGAGACGACCGGCAGGAGGAGAGTTACCCGACTTAGTCTGCGCGCAGTCCGAACAAGCAGCCACGAAACGGCGCGTGTCACGCTCCTGAGTCGGCCACCAAAAGCGCTGGCGAATAGACGCAAGAGTGCCTCGAACACCGGGATGACCAGCTAACTTGGCAGAGTGAGCCCACTGAAGAACAGCCAGACGAGTGGAAACAGGAACGAAAAGGAGGTTACTAGGACAAGCGCGCGGCGACGCAGTGTGCGTGAGTGCTTGCTTAACCTGTCTTTCAATTCCCCAGACTGTTAACCCGACAACACGCCCATAAGGAAGAATCCCCTCGGGATCAGTAGAAGCCACAGAAGAACTAAACAGACGGGATAAGGCATCAGGCTTGGTGTTCTTGCTACCCGGACGGTAAGAAATCACAAACTCGAAACGAGCGAAAAACAACGCCCAACGAGCTTGACGGGCATTAAGTCGTTTGGCAGAACGGATGTACTCAAGGTTCTTATGGTCTGTCCAAACGACAAAAGGAACGGTCGCCCCCTCCAACCACTGTCGCCATTCGCCTAGGGCTAAGCGGATGGCGAGCAGTTCACGGTTACCCACATCATAGTTGCGCTCAGATGGCGACAGGCGATGAGAAAAATAAGCGCAAGGATGAACCTTATCGTCAGACTGGAAGCGCTGGGATAGAATGGCTCCCACGCCTACCTCTGAAGCGTCAACCTCGACAATGAATTGTCTAGTGACGTCAGGAGTAACGAGGATAGGAGCGGACGTAAAACGTTCTTTTAGAAGATCAAAAGCTCCCTGGGCGGAACCGGACCACTTAAAACACGTCTTGACAGAAGTAAGAGCTGTGAGAGGGGCAGCAACTTGACCGAAATTACGAATGAAACGCCGATAGAAATTAGCGAAACCTAAAAAGCGCTGCAACTCGACACGTGACCTTGGAACGGGCCAATCACTGACAGCTTGGACCTTAGCGGAATCCATCTGAATGCCTTCAGCGGAAATAACGGAACCGAGAAAAGTAACGGAGGAGACATGAAAAGAGCACTTCTCAGCCTTTACGTAGAGACAATTCTCTAAAAGGCGCTGTAGAACACGTCGAACGTGCTGAACATGAATCTCGAGTGACGGAGAAAAAATCAGGATATCGTCAAGATAGACAAAAACAAAAATGTTCAGCATGTCTCTCAGAACATCATTAACTAATGCCTGAAAAACAGCTGGCGCATTGGCGAGACCGAACGGCAGAACCCGGTACTCAAAATGCCCTAACGGAGTGTTAAACGCCGTTTTCCACTCGTCCCCCTCTCTGATGCGCACGAGATGGTAAGCGTTACGAAGGTCCAACTTAGTAAAGCACCTGGCTCCCTGCAGAATCTCGAAGGCTGATGACATAAGGGGAAGCGGATAACGATTCTTAACCGTTATGTCATTCAGCCCTCGATAATCCACGCAGGGGCGCAGAGTACCGTCCTTCTTCTTAACAAAAAAGAACCCCGCCCCGGCCGGAGAAGAAGAAGGCACTATGGTACCGGCGTCAAGAGACACAGACAAATAATCCTCGAGAGCCTTACGTTCGGGAGCCGACAGAGAGTATAGTCTACCTCGAGGAGGAGTGGTCCCCGGAAGGAGATCAATACTACAATCATACGACCGGTGAGGAGGAAGGGAGTTGGCTCGGGACCGACTGAAGACCGTGCGCAGATCATGATATTCCTCCGGCACTCCTGTCAAATCGCCAGGTTCCTCCTGAGAAGTAGGGACAGAAGAAACGGGAGGGATGGCAGACATTAAACACTTCACATTTACATTTACATTTACATTTAAGTCATTTAGCAGACGCTCTTATCCAGAGCGACTTACAAATTGGTGCATTCACCTTATGACATCCAGTGGAACAGCCACTTTACAATAGTGCATCTACATATTTTAAGGGGGGAGGGGGGTGAGAAGGATTACTTTATCCTATCCTAGGTATTCCTTAAAGAGGTGGGGTTTCAGGTGTCTCCGGAAGGTGGTGATTGACTCCGCTGTCCTGGCGTCGTGAGGGAGTTTGTTCCACCATTGGGGAGCCAGAGCAGCGAACAGTTTTGACTGGGCTGAGCGGGAACTGTACTTCCTCAGTGGTAGGGAGGCGAGCAGGCCAGAGGTGGATGAACGCAGTGCCCTTATTTGGGTGTAGGGCCTGATCAGAGCCTGGAGGTACTGAGGTGCCGTTCCCCTCACAGCTCCGTAGGCAAGCACCATGGTCTTGTAGCGGATGCGAGCTTCAACTGGAAGCCAGTGGAGAGAGCGGAGGAGCGGGGTGACGTTAGAGAACTTGGGAAGGTTGAACACTAGACGGGCTGCAGCGTTCTGGATGAGTTGTAGGGGTTTAATGGCACAGGCAGGGAGCCCAGCCAACAGCGAGTTGCAGTAATCCAGACGGGAGATGACAAGTGCCTGGATTAGGACCTGCGCCGCTTCCTGTGTGAGGCAGGGTCGTACTCTGCGGATGTTGTAGAGCATGAACCTACAGGAACGGGCCACCGCCTTGATGTTAGTTGAGAACGACAGGGTGTTGTCCAGGATCACGCCAAGGTTCTTAGCGCTCTGGGAGGAGGACACAATGGAGTTGTCAACCGTGATGGCGAGATTCACATGACAAGAAACGTTCCAGGATAGGATAGAATTACTAGACCAATTAATAGAAGGATTATGACATACTAGCCAGGGATGACCCAAAACAACAGGTGTAAACGGTGAACGAAAAATCAAAAAAGAAATAGTCTCACTGTGGTTACCAGATACTGTGAGGGTTAAAGGTAGTGTCTCAAATCTGATACTGGGAAGATGACTACCATCTAAGGCGAACATGGGCGTAGGCTTATCTAACTCTCTGAAAGGAATGTCATGTTTCCGAACCCATGCTTCGTCCATGAAACAACCCTCAGCCCCAGAGTCTATCAAGGCACTACATGTAGCACCCGAACCGGTCCAGCGTAGATGGACCGACAAAGTAGTACAGGATTTTGATGGAGAGACTTGAGTAGTTGCGCTCACCTGTAGCCCTCCGCTTACAGATGAGCTCTGGCTTTTACTGGACATGAATTAACAAAATGTCCAGCAACTCCGCAATAGAGGCACAGGCGGTTGGTGATCCTCCGTTCCCTCTCCTTAGTCGAGATGCGAATCCCTCCCAGCTGCATGGGCTCAGACTCTGAGCCAGAGGAGGGAGATGGTTGCGATGCGGAGCAGGGAAACACCGTTGATGCGAGCTCTCTTCCACGAGCCCGGTGACGAAGATCTACCCGTCGTTCTATGCGGATGGCGAGAGCAATCAATGAGTCCACATCTGAAGGAACCTCCCGGGAGAGAATCTCATCCTTAACCACTGCGTGGAGTCCCTCCAGAAAACGAGCGAGCAGCGCCGGCTCGTTCCACTCACTAGAGGCAGCAAGAGTGCGAAACTCAATTGAATAATCCGTTATGGACCGTTCACCTTGGCATAAGGAAGCCAGGGCCCTAGAAGCCTCCCTACCAAAAACTGAACGGTCAAAAACCCGAATCATCTCCTCTTTAAAGTTCTGGAACTTGTTAGAGCAATCAGCCCTTGCCTCCCAGATAGCTGTGCCCCATTCTCGAGCCCGGCCAGTAAGGAGTGAAATGACGTAAGCAACCCGAGCTCTCTCTCTAGAGTATGTGTTGGGTTGGAGAGAGAACACAATCTCACACTGCGTGAGAAAGGAGCGGCACTCAGTGGGCTGCCCGGAGTAGCAAGGTGGGTTATTAACCCTAGGTTCTGGAGGCTCGGCAGGCCAGGAAGTAACAGGTGGCACGAGACGTAGACTCTGGAACTGTCCAGAGAGGTCGGAAACCTGAGCGGCCAGGTTCTCCACGGCATGGCGAGCAGCAGACAATTCCTGCTCGTGTCTGCCGAGCATGGCTCCTTGGATCTCGACGGCAGTGTAACGAGCGTCTGAAGTCGCTGGGTCCATTCCTTGGTCGGTTCCTTCTGTCATGCAGGTGAAAGAGGACCCAAAAGCGACTTAACAGAAACAGAGTTTATTTAAGTCCAAACAGGGAATAACAGAAATCCTCTAGTCTGTAGAGGGGAATAACTGGAGAAGCGGCCACAGACTGCAGGTCGCTTCGGGTAGGCGCAGGCCGTAGTAGACAGAGACACCTGCTCACACGCAGCATCTGATGAAGGCAAAAAACACGACAGGACAGGGCGATACACAATCACAGCAAAAACACGACAGGACAGGGCGAAACGCAATCACAGCATGGTGAATACTAAACAAGGAACCGACGGGACAGGAACGGAACACAAAGGAATAAATAGGGACTCTAATCAGGGGAAAGGATCGGGAACAGGTGTGGGAAGACTAAATGATGATTAGGGGAATAGGAACAGCTGGGAGCAGGAACGGAACGATAGAGAGAAGAGAGAGCGAGAGAGTGAGAGAGGGAGGGGGAGAGAGAGGGATAGAAGGAGGGAAAGAACCAAATAAGACCAGCAGAGGGAAACGAATAGAATGGGGAGCACAGGGACAAGACATGATAATAAATGACAAACATGACAACAGCATGCTAGTAGATACTCACAGACTTCCAGTCACTGCGCTAACGCTAGTTAGCATTGGCTCACAAACCTACCTCTAACTTCCTTCATACTGGACACAGAGATTTAAAAATGGTATCCACAAGACTCTTGGGAAGTAGATCATTTTTATCATTGCCAAAATCCTGAAATAGACCTTTAACGAGGGTTTTCTCACTTGCCAGAGTCTGTTTTTGTTTTTGTCGGTTTTTGTTAGGTGCAATTGTGAACAATAGTCATGTCAGACATCAAATAAATGTAATAGGCCATTAATAATTCACTGCAAATCAAGGATAAATTGTCCTACCGGCGATGTGGCTAGATGTTCATGCACTCGACATTTGAAGGTCTGAAGACCAAAGGGCTTAGGTTGATCAAGCCATGTGGGGTGGGCTTTGCCATTTGTAGAAGATAGAAAATCACATAACTTATTGTTTTTACATTTTCGCTTTAACCAGACAAAACTTTAAATGTATATTTGATGCCAATTGTCAATTGTGTTTGTCATATGGTATTTGGCTGATTATAAATTGCTGTAGGGTTGGGATGTCTTCATGATTACTGAACAACTAAATACCACCCAAGGGGATGTTGTGTTTCTTTGAATATCAAAGCTCTTGCATGTAATCTGATTTGTGAATTGCAGCATCTAGCAGCAAATGTTTTTTTGCTATTAGATGTATGCATCCGTTGACAGTAGCCCCTTCTTCCCCATCATGTCATTGTGGTAGTCACTGAGTAACAAGGGGGGTAGTGGAGGCAGCTGCTCCATGTGCATACCCACTGGGCACAGATGTCAATTCCACGTTGGTTCAACGTTATTTCATTGAAACGACTTGGAAACCACGTGGATTCAACCAGTGTGTGCCCAGTGGGTAGGTACCCTTCATTCACTGACTATTTATCTGGCCCAATTTGACAGAGGTAGTGGAAGAATGTTGTCCTTGGTTTTCTCAAGGTTAAAACCCACACACACCCTTGAATTGAGGAAGGAAAGGCGCATCCCACCTCAGCAGGAAAGCCCATAGCAGCTGTGACTGTGGGGTTCTATTCGATTAAACTCTAACCGGTTAAGTGAAAAAACAACATCCAAAACAAAATGTGCATTCAACAAAACAATGTTTTCGCATTGAAGCCTAAATAAAACTATTGCAATTGGATTGAAACATGCTTTTTCTCGCTGTGCGGAAAAGCCTGTTTTTTTACTTGTCCCAGAAACCAGGTTACAAGTTGAATTGAATGAAAGCCCTTTGTTTCCATTTGCGGGCTTCTAACAAAGGGGCTACGAGAAGTGTCCCATGCAGGAAGGAAAGTAGAGGGTCTGTTCAGGAAAGGAACCATGCTAAACACTGAAGCACTCTCCCCGATGGAAGGAAGAGGAGGGGCCTGGAAGAGAGAATTGGGGGAAACGATAGACGTCACAGAAATTATTCTGGCAGTATGTCCCAGGTGGTAACAGGAATGACTCTGGCAGTATGTCCCAGGTGGTAACAGGAATGACTCTGGCAGTATGTCCCAGGTGGTAACAGGAATGACTCTGGCTGTATGTCCCAGGTGGTAACAGGAATGACTCTGGCTGTATGTCCCAGGTGGTAACAGGAATGACTCTGGCTGTATGTCCCAGGTGGTAACAGGAATGACTCTGGCTGTATTTCCAAAAGGGTGACAGGAATAACTCTGACAGTGTTTCCCAAGTGGTGGGTTGGGGCCCCACTGATGCGTTGAGAGTAATTCCTCTCTAGGGTTGCAACTTAAGACTGGGTATCGGCCAGAAACATGTTTAATGACTTGGCGGTCGTGATGGAGGAAAAAACTTTTGAAATATATATTTTAAGTAGTATACTTTATTTAGCACTGTCTTTTTCTACATATTTGTGTTTACTTGGTGGGTCACAATAATATAACAAAACCTTTGGATGGGTCACACAATGCAAAGCTTTTTGTCGCCTGCTGCTCATTACTCTATCATTTGTATTCATAGTTATTTGGGATCCCCATTAGGTGCTGCGAACACATTAAAGCACTTACATTACATATATAAAAAGAGATAAAACAGTAACATTATTACACCACTACATACATATCTACAGTACAAAATGTATAATACCACCATACAACAATATTACAATGTATGCGTGTGTCTTTACCTTTGTGTGTGTCTCTTCACAGTTCCCGCTGCTCCATATAAGGTCTATTTTTCAGTGGTGGAAAACATAAGCAATTGTCATATTTGAGTAAAAATAAAGTTACCTTATTAATAGAAAAGGACTCAAGTAAAAGTGAAAGTCACCCAGTAAAATACTTCTTGAGTAAAAGTCTTCAAGTATTCGGTTTTAATTATACTTAAGTATCAAAAGTAAATGTAATTGCTAAAATATACTTAAGAATCAAAAGTAAAAGTAAATGTTCAAGTCACTTCAAAGTCCTTATATTAAGCAAACCAGATGGCGCCATTTTCTTGTTTTTTAAAATTTATTTATGGAAAGCCAGTGGCACACTCCAACTCTCAGACATAATTGACAAATTAAGCATTTGTGTTTAGTGTGTCCTCAAGATCAGAGGCACTAGAGATGACCAGGGATGTTCTCTTGATAATTGTGTGAATTGGACCCTTTTCCTGTCCTGCTTAAACATTCAAAATGTAATGAGTACTTTTGGGCGTCAGGGAAAATGTATGGAATGTAAGTGAAGTAAAAGTAGTCAAAAATATAAATAGTAAAGTACACATACCCCCAAAAACTACTTAAGTAGTACTTTAAAGTATTTTTACTTAAGTACTTTACACCACTGGTATTTCTATCTGATTCTACTGCTTGCATCAGATACCTGATGTGGAATAGAGTTCAATGTAGTCATGGCTCTATGTAGTACTGTGCACCTCCCATAGTCTGTTCTGAACTTGGGGATTGTGAAGAGACCTCTGGTGGCATGTCTTGTGGAGTATGCATCATGGCTTTCATGGTGGTAAATACAGTAGACATCACTCCCAGGTCCCTTAGTTACCTCACAAGGGCAGCACTCATAACCACATAACTTAATTTGAAGTTACTTTGAAATTATTTGTGCATGGAATTTCTTTAAATAATATCAACAAATTGTGTTTTAAAACAGCCATTTAAAGTCAATTGAACAGTTGGGTTGGCAATGGCTTTCTAAAGGATCTGGAGAAAGTACTCAACAAAAAAGACAGCGATGAATACATTTTTCTCAGCTTTAATCCATTGTTATGATGAGCAGGTTCCAGGTGACTGACATTTCGATGTCAAGCTGATGTCCTCAGAGTGACCCAACACTTGCACTCAACTCCTATTTAGAGCCTAGTGCCCTATTGAGACACAACAACGTGCAAATAAACACAAGGTTTGGATAAAGTGTGGGCAATCTTACCCCGTGAGGGGCCGATGTGGGGCCAGGCTTTTGCTCCAGCCAAACAATAGCACCTGATTCTACTAATCTAAGTTTTAATGGAAGACGATGAGCCTTCATGGAATTCAGTGATTCATTGGATGATTCGTAGAATCAGGTGTGTTACTGCAGTGTAGACCAAAAAACGGCACCCACAGAATTGCCCACACCAAATCTATAGCGATCTATACAGTAGTGATGTGTGACATCTTGGAGCAGGCTTAGTTTCTCAGAGATGTAGTACCTTATGCTTCAAGACATGTCGGCTTTCCCCCTGAGGTCAATGTGAAAACTGTGAGAATTATTTTTTAAATAAAGGTGTTGGAATTATGCTTTTAATTCGTAAGGCTTTCTCAATCCCCTAACCTGTTTCAACTTGAACGTTCACTAGATTTTACATACAAAATTACAGACCTGTAAATAATAGTCCACATCCTGGATGTCTCTGATGTGTGATGGAAAGTGTTCTGTATTTACCCTCATTAGAACACTTCCTTCACTATGATTTTGCCAGCAAATGGGGATACTCTGAAAACTAAAAGTACTGCATTTGGAAATGTTTTTTACTACATGTCTAAAGCGTTTTCTTTTGTGTGGATGTTTGTTTGGAATATAAACTTTGGCAAAAGTTTCTGCACTTTTCGTGGCACCAAAATGTGTTGAATTGTAATTGTTGTCTGCCCAGGCAGCCTACATTGACAAAGCCATAGAGGGAAGTTGATACTGCAGCTGCACTGACCTCATTGGCCGATATCAAGTAGCAGTAGCTCTGCAGATGTGGTTGCACATTGAATTAAGCATAATAAATAGTATTTTGTTTTCTCTCACACACGTACTTACTCTTTTCAATTTCGGCCCAAACGGGAAGTTGGTCCCTAGCCCAATGCTGACCATATTTGGACCTATAGTGCATGTTTTCTATACACCGGTTCCATAGAAATTCTAGAATTTAGAAATTCTCCTTTGAACATGCTTCTTAGTCCAGGACAAGGCTTAATCTGTGTCTCGTCAACTAGACAGATTAAGTTTAGTCCAGGACTAAAAAGCATTCTGAATGGAGAATCTCTGTCTGGGAAACCGCATAGGCTTTTCATTTAGCTTTTCATTTAGCAGGGTGAGATTGCTAGTATTGCATTTTATCGCTGCAGTCACCTTGCTTAAAACCTGAAGATGATTATTGATGAATTACCCCAGCCGAATGGCGAGTTTACTTGTCTTGTTACTATTTATTATACATAATTGGTTTAGCAGTATTAGGAACTGATTTGTAATTAGGCATATAATATAATTATTCATGCATGTATCTTTAACCGTCTGTCCACTTGGTTTATTAACCAAGGAGAATCATGTCTCGTTAGTGAATGTGGGCTTTTGGTCTCCATTGCTGTAGAGAAAGAAAGGCATGGAATAAAGGCTCAGTGCACAATGTTTCTTCTAAGACCTCTTCTAACACTGTACTTCTTGTTCGCCAGCTAAGCGGATGACTCATCTAAGGGGATAGCAGCCACCAGGGGGCACAACACCTGGTTGCGTATGACCAGTGGCCCATCTTTTGAGTTCTGCATGACCAGATGCACATTTAAGAGCAAATACTAAAGGCACACCTTGTAAGGTGGACCAACTATTAAAGAGTGGGCCTTTACCACCAATCAATATGTAAACATTGCAAATGCGTCACACTACATTTTACTTGCAAATAGTGCCTGATCTGTGCTCAATTAATGATATTCGTTTTTTTTTAACCAGGCAAGTCAGTTAAGAACAAATTCTTATTTTACAATGACGGCCTACCCTGGCCAAACCCGGACCAATTGTGCACTACCCTATGGGACTCCCAATCACAGCCGTTTGTGATACAGCCCATGAACAAACCAGGGTCTGTAGTGACGCCTCTTGCACTGAGATGCAGTGCCTTAGACTGCTGCACCACTCAAGCCCCAGACAGTTCATAGAAATAAAACTTTTTGTTGTAATTTAATAGTCATAGTTTACAAACTGTAAACACACACACACACACACACACACACACACACACACACACACACACACACACACACACACACACACACACACACACACACACACACACACACACACACACACACACACACACACACACACACACACACACACACATGTATTTCATGTATTTAATAGTGTTTGAAAGTACATTCCAAATACTCAACAAATGCTGTTTCAAATGAGTAATTCAAATACAGCAGATATATATTTGACCCATATCTGGCTCACTGGTGTGGAACTGAATTGATCTGAACTCGTCCCGGACCTGCTGTTTTCGACTCGTTCTCTCTACCACACCTGCTGTCTCTAACGCTGAATGATCGGCTATGAAAAGCCAACGGACATTTACTCCTGAGGTGCTGACCTGTTGCACCCTCTACAACCACTGTGATTATTATTATTTGACCCTGCTGGTCATTTATGAACGTTTGAACATCTTGGCCATGTACTGTTAGAATCTCCACCCGGCACAGCCAGAAGAGGACTGTCCACCCCTCAGAGCCTGGTTCCTCTCTAGGTTTCTTCCTAGGTTCCTGCCTTTCTAGGGAGTTTTTCCTAGCCACCGTGCTTTGACATCTGCATTGCTTGCTGTTTGGGGTTGTAGGCTGGGTTTCTGTACAGCACTTTGTGACATAGGCTGATGGAAAAGTGGCTTTATAAATACATTTGAACATTGTTGTACTCTACAATGCCTATTTCTCATACAGCAGCTTCAAAATGTCAGTCTTTTGTATTGCTTTTCCTTGCGTCTGCTGTCTGCCTGTGCTTGGCTCTGTCTGTTTGTCGGTAGTCTGTTCTGTGTCCATAGCTCCAACAACAACTCTTGGCTCTTTTAAGGGATGGCACTCAGGAGCAGCTATGAGATCATCGGACTGGGTTGTCATGGCTACGAGCGCTGTTAAAGCGCGATTGAGAAATAAGATGGCTGGTGTGTTGCGTCTCCCTCCTCCTCCTCTCTTCCTCTCCTATTTTCTCTTTGGTATGAATGAACTTCAACAAATTTGACACTGTCCCCTCCATCCCCCTCCCTCCCTCATCTCCACTTTCATCCCTCCCTCATTTCTCCCTCCATCTATACTTATGAGTCAGCAGGCTCTGCAGCAAGCAATGGCCGCCATGCTAGAGAGACAATGACTGGGGGCTCCATTGTTAGCTGGGGGCTGTGTTCACACTCAAAAGAGCCCTTTGAGGGTCTTCAACAAAAACAAACGTGCTTTAATTAAGGAAGGCTCAGTTTCTGGAGTGGTTGGTCAAGTTCTTTCTGGCCAATGCACAGTCGCAGTGTCAGTCTGTGGAAACTTATTGTTGCGGGCCGTACATATGTAGTATTTTACTTTGAGACTGTTTGCTACAGCAGGAAAATAATCCTGAAGCAACAGGAAATGTGAATTATTGTGTGGATTATTGTTTATACATTGTTCTTTATGGCAAACCAAGTCTGAAATGTCACAAAGTGGAAATTAAAAACTTTAAAAGCCTTTTAAAAACTAAAATATACTACACGTTTGCATTTCCTACAAGAACTGGGTGTGAATAAGTATACAGTACCAGTCAAAGGTTTGGACACACCTACTCATTCAAGGGTTTTTCTTAATTTTTTTTTTTTTACTATATTCTACATTGTAGAATAATAGTGAAGACATCAAAACTATGAAATAACACACATGGAATCATGTAGTAACAAAAAAGTTTTCAACTGCCTTAATGACAGTTTTGCACACTCTTGGCATTCCCTCAACCAGCTTCATGAGGTAGTCACCTGGAATGCATTTGAATAACAGGGGTGCCTTGTTAAAAGTTCATTTGTCGAATTTCTATCCTTCTTAACGTGTTTGAGCCGATCAGTTGTGTTGTGACAAGGTAGGGGTGGTATATCGAAGAAGAGGAGGTGTGATGGTGTAGGGGTGCTTTGCTGGTGACATGGTCTGTGATTTATTTTGAATTGAAGGCACATTTAACCACCATGGCTACCGCAGCATTCTGCAGCGATATGCAATCCCATCTGGTTTGCGCATAGTGGGACTATCATTTGTTTTTCAACAGGCACACCTCCAGGCTGGGCTATTTGACCAAGAAGGAGAGTGATGGGCTCCCGAGTGGCACAGCGGTCTAAGGCACTGCATCTCAGTGCAAGAGGCTTCACTATAGTGCCTGGTTTGAATCCAGGCTGTATCATGTCTGGCCGTGATTGGGAGTCCCATTTGGCGGCGTACAATTGTCCCAGCGTTGTCGGGGTTTGCCGGAGTAGGCTGTCATTGTAAATAAGAATTTGTTCTTAATTGACTTGCCTAGTTAAATAAAAGTTTTTTAAAAAGTGATGCATCAGATGACCTGGCCTCCACAGTCACCCGACCTCAACCCAATTGAGATCGTTTGTGATGAGTTAGACCGCAGAGTGAAGGAAAAGCAGTCAACAATAACTCCTTCAAGACTGTTGGAAAAGCATTCTTGGTGAAGCTGGTGGAGAGAATTCCAAGAGTGTGCAAAGCTGTCATCAAGGCAAAAGGTGGCTGCTTTGAAGAATCTGAAATATATTTTGATTTAACACTTTTTTGGTTACTGCATGATTCCATGTGTGTTATTTCATAGTTTGATGTCTTCACTATTATTCTACAATGTAGAAATTTGTAAAAATAAAGAAGAATCCTTGAATGAGTAGGTGCGTCCAACCTTTTGATTGGTACTGTAGGTGGAAGGCTAAGCTGTGACTGATCAATTTGTCTAATACAAAACACATTTGAAAGTGTGACAAAAGTGTCAATAGCTGTGCCTTTTAGGCATACTGTACAGTCAGTCATAGGTTTTTTTGTTGTTGACATCTGCTGTGATGGCAGGAACCACTTACGGTCATGTACTACCATTTGCGGGCAAAGTAGGGTACATTAAGCTACTGAGAGGAGGCTATGACCACACTCAAACGCATGAACACAGATAAAATTGTATTTGACGTACATCATTGTCCGTTTTTGTTTGTCAAAAGTACAACTCAAGTCAACTATTTGGCAACGGACTGTCAGACACAAAGTCCCAGTGTGCCGATGGCCTACAGGTACGACCACATTGAGATGCATGAACACAGATGAAATTGTGTATGACGTACATTGTTGTCCGTTTTTGTCTGTCAGCCCATCTCTATTTTTTGGCAACCATATTGTGCAACTATTTTATGGACAATCATCTCTGTTGATATTCTTCTGGCAATAGATGACTCACATTCAAAAAACATTGGTTTAATCATAATTGGCAGGCACAGCATCTCAGTGTGGCCATACCATGAGAGAACTACTGCCCGCTCTCATTGAAGCCACAGAGTTCAAGGCCGACCGCGGTACTGCAGGCTTTGTTAGCAGAAAACAGAAAATATCCAATTGTATTTGTCACATGTGCCGAATACAACAGGTGTAATGCTTTCTTTAAAAGCACATAACCAACAATGCAGTTTTAAGAAAAAAAAGTTAAGTAAAAAATAATTTAATGGAGGGCAAGGGAGTCTCGAGGTTTTGCTCGCCTGAGGTAATAGTATCTCATTATAAGCTGTAGACCACACTATCTACCTAGTGAGTTTTCATATGTATTTTTCTTAGCTGTCTTACATATCACCATAGACTGATGCTGGCACTAAGACCACACTCAATGAGCTGTATACCGCCATAAGAAAACAGGAAAACGCTCATCCAGAGGCAACGTTCCTCGTGGCCGGGGACTTTAACCTGTTACTCCTACCCCCTACTTTTTCGAACATTCTGTTAAAAATCGCACAACATTTCAGCGCCCTGCTGCTCATGCCAGGAATATAGTATATGCATATGATTAGTATGTGTGGATAGGAAACACTCAGACGTTTATAAAACTGGCTGTGATTTAACCAGTTTTATAAACGTCTGAGTGTTTTCATCGAAAAGTGCAGGAAAATCTGATCACTGAAAATGGAAAAATATATCCATTCGCGACTTGAACCCATTGATAAAGGTGAACCACATTTAATGGGGCTGAGGTTGCAATTACCTACAGCTTCCACACGATGTCTAGAGTCTTGTCATTTGCCTACTATTGTTATGCAGGTGAAGGAGGACCCAAACGCGACTTAACAGAAACAGAGTTTATTAATGCTCAAAACCGAATAACTGAAATCCTCTAGATAGTAGAGGGGAAAACAACTGGAGAAGCGGCCACAGACTGCAGGTCGCTTCGGGTAGGCGCAGGCCGTAGTCAACTGAGACACCTGCTCACACGCAGCGTCTGAAGAAGGCACAAAACACGACAGGACAGGGTGATACACAATCACGGCAAAAAACACGACAGGACAGGGCGAAACGCAATTACAGCATGGAATACAAAACAAGGAACCGATGGAACAGGAACGGATCACAAAGGAATAAATAGGGAGTCTAATCAGGGGAAAGGATCGGGAACAGGTGTGGGAAGACTAAATGATGATTAGGGGAATAGGAACAGCTGGGAGCAGGAACGGAACGACAGAGAGAAGAGAGAGCGAGAGAGTGAAAGGGGGAGGGGAGAGAGAGGGATAGAACCAAACAAGACCAGCAGAGGGAAACGAATAGCATGGGGAGCACAGGGACAAGACATGACAATAAATGACAAACATGACAGTACCCCCCACTCACCGAGCGCCTCCTGGCGCACTCGAGGAGGAATCCTGGCGGCAACGGAGGAAATCATCGATGAGCGAACGGTCCAGCACGTCCCGAGACGGAACCCAACTCCTTTCCTCAGGACCGTAACCCTCCCAATCCACTAGGTATTGGTGACCCCGTCCCCGAGAACGCATGTCCATAATTTTATGTACCTTGTAAATAGGTGCGCTCTCGACAAGGACGGGAGGGGGAGGGAAGACGAACGGGGGTGCGAAGAAAGGGCTTAACACAGGAGACATGGAAGACAGGATGGACGCGACGAAGATGTCGCGGAAGAAGCAGTCGCACAGCGACAGGATTGACGACCTGGGAGACACGGAACGGACCAATGAACCGCGGAGTCAACTTACGAGAAGCTGTCGTAAGAGGAAGGTTGCGAGTGGAAAGCCACACTCTCTGGCCGCAACAATACCTTGGACTCTTAATCCTGCGTTTATTGGCGGCTCTCACCGTCTGTGCCCTGTAACGGCAAAGTGCAGACCTCACCCTCCTCCAGGTGCGCTCACAACGTTGGACAAACGCTTGAGCGGAGGGAACGCTGGACTCGGCAAGCTGGGATGAGAACAGAGGAGGCTGGTAACCCAGACTACTCTGAAACGGAGATAACCCGGTAGCAGACGAAGGAAGCGAATTGTGAGCGTATTCTGCCCAGGGGAGCTGTTCTGCCCAAGACGCAGGGTTCCTGAAAGAAAGGCTGCGTAGTATGCGACCAATCGTCTGATTGGCCCTCTCTGCTTGGCCGTTAGACTGGGGATGAAACCCGGAAGAGAGACTGACGGACGCACCAATCAAACGACAGAACTCCCTCCAAAACTGTGACGTGAATTGCGGACCTCTGTCTGAAACGGCGTCTAACGGGAGGCCATGAATTCTGAATACATTCTCAATAATGATTTGTGCCGTCTCCTTAGCGGAAGGAAGTTTAGCGAGGGGAATGAAATGTGCCGCCTTAGAGAACCTATCGACAACCGTCAGAATCACAGTCTTCCCCGCAGACAAAGGCAGACCGGTAATGAAGTCTAAGGCAATGTGAGACCATGGTCGAGAAGGAATGGGGAGCGGTCTGAGACGACCGGCAGGAGGAGAGTTACCCGACTTAGTCTGCGCGCAGTCCGAACAGGCAGCCACGAAACGGCGCGTGTCACGCTCCTGAGTCGGCCACCAAAAGCGCTGGCGAATAGACGCAAGAGTGCCTCGAACACCGGGATGACCCGCTAACTTGGCAGAGTGAGCCCACTGAAGAACAGCCAGACGAGTGGAAACAGGAACGAAAAGGAGGTTACTAGGACAAGCGCGCGGCGACGCAGTGTGCGTGAGTGCTTGCTTAACCTGTCTTTCAATTCCCCAGACTGTTAACCCGACAACACGCCCATAAGGAAGAATCCCCTCGGGATCAGTAGAAGCCACAGAAGAACTAAACAGACGGGATAAGGCATCAGGCTTGGTGTTCTTGCTACCCGGACGGTAAGAAATCACAAACTCGAAACGAGCGAAAAACAACGCCCAACGAGCTTGACGGGCATTAAGTCGTTTGGCAGAACGGATGTACTCAAGGTTCTTATGGTCTGTCCAAACGACAAAGGAACGGTCGCCCCCTCCAACCACTGTCGCCATTCGCCTAGGGCTAAGCGGATGGCGAGCAGTTCACGGTTACCCACATCATAGTTGCGCTCAGATGGCGACAGGCGATGAGAAAAATAAGCGCAAGGATGAACCTTATCGTCAGACTGGAAGCGCTGGGATAGAATGGCTCCCACGCCTACCTCTGAAGCGTCAACCTCGACAATGAATTGTCTAGTGACGTCAGGAGTAACGAGGATAGGAGCGGACGTAAAACGTTCTTTTAGAAGATCAAAAGCTCCCTGGGCGGAACCGGACCACTTAAAACACGTCTTGACAGAAGTAAGAGCTGTGAGAGGGGCAGCAACTTGACCGAAATTACGAATGAAACGCCGATAGAAATTAGCGAAACCTAAAAAGCGCTGCAACTCGACACGTGACCTTGGAACGGGCCAATCACTGACAGCTTGGACCTTAGCGGAATCCATCTGAATGCCTTCAGCGGAAATAACGGAACCGAGAAAAGTAACGGAAGAGACATGAAAAGAGCACTTCTCAGCCTTTACATAGAGACAATTCTCTAAAAGGCGCTGTAGAACACGTCGAACGTGCTGAACATGAATCTCGAGTGACGGAGAAAAAATCAGGATATCGTCAAGATAGACAAAAACGAAAATGTTCAGCATGTCTCTCAGAACATCATTAACTAATGCCTGAAAAACAGCTGGCGCATTGGCGAGACCGAACGGCAGAACCCGGTACTCAAAATGCCCTAACGGAGTATTAAACGCCGTTTTCCACTCGTCCCCCTCTCTGATGCGCACGAGATGGTAAGCGTTACGAAGGTCCAACTTAGTAAAGCACCTGGCTCCCTGCAGAATCTCGAAGGCTGATGACATAAGGGGAAGCGGATAACGATTCTTAACCGTTATGTCATTCAGCCCTCGATAATCCACGCAGGGGCGCAGAGTACCGTCCTTCTTCTTAACAAAAAGAACCCCGCCCCGGCCGGAGAGGAAGAAGGCACTATGGTACCGGCGTCAAGAGACACAGACAAATAATCCTCGAGAGCCTTACGTTCGGGAGCCGACAGAGAGTATAGTCTACCTCGAGGAGGAGTGGTCCCCGGAAGGAGATCAATACTACAATCATACGACCGGTGAGGAGGAAGGGAGTTGGCTCGGGACCGACTGAAGACCGTGCGCAGATCATGATATTCCTCCGGCACTCCTGTCAAATCGCCAGGTTCCTCCTGAGAAGTAGGGACAGAAGAAACGGGAGGGATGGCAGACATTAAACACTTCACATGACAAGAAACGTTCCAGGATAGGATAGAATTACTAGACCAATTAATAGAAGGATTATGACATACTAGCCAGGGATGACCCAAAACAACAGGTGTAAACGGTGAACGGAAAATCAAAAAAGAAATAGTCTCACTGTGGTTACCAGATACTGTGAGGGTTAAAGGTAGTGTCTCAAATCTGATACTGGGAAGATGACTACCATCTAAGGCGAACATGGGCGTAGGCTTATCTAACTCTCTGAAAGGAATGTCATGTTTCCGAACCCATGCTTCGTCCATGAAACAACCCTCAGCCCCAGAGTCTATCAAGGCACTACATGTAGCGCCCGAACCGGTCCAGCGTAGGTGGACCGACAAAGTAGTACAGGACTTTGATGGAGAGACTTGAGTAGTTGCGCTCACCTGTAGCCCTCCGCTTACAGATGAGCTCTGGCTTTTACTGGACATGAATTAACGAAATGTCCAGCAACTCCACAATAGAGGCACAGGCGGTTGGTGATCCTCCGTTCCCTCTCCTTATTCGAGATGCGAATCCCTCCCAGCTGCATGGGCTCAGTCTCAAAGCCAGAGGGGGAGATGGCTGCGATGCGGAGCAGGGAAACACCGTTGATGCGAGCTCTCTTCCACGAGCCCGGTGACGAAGATCTACCCGTCGTTCTATGCGGATGGCGAGAGCAATCAAAGAGTCCACATCTGAAGGAACCTCCCGGGAGAGAATCTCATCCTTAACCATAGCGTGGAGTCCCTCCAGAAAACGAGCGAGCAGCGCCGGCTCGTTCCACTCACTAGAGGCAGCAAGAGTGCGAAACTCAATGGAATAATCCGTTATGGACCGTTCACCTTGGCATAAGGAAGCCAGGGCCCTAGAAGCCTCCCCACCAAAAACTGAACGGTCAAAAACCCGAATCATCTCCTCTTTAAAGTTCTGGAAATCGTTAGAGCAAACAGCCCTTGCCTCCCAGATAGCTGTGCCCCATTCTCGAGCCCGGCCAGTGAGGAGTGAGATGACGTAAGCAACCCGAGCTCTCTCTCTAGAGTATGTGTTGGGTTGGAGAGAGAACACAATCTCACACTGCGTGAGAAAGGAGCGGCACTCAGTGGGCTGCCCGGAGTAGCAAGGTGGGTTATTAACCCTAGGTTCTGGAGGCTCGGCAGGCCAGGAAGTAACAGGTGGCACGAGACGTAGACTCTGGAACTGTCCAGAGAGGTCGGAAACCTGAGCAGCCAGGTTCTCCACGGCCTGGCGAGCAGCGGACAATTCCTGCTCGTGTCTGCCGAGCATGGCTCCTTGGATCTCGACGGCAGTGTAACGAGCGTCAGAAGTCGCTGGGTCCATTCTTTGATCGGTTCCTTCTGTTATGCAGGTGAAGGAGGACCCAAACGCGACTTAACAGAAACAGAGTTTATTAATGCTCAAAACCGAATAACTGAAATCCTCTAGATAGTAGAGGGGAAAACAACTGGAGAAGCGGCCACAGACTGCAGGTCGCTTCGGGTAGGCGCAGGCCGTAGTCAACTGAGACACCTGCTCACACGCAGCGTCTGAAGAAGGCACAAAACACGACAGGACAGGGTGATACACAATCACGGCAAAAAAACACGACAGGACAGGGCGAAACGCAATTACAGCATGGAATACAAAACAAGGAACCGATGGAACAGGAACGGATCACAAAGGAATAAATAGGGAGTCTAATCAGGGGAAAGGATCGGGAACAGGTGTGGGAAGACTAAATGATGATTAGGGGAATAGGAACAGCTGGGAGCAGGAACGGAACGACAGAGAGAAGAGAGAGCGAGAGAGTGAAAGGGGGAGGGGGAGAGAGAGGGATAGAACCAAACAAGACCAGCAGAGGGAAACGAATAGCATGGGGAGCACAGGGACAAGACATGACAATAAATGACAAACATGACAACTATTTGTTTCTTGGTCAAACAGACGCAAGGCAGCGCAGTTCTTCCGGTCTCCGACCGGATATTTTGGTTGAGATTTACCCGGACATTATTTCCAGACGGACAGCTAAAGAATATACTTCACCTCGTGATCAATTTGATCGCTTATTAACGTTTACTATTATCTAAAGTTGCATTACAAAAGTATTTCGCAGTGTTTTGTGAAAGTTTATCGTCGACTTTTTTTATTTAAAAAAATGACGTTACGTTATAAGACGCTATTTTTTTCCGTTTATCACACAGTCTTCATAAATCGATATCTAGGCTATATATGGACCGATTTAATCGAAAAAAAAGACCCAATAGTGATTATGGGACATCTAGGAGTGCCAACAAAGAAGATGGTCAAAGGTAATGAATGTTTTATATTTTATTTGTGCGGTTTGTGTAGCGACGACTATGCTAATTATTTTGTTTACGTCCCCTGCGGGTCTTTTGGGGTGTTACATGCTATCAGATAATAGCTTCTCATGCTTTCGCCGAAAAGCATTTTAAAAATCTGACTTGTTGCCTGGATTCACAACGAGTGTAGCTTTAATTCAATACCCTGCATGTGTATTTTAATGAACGTTTGAGTTTTAACTAGTACTATTAGCATTTAGCGTAGCGCATTTGCATTTCCAGATGTCTAGATGGGACGCCTGCGTGTCAGGTAGGACCAAGAGGTTAATGCAGTGAAACTTAAATCCGTTTTACCTCATTTCTATCAGCATGTTAAATGTGCAACCAGAGGAAAAAAAACTTGCGACCACCGTTACTCCACACACAGAGATGCGTACAATTGCTCTCCCTCACCCTCCATTTGGCAAATCTGACCATAATTATATCCTCCTAATTCCTGCTTAAAAGCAAAAACTAAAGCAGCAAGCACCAGTGACTCGGTCAATAAAGAACTGGTCAGATGAAGCAGATGCTAAGCTACATGACTGTTTTGCAGTCATGTAGCACAGACTGGAATATGTTCCGATGGCATTGAGAAGTACACCACATCAGTCACTGGCTTCATCAATAAGTGCATTGATGACATCGTCCCCATAGTGACTGTACGTACATACCCCAAACAGAAGCCATGGATTACAGGCAATATCTGCACTGAGCTAAAGGGTAGAGCTGCCACTTTCAAGGAGCGGGACTCTAACCCGGAAGCTTATAAGAAATCCCGCTATGCCCTCCGATGAACCATCAAATGGGCAAAGCGTCAATACAGGATTAAGATCGAATCGTACTACACCGGTTCCGACACTCGTCGGATGTGGCAGGGCTGGCAAACTAATACAGACTACAAAGGGAAGCACAGCCACGAGCTGCCCAGTGACACTTACTTCTATGCTCGCTTCGAGGCAGGTAACACTGAAACATGCATGTGAGAGCACCAGCTCTTCTGGATGACTGTGTGATAATGCTCTCCGCAGCCGATGTGAGTAAGGCCTTTAAACGGGTCAACATTCTCAAGGCCGCAGGATGGATTATACTCCGAGCATGCGCTGACCAACTGGAAAGTGTCTTCACTGACATTGTCCCTGACTGAGTCTGTAATACCAACAGATCCACAGATGATGCAATCTCTATTGCACTCCACACTGCCCTTTCCCACCTGGACAAAATGAACACCTATGTGAGAATGCTATTCATTGACTACAGCTCAGTTTTCAACACCATAGTGCGCTCAAAGCTCATCACTAACACCTCCCGCTACAATTGCATCCTGGTCTTCCTGACTGGCCGCCCCCCAAGTGGTAAGGGTAGGTAACAACACAACCATCACGCTGATCCTCAACACAGGGCCCCTCAGGGGGGCGTGCTCAGTCCCCTCCTGTACTCCCTGCTCACTCATGACTGCACGGCCAGGCACGACTCTAACACCCTCATAGAGTTTGCCGATGACACAACACTGGTAGGTCTGATCACCGACAATGACGAGACAGCCTATAGGGAGGAGGTCAAAGACCTGGCTGTGTGGTGCAAGGACAACAACCTCTCCCTCAACATGATCAAGACAAAGGAGATGATTGTGGAATACAGGAAAAAGAGGGCCGAGTACACCCCCATTCTCATCGACGGGGCTGTAGTGGAGCAGATTGAGAGCATCAAGTTCCTTGGCGTCCGCATCACCAACAAACCAACATGGTCCAAGCACACCAAGACAGTCATGAACAGGGCACGACAATGCCTATTCCCTCTCAGGAGACTAAAAAGATTTGGCATGGGTCCTCAGATCCTCAAAGTTATACAGCTGCACCATCGAGAGCATCCTGATGGGTTGCTTCACTGCCTGGTATGGCAACTGCTCGGCCTCCGACCACAAGGCACTACAGAGGGTTGTGTGTACTGCCCAGTACATCACTGGGGCCAAGTTTCCTGCCATCCAGGACCTCTATACCAGGCGGTGTCAGAGGAAGGCCCTAAAAATTGTCAAAGTCTCCAGCCACCCTAGTCATAGACTGTTCTCTCTGCTCCCGAATGGCAAGCGGTACCGGAGAGCCGAGTCTAGGTCCAAGAGGCTTCCAAACAGCTTCTACCCCCAAGCCATAAGACTCTTGAACAGCTTATCAAATGGCTACCCCAGAATATTTGCATTGCCCCCCCCCCCCCATCTTTATATGCTGCTGCTACTCTTTGTTATTATCTATGCATAGTCACGTTAATAATTCTACCTACATGTACATATTACCTCGACTAACCGGAGTCCCCGCACATTGACTCTGTACCTGTACCCCCTGTATATATCCGCGCTGTTGTTATTTTACTGCTGCTCTTTAATTATTTGTTACTTTTATTTCTTACATTTTAAAGTTATTTTTCTTAACTGCATTGATGGTTAAGGGCTTGTAAAGTAAGCACTTTTCTGTAAGGACTACTACACCCGTTGTATTTGGCGCATGTGACAAATACAATTGTATTTGATATCCAAAAGTGTGTTTATATTTGGGGGCACAAGATACATATCATATATGTTGTGCCTTTCATGTACTGTATAACTAGCCTAAATATGGTTTAGTTTACTTACCCACAGAATAAGCATAGTTGCTAAAGATTCAGCTTTTTTCCTTTGAGGGTATCCTATGCTGTGGATATGAGGGAGGATGCAAATTGGCAAGAGCCAAATACGGAAAGCTTGGCAGATTTGGTTACTGTTGATATCTGTTTCGGACAGATATGGTCTTGTTATTTATAATAATAACAATATATTTTGGTTAAGGGACAGATACAATTAAAACATTAACACATTGAATCATTAACATTCAGATGCATTGCACCATCATGCTTTAACGTGCACTAATTTAAGTCCCATCGGTCTCTAGATGGGATATAACATAGTAGAAAGGAAAAGTTATGTCATCTTGCTGAATCTACATTAAAGGCCCAATGCAGTCAAAATTCAGATTTCCTGAAACTAACACTGCACAAGTGTGGAACATTTGATCAGTGTTATTTCCTGATAGTTGCTGGTTGAAAATACAATCTACAACAGACTTTGCATGGGTGGAGTTATGGCCTGCCTAGTGGCATTACCAGGCGGCGAAAGTTAATAGACCAACAACAAAAAGATTTCCAAATCTATCTGCCAATAACAGCTAGTTTTCAGGTTACATGTCCCTCCAATTTGGCCCCTCCAATTAGGTCACTCACTATAAGGACCACTTCTAGACAGAACCAAGCTAAATTCTTGCTTGAGAAATTGTTTTTTTTGTGTTTTTTTGTTTATTTTTTTACAATTTTAATGGAAAAATATTACTGTAAGGAACTTAATTGTTACACAGAAATGATTTGATATTGAGATAAAAACGTCTGAATGCCTTATGTGCCCCTGACATTTAGACAGTTACAACCAAATTCATGCATGTAATTTTGAGTATGTTAATTTTTTTGTTTGTTGCATAAATAACATAATATTGGTTTTTCAACTGTGATTAAATTACTCCATGGTGCAGAAGTAGTCAAGAATAGCCAAGAGTTCACGTGTCACGCCCTGACCATAGAGAGCCTTTTTATTCTCTATATTGGGTCGGGGTGTGACTAGGGTGGGTAATCTAGGTTGTTTTTTCTATGTTGGCCTGTTATGTTTCCCAATCAGAGGCAGCTGTTTATCGTTGTCTCTGATTGGGGATCATATTTAGGCAGCCATTTCCACACTGTGTTTTGTGGGATCTTGTTTCTGTATAGTTGCCTGTGAGCGAGCACGGTTGTGTGTTCGTTATTGTTTTTTGTTCGGTTCACTTTAATAAAAAGATGTCAAACCGATTTCATGCTGCACTTTGTTCCGAATGTATTTACGACGCTCGTGACATCACGCCATGACTCATGGAGGATGATGCCTGATAATAGCAAAGTTACATTGAATTCGCCCCCCAAAAAGTTTAATCTAATTAGGTGTGTGTGTGTATGTGTGTAGAAACCTCTCTGATCTCATTAATTTGTCTCTGCCATGGCCCGTATTAATGATTAACGTCCTTGAATTACAAAAAAAATTTGTCCATTTTGAGGGGAAAAGGATTAAACACCTTTGGCTCTGTACATACTCAAGTTGTACAACTGATGTACAACACATCTGGCACTACTGTTGTGATACAAGCATTTGTCTGCATAAAACGAATTACACAAGTGTTGTGGAGACACTGCACAATTGTTGTGTAAACATTTTGTGTGCAGACAAACTCTCCAATGTATCACAACAATATCAGTTGTATCAAAACCTTTGCATCAAGTAAGTTGTACATCAGTTGTTCAACCTGAGTGTGTATGGGGTCTGTGGGTTGGGTGAAGCTGCATATCATCATGCCTCTAATCCCTCTCATCTTCCCTGAAATGTTATTACATCTGGAAAACTCATGTAGACTTCAGGGGAACTCCTGACTTTACGTAACACTTTAAATCCTTGCCTTTTGGTCTATGATGATTTCATCTACAATAGAATCTCAAAGATACAAAGCTCAGAGCTAAGGACTGACTGGTCTACCAAACATTGTTGTTGAAATACAACATTTATTAAATACAAAAATGGGCTTCTGTAGGCTACATAAATGTAGATGGGGTCTTACTCTATGATCGTGATGGGACACCTTTAAGTTGTCTTTAGTGGTATCACTCACAAGTGGGAATAAGGGAAAGAAGTCTGAAGCATGACATTTCAAGGAAGAATCCCTGTTGTTTAAAATATATTTTTATTTAACTAGGAAAGTCAGTTAAGAACAAATTATTATTTACAATAATGGCTTAACCCAACAACGCTGGGCCAATTGTGCACCGCCCTATGGGACTCCCAATCACAGCCAGATGTGATGTAGCCTGGATTTGAACCAGGCACTGCAGTGACTCCTCTTGCATTGAGATGCTGTGTCTTAGACCACTGCACCACTCAGGAGCCCATTTAAAAATTGTAAGCCAAGTAAAACTATATGCGGTTTTGAATAGAAATAAGAAATGTGAAATCAATTTAAGTAGTGAGTGGTGCAGTGGTCTCAGGCACTGCATCTCAGTGATAGTGGCATCACTATAGACCCTGGTTCGATTCCAGGCTGTACCACAACCAGCTGTCCCATACGGTGGTGTACAATTGGCCCAGCGTAGTCTGGTTTTGGCTGGGTTAGGCTGTCATTGTAAAATAAGAATTTGTTCTTAACTGACTTGCCTAGCTAAATGAAAATAATAGTGATGAAGCAAATCCTTGATGGTGTTTCTGTTTTATTATTTAATACCAATTCATTGTTATACAGTGGTTATATAGAGGGGCTAATCATTTTAACAATTTCATCTAACAGCAGAGCTTTCATAGGCTGGGCCAGAAGCTGGGGGCGGAGCTTTGTTTTTTTTTCAGTTGCATGTAATGCAGGACTGTTCCTCAATTAGCATGGGACATGTCTCAAGAGGGTAGGGAGGGAGATGGTCTCATGCTTATCCTGCCCCCTTTCCTGCAGTGGCACTGCACAGCTGAGAGAGAGTTAGAGAGGGATGGAGAGCAAGAGTGAGGGGGGTGGTTAAAAAAAAACACTCAGCCAGAGGCTCTCATCATTAGTACCTTAATAAATCGCTTGCAGGACACATGTGGCTGCTGCATTTTTGTGTGTGTGGATGTTATTTTCTTTCTTCTCCACTATACTTGTGTCCTCGGTCTCTCTCTCTCTCACTCGCTCCCCCCTACCCCTCCCC
Organism: Oncorhynchus gorbuscha; assembly: GCF_021184085.1. NCBI lineage: Eukaryota > Metazoa > Chordata > Actinopteri > Salmoniformes > Salmonidae > Oncorhynchus > Oncorhynchus gorbuscha. The sequence goes on along the minus strand of NC_060196.1, from coordinate 19,737,480 downwards.
TTGTCTCAGTCACCCAGACACAGACACACGCATGCTCACGCAGAATCTCGCACAGTGGGCAGGCACGCACACACACACCCTTTCTTGAGGTTCTGGGAGCAGTGGCAGCTGCGGTGGTTACCGTTGAAAGACATTGGCCGTTGACTGGAGTTAGCTGTAGCCCTGTCGGTTGAATGAATGGATGCTCCAACGAGCCTCTTAGGATTGGATTCTCGTATTGGATTTTCACGAGAGAGGAGGAGGATATCTATTCTGGGATTTGTTATATTTCTATGCGCTCCATCTTTTTTTTTCTCCCCACCCTTTCTTGGTGTGGTGTCGTCGAGGACGAGCGGGTCTTGCGCGGTGGATTTGGCCTCCGCTACACTCTGCAATCTATAGAGTTTTTCTGTGGAGGTCGGGGTAAAGGGCGCTATTCTTTCTCCTTTTTTCCTCAAAGGGGGGGCTCTTTTGTTTTCCGGGGCTCGGCCAAGCGAGCCCTATAGTTCCCATGGTGAATTGAGCTATTGTGGAGAAGAGCCTCGACAGCTAAACTGCCGATTCTCTACTCCCCTCTTCCCCCTCCTCCACAAAAAAACTCCATTCACCTGAATCAACCCCCCTCCAATCTTCTTTTCCCACACCTCCATCTCTCCTCGCCATCCTCTCTCCTTGCCTCCCATGCCCCATTTCCTTCATCCTTACCCCTGCCACCCCTCCCCTCCCGCAGCATAGCGGCTACGTAATGTGCCTCCCGACGCATGCGAACAGGGATGCTACAAATGGTGGTTTGGACTGATCGCTGACATAAAAAAGGGTGATGCCTCGCGCAACCAGCACCGCCTCCGCCGCAATGGATCAGCCTGGGAAAACGCAGCAGATGCCAATCCACCGCAGTCTGGATTGAGGGGCGGCTGTAGTAGTTTGCCTGTGAATGAGAAAACGTGCGTGTGTGTGTATACAAGCGTTCACGCTGGTCCTCCGTCATGTCTCTCGCCTGATACCTTGCACCGGGCATCCTTGATGATTTTTAAATTTATTTTTAATTTAAGGTTTATTTAACTAGGCAAGTCCGTTAAGAACAAATTCTTATTTACAATGACGGCCTACCCCGGCCAAATCCGGGCGACGCTGGGCCAATTGTGCGTCGCCCTATGGGACTCCCAATCACGGCCGGATGTGATGCAGCCTGGTGTGGGGGAGGCACTAAGCCTCTGGTCGGCCTCCCCCCGAACACAGTAGTAGCCCCGTGGCAAGCCGCTTGCCCCAGGGGTCGCTATGAAAAAGACCCGCAGCACTAATTTGCGGCGGGCCTGGCCCAGTTCGGACCTGTCCGAGCGGCTGCCGGAGCGCACCCGCTCCCGGAGCGAGAAGGACTTCCGTCTCCAGCAGAAACACCACCACACTCCCACTCCTCCACCCCACATCTCACCAGGTCCCCCCCGGGGCTACCAAATGCCAGGTGAGTCTGACAGCACCCCCCAACCACAACCACTACCATCCCTAATTCACCATCTTGTCAGATGTTGGCAAGCATGTGTGAAGTTGTACTTGAGGGTTAGTAAGGTCTTGGTTTCTTCCAAGATCACATTTTTTTCCAAGGCTACTATTGGGTTTCTATGGATATGGAATATGTGATGACAAAGGGTTGAGTTTGTGAGTGTCTGTGTGTTCTGTAATGCTTGTGAAATATAAAATAAAAAAGTTTAAGTGACATAGTAAAAGGGTAAAGACAATATTGGAATTGAATGGTCCCAGGCAAGGATATAGCATCATGGTGGTTTGGTTATTTATGAATTAAAATGGTAATATTAGGATTTTAGTACACACCAAGGGCTAAAATGGTAAGCAATGGAATGTTGTTGGAGCTACAGCTTTGAAACCCTCCCATCACAGATTTTTCTTTCCCCTTGAATCATGGGTTGGAGGTGTGAGTGATCTGCATATCCATATAGCATGCACATTTCTGTGAGATGCTTGTCCATCTGGTACTGTTGTGTGAAGTGTCAAATAGGACTGTGAAATGGTGTATAATCAATAAGGTAGTTCATGTCTATGTTTTTAATGACGCCATGGTACGTTTTAAAGGGATATTTGACATTGCTTTTGTTTAAACAGCCAATCTAAAAAACAAAACATTTTCGGATGAAAATAATCTCTCCCGTTTAGCATATTTTCAATTTAATGTAGAAGTCATCTCAAAATAATTTAAAACCAAATCATTGTTGTGCAATACAATTCATTATATAGATGTTTTTGGCATGAAATATAAAAACATTCTAACCTTGGAGTTTGACTTTCATTGGCGTTTAAATTGTGATGTTTCATCAGACTAACTAGCTACATGATCTCCTTGCTTGACTGCTTGACAAGCTAGCTAATTTATTAGCCAACATCAGCGACCTGTACTGAACAAAAATATAAACGCAACATGTAAAGTGTTGCTCCCATGTTTCATGAGCTGAAGTAAAAGATCACAGAAATGTTCCAAAAAGCTTATTTCTTTCATATGTTGTGCACAAATTTGTTTACATCCCTGTTAGTGACCATTTCTCCTTTGCCAAGATAATCCATCCACCTGACAGGTGTGGAATATCAAGAAGCTGATTAAACAGCATAATCATTAAACAGGTGAACCTTGTGCGGGGGACAATTGTTTTGTCACACAACACAATGCCACAGATGTTTCAAGTTTTGAGGAAGCATGCTGAGTGCATGAATGTCCACCAGAGCTTTTGCCAGAGAACTGAATGCTAATTTCTCTACCATAAACTGAATCCAAGGTTGTTTAAGAGAATTTGGCAGTATGTCCAACCAGCCCCACAACCGCAGACCACATGTAACCATGCCAGCCCAATAACTTCACATCAGCTTCTTCATCTGCAGGATTGTCTGAGACCAGCCACCTGGACAACTGATGAAACTGTGGGTTTGCACAACCAAATAATTTCTGCAGGGAAGCTCATCTGTATGCTCATCATCCTCACCAGGGTCTTGACATGACTGTAGTTTGGCGTTGTAAACGACTTCAGTGGGGAAATGCTCACCTTCGATGGCAACTGGCATGCTGGAGAAGTCTGTTCTTCACAGACGAATCCCGGTTTCAACTGTACTGGGGAGATGGCAGACAGCATGTATGGCATCGTGTGGGCGAGAAGTTCGCTGATGTCAGCGTTGCGAACAGAGTGCCCTGTGTTGCTGTGGGATTATGGTATGGGCAGGCATAAACTATAAACAATGAATACAATAGCATTTTGGGGCGGCAGCGTAGCCTAGTGGTTAGAGCGTTGGACTCGTAACCGGAAGGTTGCGAGTTCAAACCCCCGAGCTGACAGGCAGTTAACCCACTGTTCCCAGGCTGTCATTGTAAATAAGAATATGTTCTTAACTGACTTGCCTGGTTAAATAAAGGTAAAATAAATACAAATATTTGTTGAATGCACAGAGATACCGTAACGAGATCATGAAGCCCAATTGTCGTGCCATTCATCCGCCGCCATCACCTCATGTTTCAGCATGATAATTTACGGCACCATGTTGCAAGGATCTGTACACAATTCCTGGAAGCTGAACATGTCCCACTTCTTGCATGGTCTGTACAGTATACTCACCAGACATGTCACCCATTGAGCACATTTGGGATGCTCTGGATCGATTACAACTGTACCCTATACGTTCTTACCTTCCTTGAAGTAATCACAGACGTGAATTGGTTGGAAGTGTGAAAGTAATAGGATGGTACCTTGCTTACAGCTACATGTGTATGTACCTCCAGAAAACAAGGAAGGAAGGATGCATTTCTAAAGTATTGAAAGAAGTTCCTGGTGGTTCCTGTCCACTAAGCAAAATATAGTTGACAATACAGTAAAAAGGCATCTTTGTCTGACATTTAAGCCACGTTCATTTTCAGTTCTATGTGAAATAGTTTAAAATACAGTTGAAGTCGGAAGTTTACATACACCTTAGCCAAATTAATTTAAACTCAGTTTTTCCACAATTCCTGGCATTTTTAATCCTAGTAAAAATTCCCTGTCTTAGGTCAGTTAGCATCATCACTTTTATTTTAAGAATGTGAAATATCAGAATAATAGTAGAAAAGGATTTATTATATATTTTATTTCTTTCATCACATTCCCAGTTGGTCAGAAGTTTACATACACTCATTTAGTATTTGGTAGCATTGTCTTTAGATTGCTTAACTTGGGTCAAATGTTTCATGTATGCTTGGGGTCATTGTCCCATTTGGAAGACCCATTTGTGACCAAGCTTTAACTTTGTGACTGATGTCTTGAGATGTTGCTTCAATATATTCACATAATTTTCCTCCTCATGATGGCATCTGTTTTGTGAAGTGCACCAGTCCATCCATAACATGATGCTGTCACCCCCGTGCTTCACGGTTGGGATGGTGTTCTTCAGCTTGCAAGCCTCTCCCTTTTTCCTCCAAACATAACAATGGTCATTATGGCCAAATAGTTCTATTTTTGTTTCATCAGACCAGAGGACATTTCTCCAAAAAGTACGATCTTTGTCCCCATGCGTGGTCCCATGGTGTTTATACTATTGTTTGTACAGATGAATGTGGTACCTTCAGGCGTTTGGAAATTGCTCCCAAGTATGAACCAAACTTGTGAAGGTCTACCATTTTCTTCTGAGGTCTTGGCTGGTTTCTTTTGATTTTCCCATGATGTCAAGCGTAGAGGCACTGAGTTTGATGGTAGGCCTTGAAATACATTCAACTTTAGATAGAATAACGTATGGAAAATGTATTATTGCACTTCTGTTAGCATTTTAAAAGCTTCTGAGCTGGCAGTAATCATGTTCAATGGGTCAAATCAAGGCCAGCCCAAAAATCAACGGCCCAATAAAGGCCAGGGTGGACCAACCGGAGTGTCATCAGCAAACTTGATGATGGAGTTGGTGTCGTGCAAAGCCACGCAGTTGTGGGTGAACAGGGAGTACAGCAGAGGGCTGAGGACACTTTCCTGGGGAGGCCCTGTGTCAACATGTCACACATTAAGTTGCATGAACTTACTCTGTGTGCAATAATAGTGTTTGACAATATTTTTTTGAATGACTACCTCATATCTGTACACCACACATACAATTATATGTAAGGTCCCTCAGTCAACCAGTGAATTTCGAACACAGATTCAACCACAAAGACAATGAAGCTTTTCCAATGCCTCACAAAAAAGGGCACTTGTTGGTTGGTAGATGGGTAAAAAAACAGACATTGAATATCCCTTTGAGCACAGTGAAGTTATTAATTACACTTTGGATGGTGTATCAATATACACCCAGTCACTCAGTTGCCAGAGAGGAAGGAAACCATTCAGGGATTTCGCAATGAGGCTAATGGTGACTTTAGAACAGTTAGATTTATGGAGAAAACTGAGGATGGATCAACAACATTGTAGTTGCTCCACAATACTAACCTAAATGACAGAGTGAAAAGAGCATGCATTGTGTTTGCAATAAGGCATTAAAGTTAAACAGCTAAAACAATTGCTAAGAATGGAACTTTATGTTCTGAATACAAAGCGTTATGTTTGGGGCAAATCTAACATAACACATCACTGAGTACCACTTCATTTTTCAAGCATGGTGGTGGCTGCATCATGTTATGGGTATGCTTGTCATTGGTAGGGATTTAGGGTAGTTCTTTAGGATAAAAAATAAATGTAATAGAGCTAAGAACAGGCAAAATCCTAAAGGAAGACCTGGTTCATTCTGCTTTCCAACACACACTGGAAGAACAAATTCACCTTTCAGCAGGACAATAACCTAAAACACAAGGCCAAATATACACTGAAGTTGCTTACCAAGACGACGACATTGAATGCTCCTGAGTGGCCTAGTTACAGTTTTGACTTAAATGGCAAGACTTGAAAATGGCTGTCGAGCAATGATCAATAACCAATTTAACACATCTTGTAGAATTTTGTAAATTATAATCTGCAAATATTGTACAATCCAGGTGTGCAAAGCTCTTAGACTTACCCAGAAAGACTCACAGCTGTAATCACTGTCAAAGGTGAATCTAACATGTATTGAATCTAACATGTAAATTAGATGTTTCTGTATACATTTTTTAAATACATATGCAAACATTTCTAGTGTATTTAAGTGTATTTAAGTGTATTTAATCAATTTTGGATTCAGGCTGGAACACAATTAAATTTGGACTAAGTCAAGGGGTATGCATATTTTCTGAATGCACTGCAGAAGCAGATGTGCTTGAAATCTAGCAAACAGAATCTAAAATTTGTTTGTCTTTGTGAAGTAGAGCTGGGCCTGGTTTCCCAAAAGCATCTGAAGGCTAAATGTTATTTCTGGCTCAATTCTTGGCTAGGACCATGTGGACCTGGGCCCCATCTGCAGTTGAGGCGTGGGTAGAGAAATCAGGCCACGGTAGTGCTGCGGTGTTAGCCAGCCCTCTATGTAGTAATACGTATAGAGGAGAGGGAGGAGGCTGCGCATGAGTAAGCCCTTGTTCCCTGCCTCCAGTCAGCTGTTTGAGTTGTAGAAAATCAGTCAGCCACTAAGATGAGGCCTCTTAAGCCTCTGGAACTGGTACTGTATATCTCTTTTTCTCTCTCTCTCTCTCTCCTCGCTCTGTTACTCACTTCGGGCCAAATCCTAATTACAGTTACGTGCAACTCGAACGTTCATTCAAATATTCAGTATCAATGAAGGATTTGTGTGACAGTTTGAGCTACTCATCTCGTTGTCTCGCTCCACATTCATATACTGAACGAGGATAAAAAATAATCACCCTCATTCTGGCCATCCCAGATGCTGACATCACTGACTAACCTCTGTAGGATTTCCTCAGGATGATTGTATTAAGGGTAGCAGAGAGGAGCTTGAGAGATGGAAGCACTAATAGCTCTCTTCTCGGTATTCTTCAAACATTGACTGTACACAGGCAGCAGAGTTATCATTGTTGATGTTCTTATTAATGACAATGCAAAAACTCAGTTGTTACTGTACAAATTAAGTTATTTTGCTTTTACGAGAAGCTGTAAATTCTAGATGGCATCAGAAAAATGACGGAAATTTGGTAAAACGTGGCAGATGAATAATAGTAAAACCGGTGTCCTGTCAGGCAAGAATAAATTAATGAATGCAAAGCTTAACTGCCCTGTTTTCGTCATTGGACCTGTGATAGCCTCAATAACCAGGTTTCCATCCAACCATTTCATGTGGATGAATTACCCGACACGTGAAAAAAGTCACGATGGGCTGATGGAAACAACAGGAAATGCCGGTACAATTTATAAATGTCGACAGAATTTGTTCATTCGACATGAAGGTGGTCTTTTTGGTATGTGAATGGAAGTGTAGCTAATATTTTTTTTCTTCGTTCTACCAGTTTTCATCACTAGCTACGTTTCCATCCACAAAAAGATATGTGCATTTACTACCAGCAGTGGTGGGTTTCCATCAAACTGCCTCGTTGTGAATAGCAAGCTGTGTGTAATGACTTATATACTTTGTCCTATAACGTTTAATTGATCAAATAAAAAACATAATTTATTTGTTTTATTCTGTCAATGGTTTTGCCACAAAAAGCCTTGTGATAAATGTCAAATTTGCCCACCCTGGTCTTGGCACTTGCATTCACTGAATGAACACACTAAATGAACGCTTATTTTAACTTAATATAATACATAAATAAAATCAATTTAGCCTCAAATAAATAATGAAATATGTTCAATTTGGTTTAAATAATGCAAAAACAATGTGTTAGACAAGAAAGTAAAAGTGTGCCATGTGCCATGTAAGAAAGCTAACGTTAAAGTTCCTTGCTCAGAACATGAGAACATATGAAAGCTGGTGGTTCCTTTTAACATGAGTCTTCAATATTCCCAGGTAGGAAGGGGCCTCCCGGGTGGCGCAGTGGTTAAGGGCGCTGTACTGCAGCGCCAGCTCTGCCACCAGAGACCCTGGGATCGTGCCAAGGCTCTGTCTTAACCAGCCGCGACCGGGAGGTCCATGGGGCGACGCACAATTGCATAGCGTCGTCCGGGTTAGGGAGGGTTTGGCCAGTAGGGATATCCTTGTCTCATTGTGCACCAGCGACTCCTGTGGCGGGCCAGGCGCAGTGCGCGCTAACCAAGGTTGCCAGGTGCAAGGTGTTTCCTCCGACACATTGGTGCGGCTGGCTTCCGGGTTGGATGCGCGCTGTAAGCAGTGCGGCTAGGAAGGGTTGTGTATCGGAGGATGCATGACTTTCAACCTTCGTCTCTCCCGAGCCCATACAGGAGTTGTAGCAATGAGACAAGATAGTAGCTATTGGATACCACGAAAAAGGGGATAAAATTCCCCCCAAAAATGTAGGTTGTAGGAATTATAGGACTATTTCATGTTGGATGTTCTTATAGGCACTTTAGTATTGCCAGTGTAACAGTATAGCTTCCGTTCCTCTCCTCGCTCCTACCTGGCATCAAACAAGGAAAACGTCGACAACAACCAACGTTCCCCATGCAGAGCAAGGGGCACAACTACTCCAAGTCTCAGAGCGAGTGACGTTTGAAACGCTATTAGCGCGCACCCCGCTAACTAGCTAGCCATTTCACATCACATCGTTACACAAGCCTAATCTCGGGAGTTGATAGGCTTGAATTCATTAACAGCAGGGCTGCTGGCAAAATGCACTAAAGTGCTGTTTGAATGAATGCTTATGAGCCTGCCGGTGCCTACCATCGCTCAGTCAGACTGCTCTATGAAATCAGACTTAATCATAACATAATAACACACAGAAATACGAGCCTTAGGGCATTAATATGGTCAAATCCGTGAAACTATCATCTCGAAAACAAAACATTTATTATTTCAGTGAAATACGGAACTGTTCCGTATTTTATCTTAATGGGTGGCATCCATCAGTCTAAATATTCCTGTTACATTGCTCAACCTTCAATGTTATGTCATAATTACGTAAAATTCTGGCAAATTAGTTCGCAATGAGCCAGGCTGCCCAAACTGTTGCATAGACTCTGCGTGCAATGAACGCAAGAGAAGTGACACAATTTCACGTGGTTAATATTGCCTGCTAACCTGGATTTCTTTTAGCTAAATATGCAGGATTAAAAATATATACTTCTGTGTATTGATTTTAAGAAAGGCATTGATGTTTATGGTTAGGTACAAATGCGCACTGCACCGATTTATATGCAACGCAGGACATGCTAGATAAAGTAGTAATATCATCAACCATGTGTAGTTATAACTAGTGATTATGATTGATTAAGTTTAATGCTAGCTAGCAACTTACCTTGGCTTTTTACCGCATTCGTGTAACAGGCTGGCTCTTCGTGAGGCAGGTGGTTAGAGAGTTGGACGAGTAACCGGAAGGTTGCAAGATTGAATCCCTAAGCTGACAAGGTAAACATGTGTCGTTCTGCCCCTGAACAGGCAGTTAACCCACTGTTCCTAGGCCGTCATTGAAAATAAGAATTTGTTCTTAACTGACTTGCCTAGTTAAATAAAGCTTTTATATATATATATATATATATACATGTAGTATACCAAACATTAGGAGCACCTTCCTAATATTGAGTTGCATCCTTCCCTTTTGCCATCCGAACAGGCTCAATTCGTCGGATCATGGACTCTACAAGTTGTCAAAACCATTCCACAGGGATGCTGACTCATTTTGACTTCAATGCTTCCCACAGTTGTATTTATTTGTATTTATTAGGGATCCCCATTAGCTGCTACCAATGTAGCAACTACTCTTCCTGGGGTCCAAACACATTAATGCACTTACACATAAAATAAAATATAAAACAGTACATAATAAAACATTATTACACCACTACATATCTACAATACCTAATGTATAATACCACCATATAACAATATTACAATGTACGTGTGTGTAGAGTGCATGTGCTAGCATTTGTGAGTGTACGCCTGTGTCTGTGTCTGTACCTGTGTGTGTGTGTGTGTGTGTGTGTGTGTGTGTCTCTTCACAGTACCTGCTGTTCCGTAATGTGTATTTTTATCCGTTTTTAAATTGGATTCTACTTCTTGCATCAGTTACCTGATGTGGAATAGAGTTCCATGTAGTCATGCCTCTATGTAGTACTGTGCGCCTCCCATAGTCTGTTCTGGACTTGGAATGTGAAGAGACCGACCTCTGGTGACATATCTTGTGATGTGATCTATGATGTGTGCTAGTAGTTGTCTGGATGTCCTTTTGGTGGTGGACCATTCTTGATACACACGGGAAACTGTTGAGCGTGAAAAACCCAGAGCGTTGCAGTTCGAAACAAACAAACAAACCGCTACTTCCATACCCCGTTCAAAGGTACTTAAATCTTTTGTTTTGTCCATTCACCCTCTGAAAGGCACACACACAATCTGTGTCTCAATTGTCGCTAGGCTTATCAATCCTTCTTTAACCTGTCTCCTCCCCTTCATCTACAACTGACTGAAGTGGATTTAACAAATGACATCAATAATGGATCATAGACTAAATATTAAAGAACACCACCGTTCGCGGCAGGCAGAGTAGTGGGTGAAACCATTCACTTCAGAAAAATGTGTGATCTTCATCAAGTTTCCTTTTTATTATGTGTTGTCGAATTCATAGAAATATTTACTGCCACTGTAGTAAGGTGGGCAACACGAGGGGTCTTCAGACTTTTTTGTATTATTTTCCTTGAAAGAACAGCTAGTGGGTTTTGAGTGCTTCTCCCCTATTTGAAAAGTTGGTCTGCCTGCTCTTCAGTCTGATAGAGATATATTCTGAGAGCAGGTTTGTGTCTCCCTCTACATAAAAACTGTTTCAAACTGTATAACACAATAAATAGTGTCTTTTGAAAACTGGTTCATATATCCCAAGGTCAATAGCGAACCTGACTATGCATATATTTATGTTGCCGTTAATGTATTTAAAGCCTATTTTGGCAAGTTAACCACGTGTTTGCTGGCTTAGCAATATATATATATATTTTACCTTTATTTAACTAGGCAAGTCAGTTAATAACAAATTCTTATTTACAATGACGGCCTACCCTGGCCAAACCCTAACGACGCTGGGCCATTTGTGTGCCGCCCACTGAGACTCCCAATCACAGCCGGTTGTGATACAGCCTGGAATCGAACCAGATCTGTAGTGACGCCTCTAGCACTGAGATGCAGTGCCGTAGACCGCTGCGCCACTCGCGAGCTAACTAGCACCGTCAGTCAGTGCACTGTAATGTCACGCTAGCTATTGCTAGCAGGTGATTTATTGGTAATTAAAGACTTCTTTATTGAAATATTAAGTGAATGTTTATTTTCTTACTACCTTAAAATGTTTTATATAAAAAGGGTTGTACTTGTGTTCTGTATTTATGGATTTATTTCACTTCAGATTGAGGGCTTGTATCATTACTGTTGCTCCTATCTAAAATATATATTGTGTCCTACTTAACCAGTGAACATGTGGCTGTGACCAGCCTGTCATCACTGTTTGATATCTTTTACTGCAGTTATGTCTTACTGTATTTTTGTTATTTTCTAAACACAACGCATTTATACTATGCAATCACTTTGTGCATTCAGTCTGATAGAGATATTCTGAGAGCAGTGAGCATGTGGCTGTGACCGTACTGTCAATGCCTGTCATCACTGTTTGATATATTTTACGACAGATAAAAAGTCAATCTGAAGTGTGGGTGTCTGTGTCTTTCTTCTGTGTGGCTATATGAAGTTTGTTACGCTCAGTGTGTATCAGTGGCGGTCGGTGCCGTTTTAAGATGAGGGAGGGTGATAAAAAATGGTTATGAGCATGGCCTTATTTCTATTACAGCACATTGGATGACATTCATATTCCATTCACCCAGCTCAATGTAACATTGATAGGTTTAGGCTACTACAATGATACTCAAATTTTCCCTATAACCATCATGAGTTTGATACAACCTAGCCTATGAATGAAAGTTTACAATGTGAAAGGTCGAGAGAAATTTGAATAATCAAGGTGACAGACATCAACACATTCAACACCGCCTCGCACAATCTTGCCTGCATCTAGCTGATCTAGGGTATAACCATTAGTCCAACAGTTGCAAACAATAGTTTCTATTGAACAAATTTAGCTATGTTTATCCACGTTTTGTTACGTTTGCTTCCGTTTAACAAAAATACATTTAACAGAATCGGCGGAGTGAATACACCGCTGATCACACGCAGACACAGTTCACTTTCATAACAGCCACATACAAACAGCATGATCCCTTTGATCATTGGATAGTTATTTCTCACATCTACACGCTCACCTAGCAAGCAGTTACACCTGCGGGCCTCGTTGGCAATAAATTAATCCAACCAAAAGGTTACCTTAACGTGGAAGAGTTCCAGTGTTGAATAGTCAGCTAGGTAACATAGGATCCTTCTCAGTTTGAACCGGACGTTGAACCGGACGTTTGAGTAGGCTAAACTACCTAGCTGCATTTGCTAGCTAAGTAAGTAAAAGTGGAGGACGGAAACTAGCTGTCCTCCAGCTACACCATGGTGCTACCCTACAGAGTGCTGTTGAGGCTACTGTAGACCATCATTGCAAAATAGTGTGTTTTTAATAAATTATTTGGTATAGTTTTATCTAAAAAGGATACATTTTTTAATGTTTAACTCTTTACATTTTTCTCCCCTGAGGAGCCTCCACTGGTGTGTATAAATAATAATATGCCATTAATTAGACACTTTTATCCTAAGTGACTCACATCCATGCGTGCTTACATTGAATGGGTGGCGCCAGCAGGAATCAAACCCACTATCCTGGCATTGCAAGCACCATGCTCTACCAACTGAGCCCCAGCTGAGTCGCACAGAACTCAACTGTTGCGAGTCCCTTCCCTGATAATCACCCAGGTTGAGTCCTGAAGAGTTAGCTATCAGAATTTCCATAGCTCATGCAGCATTCAAAGATTGATCTATATTTCATCAACATGTCGTTCAAGTGCATGGATCTGTGATACACCACTTTTGAAACTGGCATGTTTACAAAGGGTTACAAAAACCCAGAATGAACATCACACTCTTTGTATAAGAAGGTGTATAATGTCACTTTTTTTCTTATTTTGTCGTTATTCTCTTTTCACTTTGTTTTCCCCTCTTTTATTTCTCAATTCTGTCCTTTGTTTTGTCTTTTTTAATGTTGTTGCTTTTTCAAATCAAGTCTGATTTTGGTTTGACCACATTCTAAGAGTGTCAGATGAGCATTTAAAATATTCTATTGTTATCAATTAACACAATTTACCCTAGAGATCTTCAGAAGAATGGCAGTTGATGCAATTAATGTAATTGATATCAATGACCGAAAATAAATAATCTTCTTAATAGCTGAATGAAATGAGTAGAACCACAATAGACAAGTATTTGTTTACACTACAGCAAACCTCAATTGACGTCAGACACATTTAATCTGAGATTATGGCGATGCCCAAAAAGCAACCAAGGCAAAAGAGCTCAATTGGGATGCATTGTCACATCAACTGCTTGAGAGAATGTGTGTGCATTACTGGTGGGGAGCTTTGAAAACTTGTGAATGCCGAACTTGATTGTGATTGGTTACACCTCCCTTGTCTTTGCGAGGACTAGTTAACTTGGAACCGGGCTCAGAGTATTCACGCTTGGGTTTCTGAAGGCTTTTGCTTTATAATATGGTGGGATCTGGCTAAATGTGTGGTGAGTGAAGGCAGGGATATTATATAAGGGGAGAGTAGAGCACATATTTACCCCATTCTCCCCTATAGATGATCACCTTTGTGCCTCCTCATTTATATGGATACATTCAGAGGAAGGCAATTAGGTAACATTTATTGCATGGGACACTTTTAAATGTGACTTTAGAGGTCACGCAATTCAATACTCATCTTTAAAACAAAAACAATTTCGGTCAAAGTAGTTCATATTAACACAGGAAATAGAATAAATAACAGTACAGATGGATAGCAATAGAAACTGTACCATAAAGGCACAGAATTAATTGGAGGAAAAACAAAAAGAAATGGAGGATCTTATTCCGGGACAATCAAGTATAATGTATTATAAAAAATAAAGTGAATTGGATGGAAAATAAATAAAATATCACCAAATTATTTTGGAATCTTCGACATAGAAATGCTACCAAAAATAATTTACAGAAACAAATGATCTATGATTCACTAAATGATATTTTGAAAGCGTAAGCAAAGTACTTCTCTTTTCAGTCTCCTCCATTTCCACTAACTGAAGTTAACTGTAAGGAATTTTATCATAATAATAGTGTAAAATTAACAGCTGTACAGAAAGACTTGTGTGAAGGCCAAATTGCAGAGTGGGAACTTCTTGATGCAATTACAGTCTTTAGACCAGGGAAAACTCCAGGGGTGAATGGCATACCAGTTGAGGTATATGAAACCTTTTTTCTATCTACTCAAAGATCCACTATTGGCATGTTTAACCACTCTTAAATGGTAAACTATCAGGTACGCAGCAAGAAGGTTTGATTTCACTATTACTGAAACAGGACCCAGGTAGTAAGTATAAAGATCCTGTTCATTTAAAAAACTGGAGGCCCCTTAGAATGGTGTTGTGATTCAGAAATCCTAGCTAAATGCATAGCACATAGAATTAAAAAGGTGTTGTCGGATGTTAGTCATCCTGATCATCCCAGCTTTTTGATATGGATGATACATTGGAGATAATGTAAGACGATTCATTGAAACAATAGAACACTATGAAAAATCTAGGAAACCAAGTCTGGTAATCATAGAAGATTTTGAAAAGGCTTTTGATAAAGTTTGACTAGAATGTATATATACATGTCTGGAATATTTTAATTTTGGCGAATCTCCGGGGTAAAGTTATGTATAGTTACCCCAGGTGTAAAATAACAAATAATGTCTACTTCTCAAATTATTCAACTGTCAAGAGGAGTAAAACAAGGTTGTCCGCTGTCGGTGTATCTATGTATCATGGCCATCGAAAAGTTAGCTATTAAAATCAAACAATAAAATCAAGGGGCTAGAAATCCAGAGCTTAAAAACAAAGGTGTCATTCCACGCTAACAACTGAAATGTCCTCTTTTATCCGCAATCTGGATCCCTGCACAGCCTCATAAAGGATCTAGATCATTTTTCTAACATCTCTGGATTACAACTGAACTTTGATAATTGTACCATTTTACGTATTGGATTGCTAAAAAATACAACTTTACCATGTAGTTTACCAATAAAATGGTCTGATGGTGAAGTGGACATACCCGGTATTCATATCCCTAAAGAAATAAAGGAACTTACTACAACAAATTTGAACTAAAAGTTGACAAAACAATATATTTCTACCAAGGTCTATTTGTGGAGAAATCACCATGAGTAATTATTTAGTCATATCCCAGTTGACCTATTTACTTATGTGTTCAGGGGGGCATTTAAAAAATATATACAGTAACCAGTCAAAAGTTTGGACACACCTACTCATTCAAGGGTTTTTCTTCATTTTTTTGACTATTTTCTACAATGTAGAATAATAGTGAAGACATCAAAACTATGAAATAACTCATATGGAATCATGTAGTAACATGTTAAACAAATCCAAATATATTTGAGATACTTTAAAGTAGCCACCCTTTGCCTTGATGACAGCTTTGCACATGTGTTGCATTCTCTCAACCAGCTTCATGAGGTAGTCACCTGGAATGCATTTAAATTAACAGGTGTGCCATGTTAACAGTTAATTTGTGGAATTTCTTTCCTTAATGAGTTTGAGCCAATCAGTTGTGTTGTGACATGGCAGGGATGGTATACAGAACATAGCCCTATTTGGGAAAAGACCAAGTCCATATTATGGCAAGAACATCTAAAATAAGCAAAGAGAAACTACAGTCCACCATTACTTTTAGACATAAATGTCACTCAACCCGGAAAGTTTCTTCAAGTGCAGTCGGAAAAAATAAAAAGCGCTATGATGAAACTGGCTCTCATGAGGACCGCCATAGAAAAAGAAGACCCAGAGTTACCTCTGCTGCAGAGGATAAGTTCATTCGAGTTACCAGCCTCAGAAATTGCAGCCCAAATAAATGCTTCACAGAGTTCAAGTAACAGACACATCTCAACATCAACTGTTCAGAGGAGACTGCGTGAATCAGGCTTTCATGGTCAAATTGCTGCAAATTAACCACTACTAAAGGACACCAATAAGAAGAAGAGACTTTCTTGGGCCAATAAACACGAGACGCAGAGTAGGTGAATGGATGACCTCTGTATGTCTGGTTCCCACTGTGAAACATGGAGGAGGTGGTGTGGGGGTGTTTTGCTGGTGACACTGTCAGTGATTCATTTAGAATTCAAGGCACACTTAACCAGCGTGGCTACCACAGCATTCTGCAGCGATACGCCATCCCATCTGGTTTGCACTTAGTGGGAATATAATTTGTTTTTCAACAGGACAGTGATCCAACACACCTCCTTTCTGTGTAAGAGCTATTTGACCAAGAATGAGAGTGATGGAGTGCTGCATCAGATGACCTGGCCTCCACAATCACCCGACCTCAATCCAATTGAGATGGTTTGGGATGAGTTGGACAGCAGAGTGAAGGAAAAGCAGCCAACAAGTGCTCAGCATATGTGTGAACTCCTTCAAGACATTTGTAAAAGCATTCCTCAAGAAGCTGGTTGAGATAATGCCAAGAGTGTGCAAAGCTGTCATCAAGGCAAAGGGTGGTTGCTTTGAGGAATCTGAAATATATTTATATTTTTTAAAGATTTTTCTACACTTTTTTGGTTACTATATGATTCCATATGTGTTATTTCATAGTTTTAATATCTTCACTATTATTCTACAATGTAGAAAAAAGTACAAATAAAACCCTTGAATGACACTTGGTCCTTCTGTAGCTCAGTTGGTAGAGCATGGCGCCTGTAACGCCAGGATAGTGGGTTCGATTCCCGGGACCACCCATACGTAGAATGTATGCACACATGACTGTAAGTCGCTTTGGATAAAAGCGTCTGCTAAATGGCTTATATTACTATTAGAAGGTGTGTCCAAACTTTTAACTGGGACTGTATATTAAAGCATTAATTAAACCTCCCACTAGATTCATCAGTCATACAAAAGTTATACTTAAACCTTCACTAGTTCTCCAGTAGGTTAGTAAGAATGACTCACCCCTTTTTACCTTTATCCAGATTACAGATTGGAACCTTTTTCAAAATACCGCCCTTTCTAAAAACAAGCCATGCACAGCCGGTTCTAATTCCAGTTTCATCCTCCAAAAAAAACTGAACAAATATTACAACAAATAATGTTTTTAAATTCAAATAATGCTATATTTAAATAATGCTATATTTATATATATAAAAAAAAGAATGATCTTGTCAATTATATTATGAATAAGAAAGGTGGAGTTACAGTGAAAATACAAAAAATTATTTAGTCAGCCATCAATTGTGCAAGTTCTCCCAGTTCTCCCAGATGAGGCCTGTAATTTTCATCATAGGTACATTTCACCCCCATGCTTCACAGTAGGTATGGTGTTCTTTGGATGCAACTCAGCATTCTTTGTCCTCCAAACACAACGAGTTGAGTTTTTACCAAAAAGTTATATTTTGGTTTCATCTGACCATATGACATTCTCCCAAACTTCTTCTGGATCATCCAAATGCTCTCTAGCAAACATCAGACGGGCCTGGACATGTACCGACTTAAGCAGGGGGACACGTCTGGCACTGCAGGATTTGAATCCCTGGCGGCGTAGTGTGTTACTGATGGTAGGCTTTGTTACTTTGGTCCCAGCTCTTTGCAGGTCATTCACTGGGCCCCCCCCGTGTGGTTCTGGGATTTTTGCTCAACGTTCTTGTGGTCATTTTGACATCACAGGGTGTGATCTTGCGTGGGGTCCCAGATCGAGGGAGATTATCAGTGGTCTTGTATGTCTTCCATTTCCTAATAATTGCTCCCACAGTTGATTTCTTCAAACCAAGCTGCTTACCTATTGCAGATTCAGTCTTCCCAGCAGGGTACAGGTCTACAATTTTGGTTCTGGTGTCCTTTGACAGCTCTTTGGTCTTGGCCATAGTGGAGTTTGGAGTGTGACTGTTTGAGGTTGTGGACAGGTGTCTTTTATACTGATAACAAGTTCATACAGGTGCCATTAATACAGGTAACGAGTGGAGGACAGAGGAGCCTCTCAAAGAAGTTACAGGTCTGTGAGAGCCAGAAATCTTGCTTGTTTGTAGGTGACCAAATACTTATTTTCCACCATAATTTGCAAATACATTAATTAAATATCCTACAATGTGATTTTCTGTTTTTTTTCTGTGATTTTGTCTGTCATAGTTGAAGTGTAGCTATGATGAAAATTACAGGCCTCTCATCTTTTTAAGTGGGAGAACTTGCACAATTGGTGGCTGACTAAATACTTTTTTTGCCCCACATGTGCAGTTACAAACATATATGGAAATGTTTGCTCTTTCCAAAATAATAATAATTAGTTCTGGGAGGAGACTCAGTCATCAGGTGACAGCCAACTGGTGGAACGGGACAGACCGCCCACAGCATCAGTTGAGCTTTGCTACCATTCAGATTCGATCAGTTACTGAGTCCCGGGGCTGTATTATGTAGGAGTGCTGATCTAGGATCAGTTTTGCCTTTTAGATCATAGTAATTATAAGATTATTATCGGCAGGAGGGACCTGATTTCTAGATCAGCACTCCTACTCTGAGACTCTTGATAGATATGGGCCCAGGTTCTTCTCTTCTCTCCTACAGTTCATTCGCTGACTGTTGTCTATTTCTCCCTGCTGTAGGTGATGTGTCTCCCATCAGCATGTCTCCTATCAGTCAGTCCCAGTTCATCCCACTGGGGGAGATCCTGTGTCTGGCTATCTCAGCCATGAACTCTGCTCGCAAGCCCGTCAACCAGGAGGCCCTGATGGAACACCTCGCCACATGCTTCCCAGGTACAGTAGCTACAGGATCAAATTTCTAGCATTAGCTCAATGACTGTGGGTATCTGCTAGTATCTGCAGTCAGTGGGAGAAATGCAAAACTAACCCAAGAACAATGTCTAAGGGCAACTTCTTCACCCTATACAGTTGGCCTATAATTCACCCCAAGACTGTGTTCATTAGGCACTAAAAATTAAAGAAACAGACTGAAATAAGGAGGAACTACCTTGTCCTCTCCAATAAGAAACATTATTTTTCATTTTCCATTGTGAAACATTTTTAAACACTTCCAGTTGCGTGCCCTAATCAACACAACCCCTGTTACCCCCTAAACACACACAGAATGTCCTTATGGTAATGTATGCATTCATGACCCATTGATGGTTGTATAGAGGCAGTTTGTTTAAGGCATTCAAAATCCCTGTCCCCTTCACTCATTCCAGGGTTCTGAAAACAGACCATAATACCACACTGCAACAGGATGTTTTATATGCTGAACAAAAAAAATGTAAAAAATGAATTTCGGATTGTTCTTATTTTCCTCAATTAAGTTGAAAAAATAGGATGATCGAGCAGCAGTAAGGGCTCTTCGATACTGCACGGTACTGTCTTTCCAAGCTAGTCGGAAGACTTCCAGTTTGGTGTGGCACCATTTCCATTCCAATTTTCTGGAAGCTTGCTTCAGTGCTCGGGTATTTTCTATATACCAGGGAGCTAGTTTCTTATGAGAAATGTTTGTTGGCTTTTCATAGCTGATCATTGAGAGTATCTCTACCGCTCCTGCTGTCTCTAGAGAGTTGAAAACAGCAGGTCTGGGACAAGGTAGCACGTCCGGTGAACAAGTCAGGGTTCCATAGCCGTAGGCAGAACAGTTGAAACTGGAGCAGCAGCACAGCTAGGTGGACTTGGGACAGCAAGGAGTCATCATGCCAGGTAGTCCTGAGGCATGGTCCTAGGGTCCGAGGCCTAGAGAAAGCGTTAGAGAGCGCATACTTAAATTCACACAGGACACCGGATAAGACAGGTGAAATACTCCAGATATAACAGACTGACCCTATTCCCCCGACACATAAACTACTGCAGCATAAATACTGGAGGCTGAGACAGGAGGCGTCAGATGACACTGTGGCCCCATCCAATGATACCCATGGGCAGGGCCAAACATGCAGGATATAATCCCACCCACTTTGCCAAAGCACAGCCCCCACACCATTAGAGGGATATCTTCAACCACCATTTTACCATCCTGAGACGAGGCCGAGTATAGCCCACAAAGATCTCCATCACGGCACAACCCAAGGGGGGGCGCCAACCCAGACAGAAAGACCACATCAGCGACTCAACCCACTCAAGTGACGCACCCCTCCTAGGGACGGCATGGAAGAAGAGAAGCTTGAGGCATGGAAGTCTCAAAGCTTGAGACAGCTGTGGCATTGTGTTGTGTGACAAAACTGCAGATTTTAGAGTGGCCTTTCATTGTCCCCAGCACAAGGTGCGTCTGTGTAATGATCATGCTGTTTAATCAGCTTCTTGATATGCCACACCTGTCAGATGGATGGATTATCTTGGCAGAGGAGAAATGTTCACTAACAGGCACAGCCTATTGCACAGCCTATTGCGGACAGTCTGAGCACTGATGGAGGGATTGTGCCTTCCTGGTGTAACTCGGGCAGTTGTTTTTGCCATTCTGTACCGTTCCCGCATGTGTGAGGTTCGGATGTACCATGTTGTGGTGGTCTGCCACTGCGAGGATGATCAGCTGTCCGTCCTGTCTCCCTGTAGTGCGGACTTAGGTGTCTCACAGTACGGACATTGCAATGTATTGCCCTGGCCACAATCTGCAGTCCTCATGCCTCCTTGC
Source organism: Oncorhynchus gorbuscha (assembly GCF_021184085.1). Classification (NCBI taxonomy): domain Eukaryota; kingdom Metazoa; phylum Chordata; class Actinopteri; order Salmoniformes; family Salmonidae; genus Oncorhynchus; species Oncorhynchus gorbuscha. The sequence goes on along the minus strand of NC_060196.1, from coordinate 19,716,708 downwards.
AGCATGCCTAAGGCATGTTCACGCAGATAAGCAAGGACCCTGGACATCTTTCTTTTGATGTTTTCCAGAGTCCGTAGAAAGGCCTCTTTAGTGTCCTAAGTTTTCATAACCGTGACCTTAATTGCCTACCGTCTGTAAGCTGTTAGTTTCTTAACGACCATTCCACAGGTGCATGTTCATTAATTGTTTATGGTTCATTGAACAAGCAAGGGAAACAGTGTTTAAACCCTTTACAATGAAGATCTGTGAAGTTATTTGGATTTTTACAAATTATCTTTGAAAGACAGGGTCCTGAAAAGGGGATTTTTTTTTGCTGAGTTTATATCAAACATATTAATTTGTGGGACATTTAGATCACAATTTATATTTTTATTTTACTAGGCAAGTCAGTTAAGAACACATTTTTATTTTCAATGACGGCTTAGGAACAGTGGGTTAACTGCCTTGTTCAGGGGCAGAATGACAGATTTGTGCCTTGTCAGCTTGGGGAATCGATCTTGCAACCTTTCGGGTTACTAGTCCAACGCTCTAATCACTAAGCTACGCTGCCACCGCAAAATGTCAAAACTACAGGTGTTGCATGTGAAAACTAAAAGAATAAGTCAATCACATTTATTTATATTGCCCTTTTTTATGTCAGCAGATTTCACAAAGTGCTTATACAGAAACCCAGCCTAAAACCCTAAACAAGCAATTCAGATGTAGAAGAAAGGCAGCAACCTATGAAGAAACCTAGTGAGGAACCAGGCTCTGAGGGGTGGCCAGTGCTCTTCTGGCTGTGCCGGATGGAGATTATAAGAGTACATGGCCATTAAGGCCAGATTGTTCTTCAAGATGTTCAAATGTTCATAGATGACCAGTATGGTAAAATAAGAAAGACATAGGACAAAGTGATCTTCTTTCAGAAAATGGGAATAAAAAGCAGGATCATCTTAGGAAAGCAAAGCAACTCTGACTCAATCTAGCTGTGGGTTTCAGGTAAATAGATACACGATTTACATTAGTAAAACTTTCAGTGTGAATGATTTGAGTTTGATTTGAGTTGAATGATGATGATGTAATGATTAGAAGGTTGTTGGCTATTATTTGGGTAGAGAAATATGACAGCTCTAGTGATGATAGCTCTTTAAAAATATTTTAGGAATTATGTAGAATACAGTGCATTCGGAACGTTTTCAGACCTCTTGACTTATTCTAAAATAGATTCGATTGTTATTTCACCTCATCAATCTACACACAATAACCCATACTGAAAAAGCAAAAACAGGTTTTCAGAAATGTTTGCCATTGTAAAAAAACGGAAATGTCACATTTAGATAAGTATTCAGACCTTTTACTCAGTACTTTGTTGAAGCACCATTGGCAGTGATTGCAGGTATGATGCTACAAACTTGGAACACCTGTATTTGGGGAGTTTCTACAATTCTTCTTTGCAGATCCTCTCAAGCTCTGTCAGGTTGGATGGGGAGGGTCGCTGCACAGCTATTTCCAGGTCTCTCCAGAGATGTTTGATTGGGTTCATGTCCAGGCGCTGGATGGGCCACTCAAGGACATTCAGAGACTTGTCCCAAAGCCACTCCTGTGTTGTCTTGACTGTATGCTTCAGATCGTTGTCCCCAGTCTGAGGTCCTGAGGTCCTGAGCGCTCTCGAGCAGGTTTTCATCAAGGTTCTCTCTCTACTTTGCTCTGTTCATCTTTCCCCCGATCCCGTCCCTGCCGCTGAAAATCATCCCAACAGCATGATGCTGCCACCGTCTGATGCCAGGTTTTCACCAGGTGTGACGCTTTGCATTCAGGCCAAGGAGTTTCATCAGACCAGAGATGGGCAGCCAGCTCTAGGACGAGTCTTGGTGGTTCCAAACTTCTTCCATTTAGGAATGATGGAGGCCACTGTGTTCTTGGGGACCTTCAATGATGCAGACATTTTTTGGGACACTTTCCCAGATCTGTTCCTCGGCACAATCCTGTTTCGTGGGGCTCTACGGATGATTCGTCATGGCTTGGTTTTTGCTCTGACATGCACTGTCAACTGTGGGACCTACACACATGAGGTGTGTGCCTTTCCAAATCATGTCCAATCAATTGCATTTACCACAGATGGACTCCAATCAAGTTCTAGAAACATCTCAAGGATGATCAATGGACAGGGTGCATGGACAGGGTGCACATGAGCTCAATTTCAAGTCTCATAGCAAAGGGTCTGAATACTTATGTAAATGAGGTATGTTTCTTACATTGTACATTTGCAAAAAAGTCAACCTGTTTTTGCTTTAATTATGGGATATATGTTGATTTATGATGAAATATTTAATACATTTTAGAAACAGGCTATAAAGTAAAAGAATGTGGAAAAAGTCTAGGGGTTTGAATACTTTCTGAATTCACTGTATGTAAGACCTACTGATAGCTAGCTTTAGGCTAAAAGTACATTTCCTGAAGCTTGTTTTAATTTCTTATGGTTGCAGGGGCAGTATTGAGTAGCTTGGATGAGAGGTGCCCAGAGTAAACAGGCATATTTATAATTAATATTGGATAGAAAACACTCTGAAGTTTTAAAACTGTTTGAATGATTTCTGTATAACAGGCACCTGAGAAAAAATCCAAACAGGAAGTGAGAAATCTGAGGTTTGTCGATTTTCAACCCAGGCCCTATTGAATTCACACTGGGATATGGATGAAGTTGCACTTCCTAGGGCTTCCACTAGATGTCAACCATCTTTAGAAACTTGAATGAGGCTTCTACTGTGTTGTGGGGCTGAATAAGACCTGAATGAGTCAGGTTGCTGGCAGAGAGCCATTTCCTGGTCACGGGCATTTCAAATGATATCTACCTGCATTCCATGACTTCTCTAGACACAAAGGAATTCTCTGGTTGGAACTTTATTGAACATTTATGATAACAACACCCTAAAGATTGATTCTATACTTAGTTTGAAATGTTTCTTCGACCTGTAATATAACGTTTTGAAGTTTTTGTCCGAAATTATGCTGGACCTGCATGAGTGTTTGGATATGTGTACCTAACGCCCTAACAAAAGTAGCTACTTGGATATAAATAATGGACATTATCGAACAAATCAAGCATTTATTGTGGAACTAGGATTCCTGGGAGTGCATTCTGATGAAGATCATCAAAGGTAAGGGAATATTTATAATGTGATTTCTGGTTTCTGTTGACTCCAACATGGCGGATTGTTTTATTTATTTTCTGAGTGCCTTCTCAAATTATTGCATGGTTTGCTTTTTCCGTAAAGTAAAAAAAAATCTGACACAGCGGTTGCATTAAGGAGAGGTATATCTATAATTCCATGTGTATAACTTGTATTATCATTTACATTTATGATGAGTATTTCTGTTGAATCGATGTGGCTATGCAAAATCACTGGATGTTTTTGGAACTAGTGCACCAATGTAAACTCTGATTTTTTAAAATATAAATATTAACTTTATCAAACATGCATGTATTGTGTAACATGAAGTCCTATGAGTGTCATCTGATGAAGATCATCAAAAGGTTAGTGATTAATTTGATCTCTATTTGTGCTTTTTGTGACTCCTCTCTTTAGCTGGAAAAATGGCTGTGTTTTTCTGTGGCTTGGTGGTGACCTAACATAATAGTTTGTGGTGCTTACGCTGTAAAGCCTATTTGAAATCGGACACTGTGGTGGGATTAACAACAAGATTACCTTAAAATTGTATAAAATACATGTGTGTTTGAGGAATTTTAATTATGAGATTTATGTTGTTTTGAATTTGGTGCCCTGCACTTTCACTGGCTGTTGTCATATCGATCCCGCTAATGGGATTGCAGCCATAAGACGTTTAAAGTATGTATGGTTTTGAAATATGTTATAGTAGTGGTAGTGTCTGCAGTAGTAATGACGGTGACTGATTATAGTTGGAAAAAGTAGGTAGATGAAAATATAGAATAGCCTGAGTATATGAATGTTGGTTTGGTTTATCTAGCTCGAACGGTTCAAGAGTTACTGTTGGTGAATTATTTTATTGAAATGTATGCAAATGTATATATTTGTACATTTTATTTAACTAGGAAAGTCAGATATTAAGAACAAATACTTATTTACAATGACGGCCTACACCGGCCAAACCCTAACCCAGACAACTCTGGGCCAATTGTGCGCCGGCCTATGGGACTCCCAATCAGGGAGATGTGATACAGCCTGAAATTTAACCAGGGTCTGTAGTGATGCCTCTAGCACTGAACATTGGGTTTGTGTCTCTAGCTTGAACGGTTCAAGAGTTACCCAACAACAATAATTGTATTATATGCTAATGTATTCTCCTTCAAGTAGTTATAATTTATAGTGGAGCCCATTTCTAGACCAGAGTTAGTGAGAACCAGAGCTAGCTAGCTATGCCCAGGACCAGAGCTGGGGTCAGAGGAAGTGCAGACCAGACTGGTAGTTGTGGTCAGTAGGTCTGTAGTTGTGGTCAGTAGTTGTGTTGCAGGATCATTGGGCCCTACAGTATAGATGTGGTCAGTACTTGTGGTCTATATGTGGTCAGCAGTTGTGTGGTTGTGGTCAGCAGTTGTGTGGTTCAGTTGTTTTGTGATCAGTGGTTGTGGTCAGTAGTTTTGATCAGTAGTTTGGTAAGTAGCTGTATATTCAGTAGTCGTGTAGTTCTGGTCAGTAGTTGTGTGGTTTTGGTCATTAGTTTAGGTTAGTAGTTGTGGGGTTGTGGTAAGTAGTTTTGGTCAGTGGTTTAGTAAGTAGTTGTTTATTCAGTAGTTGTGTGGTTGTGCCAGTGGTTGTGGTTCAGTAATTGTGTGGTTGTGGTCATTAATTTAGGTCAGTGGTTGTGGTCAGTAGTTGTGGTTTGGTAAGTAGTTTTGCGGTTGTGGTCAGTAGTTTTTTGGTTGTGGTCAGTAGTTGTGTGGTTCAGTAATTGTGTGGTTGTGGTCATTAGTTTAGGTCAGGAGTTATAGTCTGTAGTTGTGTTGTGGTAAGTAGTTGTGTGGTTGTGGTCAGTAGTTTTGGTCAGCAGTTTTGGTCAGCAGTTTTGGTCAGTAGTTGTCTAGTTGTGGTCAATAGTTGTGTGGTCAGTAGTTGTGGTCTGTAGTTTTGGTCAGTAGTTGTGGTGTACTGTAGTTGTGTGGTTGTGGTCAGCAGTTGAGTCAGTAGTTGGTGTTGTTTTCTATAGTTGTGGATAGAGGTGGTGTGTTGTGGTCAGAAGTTTTGGTAAATAGTTGTGTGATTCATTAGTTCTGGTCCAGTAGTTGTGTGGTTGTGGTCAGTAGTTATGGTCAGTGGTTGTGGTCAGTCATTTTGTGGTTGTGGTCATTAGTTGTTTGGTTCAGTAGTTTTGTGGTCAGTGGTTGTGGCCAGTAGTTGTGTAGTCAGTAGTTTTGTAGTTGTGGTGAGTCGTTGTGTGGTTGTAGTCATTAGTTTAGGTCAGTAGTTGTGGGGTTGTGGCCAGTAGTTATGGTCAGTGGTTGTGTATTCAGTAGTTGTGTGGTTGTGGTCAGTAGTTTTGTGGTTGTGGTCAGTATTTGTGTGGTACAAATACTGACCACAACCACAAAACTACTGACCACAACTACTGACAAAAACTATTGACCACAACCACACAACTACTGATCACACATCTACTGAACCACAATCACACAACTACAGACCACAACACAACTACAGAACAACCATACGAACAGACAACGTCGAATAGTAACATTGATTTTTAGGAAGAATGCTACAAAACAAAGCCCAGAGAAGTTCTGGAGTTGGAAAACGTGAGCAATGTGAACATGATGGTTTTTGGTCTGTAGTTGTGTTGGGGTCAGTAGTTGTGCGGTTCTGGTCAGTAGTTATTTGGTTCAGTGGTTGTGGTCAGTAGTTATTTGGTTCAGTAGTTGAGGTCAGGAGTTATGGTCTGTAGTTGTGGGCATTAGTTGTGGTAATTAGTTGTGTTAATTAGTTGTGTGGTTGTGATCAGTAGTTATTGTCCGTGGTTGTGGTCAGTGGTTGTGGTCAGTAGTCTTGTGGTTGTGGTCCGTCGTTTTGTGGTTGTGGTCAGTATTTGTGTGGTCAGTAGTTGTGTGGTCAGTAGTTGAGATCAGTGTTTGTGGGCATTAGTCGTGGTCTGTAGCTGTGTTGTTGTGGTATGTTATGGTTGTGGGTAGTAGTTGGTTGTGGTCAGTTACTGCACTCTGACCCACAAAACAAATTACTGCACTCTGACCCACAAAACGTATTTGCTAGATTCATGATAGTGTTAGACAAAGCAAGGAAAGTGAACTTTAAAATGCTATGTATTGTTATTGGAATTTGCAGCTGTTGTTGGTAAGCAATTAATCTGCTAGCTTTTGACATTACTTACTGTATCTATAAAGAGAGAGAGCTGTAACCTATCTATTGATTGGTAGAAGCTATTCCTTATCCGCTTTCAGATTTGAATAGCAGGGAAGTAGACAAAGAAGTCTTACCCTCTAACTTGTCTAAGTTGTTTTCCAAGTGGTCAAAGTAGATGATGTGTTTCAAAGTTACATTGTTGCATTTACAGTGAATGGAATGTTTGAAGTGATGATGTCACAATGGGGCCTTTAGAATTATGAGGAAATGCCATGAAAGTGGTTGGAGGACTTAAAGTATAAAATATATCAAGAAGTTGTAGGTCAGCACACTGGTCCTGAACAGTCCACTCATTTTAAAGTTTGAACGGCATTTCTAGCTTAAACGGTGTAAGAGGAGTAGCGACCTAAATAATAATAATAAAAAGTCAGAAGTATGACAAAGATTTAAAGTTGGGACTTTTGCTTTGCAAGTTCTAGAACTCTGGTTTTGAACTGCTGAATGTAAAACTTGTCTTTCCCCCGTCTGTGTTTCTCTCAGGTGTTCCAACACCGAGCTCTGAGATTCTGCGACACACCCTAAACATGCTGGTGCGAGAGAGGAAAATCTACCCAACACCTGAGGGCTACTTCATTGTTACTCCCCAGACCTACTTTATCACCCCCAACCTCATCCGATCCAACAGCAAGTGGTACCACCTGGACGACTGGCAGCAGCAACAGCAGTGTACCTCCCCACAGTCGGGCACCATCACGCCCTCCACCCCGGGCTGCGTGAGGGAGAGGCCCAACCAGAAGAACCACGGGGACTCCTACAACACGTACCGCGATGATACACCCATCCCTCAAGCCCCCACTTACCAGAGGAAGTCTCCCAAGGAGCCTCGGGGAGACCCCCCCTCCTACCCTCAGCCCCCTCCGGCTCCCGTTCAGATACCGACGTCACAGTTGCTAGATCCTTTGACGGACAAGAGCAAGAGTAATGCCCCCTTCCCCTACAAGACCGACACACTGACCAAAAAAAAGGAGGGTGGTGGCGGCAGCAGTGCCGAGAAGCAGTCAAAGAAGTTTGGGCTGAAGCTGTTCAGGTTGAGCTTCAAGAAGGACAAGCTGAGGCAGCTGGCCACGTTCTCGGCCCAGTTCCCTCCCGAGGAATGGCCCCTCCGTGATGAAGATGCGCCTGCCATCACCATCCCCCGCACTGTGGAGATGGAGATCATCCGGCGGATCAACCCGGACCTGACGGTGGAGAATGTGGCGCGCCACACGGCCGTGATGAAGAGACTGGAGGAGGAGCGTGCCCAGAGGAGAAAAGCAGGCAGCTCGGCTGAGCACAGTGCACGCAGCCGGAGGAGTCGTGGTCATCGTCGGGTGCCGCACGGCAAGTCCCGTTCACACAGCAAGACGCGCGCCTCCCGGGGCGACCCTTCCGATAGTTCCAACCTGGACATGGCCATGGTAGACAGGGATTACAGCCGCTTCTTCAGCCACTCGCTGGTGCGCTCCCCGCGTGAGGCCATGTACACCTTGGAGCGCAAAAGAAGTGGTGGGACTTACGTAGTCCACAGCAACCCCAACATCACAGAGTCCCACTTCCCCATCACCCCGGAGTGGGACGTGTCTGGGGAGTTGGCGAAAAGGAGGACAGAGATGCCTTTCCCCGAGCCCTCGCGCGGGACGTCCAGCGGGAGAGTGCACCGAAGCCACAGTCACACTCAAGAAGGAAGGAAGTCACGCGACGAGCTGACCGACCAGGCTAAGGAAAGGTCCCGCTCCATGGATAACGCTTTGAGCCCTCTGGACGGAATGGGCCCCTCCTCTTTGGGGATGTCAGAGGACTATGAGCGTAGTCCCGATGAACGAAGTCGTTACTACACAGACGATGGGACTTTGCGGGCCTCCCAGAAGTCACCCCACTATTCAAGAATCATGTTCTCGGCTGCTAAGTTCAATTCTGAAATGTGTGCGCCTGATGTGGGGAAGGGGAGCCTGGGGAAGGGGAGCCTGGGGAAGGGGAGCCTAGGGAAGGGGAGCTTGGACGAGTCTAGGATCCGAAGCCCACTGGAAAGGAATAAGAGCAGAGACAGCTTGCCGGCCTACAGTGATCTGAAGGGACTCTCGCCCAAGTCCTCGGCGGACGACTACTTCCAGTGCAATACGTCAAACGAAACAATCCTTACCGCCCCTTCACCTCTGTCAAAAGCAGACCACGACACGTTAACCTCGTCTGAGGGAATCCGGAAGGGCACTCCAGCCGATCGCCACACCCCTCACCTTACCTCTCCCCTCACGATGGAATACAAAGAGGACTCTTTGGCAAAGGGGCAAAACGGCTCAAACCGATCAACACCAAGCCAGACCCCAGAGCCCATGACTAACGGACGTTTGACACAACACCAACACAACGTAGACCCTGGAGGGGGAGGCGGTGGTGGCGTGGCAGACAAGAGGAAGGAGATCTTCAGCAAGGACACTTTGTTCAAGCCTCCACACAACACATTGACTGCAGGCTACGTGGAGGGCACCTACACCAAGTCGGGCACCCTGCGAAAAACCACACACATCAAATCAGCCGAGGTCCTTGACAATCTAGAGGCCCAGCAGCCTTCGAATTCAGCAGCTTCCCCCGCTTCCTCCGTGGTCCCCCAGGGCTCCGAGCCAGTGGTCCCGTCAGCCTCCGAGGCCGCCTTTGACTACTACAATGTGTCGGATGATGACGAGGAGGTGATGGCGGAGGACACAGCGCGGAAGGAGTTAGTGGTGGCAGAGGGCAAAGGGCACGGGGAGGGTGGGGGTGGAGTTGGAACCATGCAGTGGCTTCTGGAGCGGGAGAAGGAGCATAATCTGCAGCGCAAGTTTGAGACTAACCTCACGCTGCTCAGCCCCAAGGAGACAGAAAACAGTAGCAGCCAGAAGTCAGCGCATTCAGCACGTCTGGATAGCATGGACAGCAGCAGCGTGACTGTAGACAGTGGATTCAACTCCCCAAGGTAAGCTGAACCTAGTCTGTCCACTACAGCAACCAGAGGGTTATGACCAAAGAATACATATAGAAAGTGGATATAATCACAATCTGTAAAATGTCAACACAACTGGAGACAACTTTTGGAGGTATGTTTTGTACACTCCACTACGTATATGTGGCGACAGTACAAAATGTCACCTTTTATCTGAGGGTATGCAATTTATGTAACTAGTCCCTCCATTTGAAGGTGTCATTTGGACAAATTAATTTATGTTCAATTTAGTCAAAAGTTTAGTATTTGGTCCCATATTCCTAGCATGCAATGACTACATTAAGCTTGCAACTCTACAAACGTATTGGACTCATTTGCAGTTTGTTGATCTCAAATCCAAAATGCTGGAGGATAGAGACAAATTAAAAGTTTTAGCATCACTGTCCAAATAAATACGTATGTTTTTGGCACAACATTGTTACGGTATCTTACAATTTTTATTTATTTAACCTTTAAGGCAAGTCAGTTAAAACAAATTCATATTTACCTTGATGGCCTTTTGCCTATCTAACAAAACAGTGTAGGAACAGTTGCTAACTAACTGTAAAGAAGCTCGCTAACTGTGGGGGAAAACATTTCACTTACTTAGTTAGCCAGGTAGTGTACCTCTATTTTCTAGCAAACGTAATGTTGCCTCCCAAAGGGATAAGGTGGCTCCATTAAGGTTTTATTTGGATGTTTGTGATGTGTCCGCTTTCCAAGTGTATTAGCATTAGTAGAACAGACCCATTCTAAGCAATGTACACAGTAGTAGCATGCCAGTGGCTTGGCCATCCTATCCATGCATCATGTTACCACACACACTTGCTCAGAGCAGCTGTCTTTAGAATGGTATTAAAGTGATACTTCGAGATGTTTCCAATGAGGTCCTTTATCTACTTCCCTGGAGTCAGATGAACTCGTGGATACCATGTTTATGTCTGTAAGTCCAGTATGAAGTAAGCTAACTAGCGTTAGCATAATGACTGGAGGTCTATAGGTATCTCGCTAGCACACAGAGACACGTAAAAATTATGATTTTCTTTGTCATTGGCAAGACGTCAGCTTTTTTTAGTTATTTGTAAAAATGTCGAAAAACAATTGGTATATTGTGTGTAGACATAACAAAAAAATGATAAAAGCTGACATGTCTTGAGTCAATAAGTATTCAACCCCTTTGGTATAGCAAGTCTAAATAAGTTCAGGAGTAAAAATTTGCTTAAGTCACAAAATAAGTTATGATTTTTGAATGACTACCTTATCTACATTATGTACCCCACACATACAATTATCTGTATGATCCCTGAATTTCAAACACAGATTCAACCAGAAAGACCAGGGAGGGCACCTGGTAGATGGGTAAATAAAATAAGACATTGAATATCCCTTACATTTTGGATGGTTTATCAATACACCCAGTCACTACAAAGATACAGGTGACCTGTATCTTTGAGAGGAAGGAAGGAAACCGCTCATCATGAGGCCAATGGTGACTTTAAAACAGTTAAAGTTTAATGGCTGTGATAAGAGAAACTGACGATGGAACAACAATATTGTAGTTACTCCACAATACTAAACTAATTGACAGAGTCAAAAGAAGGAAGCCTGTACAGAATAAAAAAATATTCCAATATATGCATCCACTGTTTGCAATAAGTCACTAAAGTTATATTGCAAACAATGTGGCAAAGCAATTACATTTTTGTCCTGAATACAAAGTGTTATGTTTGGAGTTCCACTCTCCATATTTTCAAGCATAGTGGTGGCATCATGTTATGGGTATGCTTGTAATTGTTAAGGACTGGGGAGTTTTTCTGGATAAAAAAGAAACGGAATGCCACTAATCACATTCAAAATCCTAGAGAAAAACCTGGCTCAGTCTGCTTTCCACCAGACACTGGGAGATTAATTCACCTTTCAGGAGGACAATAACCTAAAATACAAGGCCAAATTTCCACTGGAGTTTCTTACCAAGAAGACAGTGAATGTTCCTGAGTGGCCGAGTTACAGTTTTGACTTAGATCTGCTTGAGAATCTATGGCAAGAGCTAAAAATGGTTGAATAGTAATGATCAATTTGACAGAGCCTGAAGAATTTTGAAAGTAATTAGTGGCCAAATGCTGCTCAATCCAGGTATTCAAAGTTTGTAGAGACTAACCCAGAATGACTCACAACTGTAATTGCTGCCAAAGGTGATTCTAACATGTATGTTACTGTTGTATCTTTAATGAATCTTTTACAAATGTCAGAATTTTTCTTTCACTTTGACATTTGAGTATTTGGTATAGATCGTTGACAAAAAAGGACAATTAAATCCATTTTAATCCCACTTTGTAACACAACAAAATGTGGACAAAGTCAAGGGGTGTTAATACTTTATGATAGCACTGTACAGGGGCAAAAAAGTATTTAGTCAGCCACCAATTGTGCAAGTTCTCCCACTTAAAAATATGAGAGAGGCCTGTAATTTTCATCATAGGTACACTTCAACTATGACAGACAAAATGAGAAGAAGAAAAATCTAGAAAATCACATTGTATGATTTTTAATGAATTTATTTGCAAATTATGGTGGAAAATAACTATTTGGTCAATAACAAAAGTCTATCTGAATACTTTGTTATATACCCTTTGTTGGCAATGACAGAGGTCAAACGTTTTCTGTAAGTCTTCACAAGGTTTTCACACACTGTTGCTGGTATTTTGGCCCATTCCTCCATGCAGATCTCCTCTAGAGCAGTGATGTTTGGTGTCTATTGCTGGGCAACATGGACTTTCAACTCCCTCCAAAGATTTTCTATGGGGTTGAGATCTGGAGACTGGCTAGGCCACTCCAGGACCTTGAAATGCTTCTTACGAAGCCACTCCTTCATTGCCCGGGCGGTGTGTTTGGGATCATTGTCATGCTGAAAGACCCAGCCACGTTTCATCTTCAATGCTCTTGCTGATGGAAGGAGGTTTTCATTCAAAATCTCACGATACATGGCCCCATTCATTCTTGCCTTTACACGGATCAGTCGTCCTGGTCCCTTTGCAGAAAAACAGCCCCAAAGCATGATGTTTCCACCCCCATGCTTCACAGTAGGTATGGTGTTCTTTGGATGCAATTCAGCATTCAGCAACTAATTGTGGTGACCATGCTAATTAGCGATACAAATGCTCACTAGCAGTGCTGAGCAGCATTTAAAAAAGTGTTTTACTCTTGTTGATTTTTATTCCTTTGCTTCTATTGGTATGTAATTGACATTTAGTGGTATTTGCATTTCCACCTGCAACTACCACTAAATGTCAATTACATACCAATAGAAGCAAAGGAATCAAATTCTGTCTAAATGTAACGAGTACTTTTGGGTGTCAGGGAAAATGTATGGACTAAAAATTACATTATTTTTTTTAGGAATGTAGTGAAGTAAAAGTAAAAGTTGCCAAAAATGTAAATAGTAAATTAGTGCAGATACCCCAAAAAACTACTTAAGTAGGGCTTTAAAGTATTTTTACTTAAGTACTTCATACCACTGCTGTATGGTGCCCTGGAAATGTATTGTAGTTGAGTAGCCAGCCTAGGCTACTGCTCAAATGTTGCCTTAATAGGCCTACGTTTACCCTTTGTATGGTGTTTTGTTACAGGTTTCATTTTTTGGTTATTCATTGTCAAGCTTTAAAAAAGGAAGACAGACTACAACATTTTAATAGACTAGCATGTGGCATGTGTCTGTGCGCGTTTCCTCCGCTGCACTCTATAAATGGGAAACACTTACAGTTGAAGTCTGAAATTTACATACAGCTTAGCCAAATTAAGTTTTCACAATTCATGACATTTAATCCTAGTAAAATTTCCCTCCTTAGGTCAGTTAAGATCACAACTTTATTTTAAGAATGTGAAATGTCAGAACAATAATAGAGTGAATGATTTATTTAAACTTTTATTTCTTTCATAACATTCCCAGTCGGGCAGAAGTTTACATACACTCAATTCGTATTTGGTAGCATTGCCTTTAAATTGTTTAACTTGGGTCAAATGTTTCAGGTAGCCTTCCACAAGCTTCCCACCATAAATTGGGTGAATTTTGGCCCATTCCTCATGACACAGCTGGTGTAACCGAGTCAGGTTTGTAGGCCTCCTTGCTCGCACACACTTTTTCAGTTCTGCCCACAAATGTTCTATGGGATTGAGGTCAGGGATTTGTGATGGCCACTCCAATACCTTGACTTTGTTGTCCTTAACTTCTTGTGGATCAGTTTTACCGTCCCACCTGGCCAACATCCGATGAAATTGCAGAGCGCCAATTCAAATTAACGTTTATGAAATCACAAGTGCAATGCATCAAAATAAAGCTTAACTTGTTGTTAATCCAGCCACCGTGTCAGATTTCAAAAAGCCTTCACGGTGAAAGCAAACCACGTGATTATCTGAGGACAGTGCCCAGTACACAAATGCATAACAAATAATTTTCAACCAGGGAGTTGCGACACGAAAGTCAGAAATGGCGATATAATATATGCCTTACCTTTGAAGATCTTCTTCTGTTGGCACTCCAAAATGTCCCAGTTACATTACAAATGGTCCTTTTGTTCGATAAACTCCTTTATATCTATAAAAGTTTAACTGGCGCACTTCAGTCAATAATCCACTCGTTTTCCCTCCTTAATCATGCATACAAAATGAATCCCAAACGTTACCAATAAACTCCAAACAAGTCAATCAACGTTTATAATCAACCCTTAGGTACCCTAATACGCAAATAAACAATTAAATTTAAGACGGAGAACTGTTATTGTCTTTACTGGAGAAAAATATCAAAGAACGCGCTCTCATTCATGTGCTTGGACCCACTACAGCCAAAATGGGAGCCACCTAGAAAAACTACCGGTTTGTCCTCTGGGTGTTGCCTGCTATTTCAGTTCTGTTATACTCACAGACATTATTTTAACAGTTTTTAAAACTTTAGTGTTTTCTATCCACATCTACCAATCATATGCATATCCTAGCTTCTGGGCCTGAGTAGCAGGCAGTTTACTTTGGGAATGCTTATCATCTGGATGTAAAAATACCGCCCCCTATCCCAAGAGAAGTTAAGACATTTTGCCACAACTTTGGAAGTATTCTTGGGGTCATTGTCCATTTGGAAGACCCATTTGCGATCAAGCTTTAACTTCCTGACTGATGTCCTCATAATTTTCCTCCCTCATTTTGTGAAGTGCACCAGTCCCGTGCTTCACGGTTGGGATGGTGTTCTTTGGCTTGCAAGCCTCCCCCTTTTTCCTCCAAACATAACGATTGTCATTATGGCCAAACAGTTCTATTTTTGTTTCATCGGACCAGAGAACATTTCCTAAAAAATTACGATCTTTGTCCCCATGTGCAGTTGCAAACTGTAGTCTGGCTTTTTTATGGCGGTTTTGGAGCAGTAGCTTCTTCCTTGCTGAGCGGCCTGTCAGGTTATGTCGATATAGGACTCGTTTTACTGTGGATATAGATATTTTTGTACCCGTTTCCTCCAGCATCTTCACAAGGTCCTTTGCTATTGTTCTGGGATTGATTTGCACTTTTCGCACAAGTACGTTCATCTCTAGGAGACAACGTGTCTCCTTCCTGAGCGGTATGACAGCTGCGTGGTCCCATGGTTATTTGTATGTGCATACTATTGATTGTACAGATGATCGTGGTACCTTCAGACATTTGGGAATTGCTCCCAAGGATGAACCAGACTTGTGGAGGTCTACAAGTTTTTTGTCTGATTTATTTTGATTTTCTTATGATGTCAAGCAAAGAAGCACTGAGTTTGAAGGTAGGCCTTGAAATACATCCACAGGTACACCTCCAATTGGCTCAAATGATGTCAATTAGCCCATCAGAAGCTTCTACAGTCATGACATCATTTCCTGGAATTGTCCAAGCTTTTTAAAGGCACAGTGAACCTAGTGTATGTAAACTTCAGACTGGAATTGTGATAAGTGAAATAATATTTTGTTTATTGTTGGAAAAAATGATTTGTCATGCACAAAGTAGATGTCCTAACCAACTTGCCAAAACTATAGTTTGTTGACAATAAATTTGTGGAGTGGTTGAAAGATTAGTTATAGAATTTTAGAATCCAAAATTAGAATCCAACCTAAGTGTATGTAAACTTCTGACTTCAACTGTAACCAGCACAATTTGGGAGCGTATCAGGTTGTAATTTCTGTTGACATAAACGGTTGACTAATCATACTTGCGTGTGTCCTGATTTATACTCATGTATGCAACTTTTTGACAACACTTTCTGTAGTACAGCAATAACGTAGTTTCAACAACACAATCAGTGCCATTAAGGAGAACAATTGGGGATGCTGCAAATGTTTAGTAAGAATATGATACAGTGCGCTGGCTGACTCATGGGTGTCTGTGGGTCTGGGAGGAGCTGTGTGTGTGTGTCTAGGAAGAGAAATGTGTGGCAATGCACTGAATTTGGAGCACAGCATGTTGGCTGTGTATGCTTCACGGCAAAATGATTTGACAACCCAAATCATTGCCCAGGCCAGATAGAAATGTGGATCCTTGTGTTTGACACATGGGGATTGGGATAGCCAAATGACAATTTTACACATTACCTTGAAAGAAGTCTTTGGACAAGCCTTTGCACCCAACCGCAAGTTAGTATGGTGTACATTGCATGCCCAAATCCTCCCAAAGTAACTTTCAACTAAGTCATAGAGCTACACAATCCCATTTTTGGTTAGAAAATGAAGTTGTTGGTGGCAGTGGCTAGTTTGCTTCCCACTTATTGCAAGTCTCCGTTGTCCCCATCCTCTAATTTTCTTTCTCTCTCCTTCTCTTTACTACATGGACGTGTCTCCCTATTACTGTCGTGGCAGGACACGTGAAAGCCTGGCTTCCAACACGTCAAGCATCATGGAGAGCAATAGACGACAGAATCCAGCATTGAGTCCGGGCCACATGGGCACCACCAGCAACGGTCCGCCGTTCAGCTTTCGCGCCATTCCTGAACCCCCCCGTACTGCACAGCCTGAGAAACTGCAGAAGTCTTCAACTTGCCTGGCGTCCATCACCAGCGTCTGACCTGATATACAGACTGACAGACATCAAGGCCTGAGATGGAGGAGGTGGATTATTAAGGTTATGGTAGGGACCGTTGGGGGTAATGGGCGGGGGGGTGGAGAAGGCAGAAGTTGGGTCACGTTGTGCCCCCACCTTCTCCTCACCCATCCACACACACATGTCCACCCTCCCTCACCCAACCCCCAGAAAATCCAACTACTACTGGGACTGTTAACCTCACAGGCATGGCTTCCAGAGACTGTTCCCACAGCTTCAAAAACTTCACTGCAAAAAACAAACAAACAAAATGACAACCATGAAATAACAAAAACTATCCTGACCAGATTCATTTTGTCTCCCATTGCAAGAGAGCCGATCAGGAATTATCTTGATATGGATTATATCAACTTTGATTTTTTGGGGGGGGATTTCCAGATTCCTCAGTGTTGGTATTAGAGAAATGTTGATACATTTAGGATTGGAGTCACATTTGGGAAAATCTATACTTTTACATGTTATTTCTAATCCATGTCCAATGAAATGTTTTCTATCAAGAATTAGAAATAATTTATCAGGAGAATTATCATATTTGTATGTTGATGCACAGTGTTAAAAATAATGAAGGAAGAGATGAGAAGGTGGAAAGGCAAAATGTCAGAGGTTCCGATTTGTGTAGCGCAAAGCAAAATAGGCTATTGTAGTTCTATCCATACAGTATAATTTATTCATAAGTACAATAATGTATACTCAAATCTTTTTTTTTATATTTAAATGACCAAAATGAAATCGTTAAAACGAATATTGACAATTTAGTAAGGGAAAACAGTTGGTTTACATTGTTAGTTGAATTATTAAGTTTCCATCCTGAAGCACTAATGTGCCTTTTCTGTGGTATTTATGACTAAATTAAAAAAAAAAATCTTTACCCAACATATAATCTCAGGTCATAAGAATATTTTCTTGAACACACGCACACACACTCTGTCTGTAATCTTGTTGGAGGTGTGTGAGGAGTTGGCCTCGCTAATTAGTGGCTTGCTGAGTGTTGTAATTGGTTTGACAGGACTTTACTTTTATGTTTGTTTCAGATGTGTTTGCCTTTTCACAACATGTTTGCCAGAGTATGCATAGATAGACCATCAAATAAATGGTTGCAGCGGGGTGAAAATTGTAACTATATATCCCAGGGGTATAGGACAGACAAACACCTCCCTTAACATGTCTATCACTATCATTGCCAGAGCCATCAAGGCATTTATACAACTTATGTCTGCGGTGTTTATCTGAAATGAAGTGTTTTATGAAATTGATCAGCTCCTAAATTGTTTTGCAAATTGCAAAATCTCTCCAAATATTAGAGCATGCGGACTAGTGATGGCTACCTTGCAAGAGAATAGTGAAGAGTTATTGCAGTCTTGCCTCTTTATTCACAATATTGTTTGTATCACAATACTGTAAGTATCGTGTATTGGAAATTTGTTTATCTTGTACAGGTGCTAAGATTTCTATAATGAAACGCTCTATTCAATCCGCAACGCTGAAGATCTGCTTCATAGCGTGACTGACAATTAAAGGCAATGTTTTGAAAGGACTTTACTTTATTATACTTTATAAATTGTAAATTGTCCTGAAACAAGTCCATGCATCAAAACTACACTAGGGGTTAGGTTAATGACCTTCCACATGCAGAATTACAATGTGCATTATTGAAGGAATTGATATATTTATGATGCCCATAAAACCATAAAACACAGTAAGTTTATCAATCTTGCATGATAGTGATCAATTAATGAACTACACATCCAATTGTACAATTGTATTCACTTCTACTTTGAAACTCTTTAAAAAAAAGTTATCAACAGTCTCCTCCCAGTGGGCAAAAATGTTGGTTGAAATGTGATTAAAGTTATGTCATTTAACCTGGCTACAACCAGTTAAAGATACCTTTTTCATAACAACATCAAGATGCCTGGGAAAGACTGCATAACCTGAATACAACGAGGTAAAGGTGTCTTTTTATGGTAGTTAAAAAAATATTAAAACATTATTTTACAGTCATTAGCTAATGACCTAACAAAATATGACCATGACATCACAAAATGTGAACCTGACGGCACTACAACCGGGTTTGCCCGCTGGGATGATTGTAAGGCAAGAAGATTCCATTTTTGTCATGACACAAACAGTGGTGTTCATTATAAAACAAGTGACATATGAACATGCTCGTGAATGTCATATATCAAAAAGGCTATGTCAATCACATAAACAATGTCTGGTAACTATAGGCCAATGGATGATCATGATCACACTTGATAAAAGATTCTGTGAAATCCTAGATTATTATCAAGTTAGTAAGAGTGAGACAGAGTGGAGACAGGGAAAGATTAAATAATGGATAATGTAGATTAATCAATATAAGCATAGATTTTGTTTGCAGCCTCCATACAAAACTAGCTTGCTATTCAAGCCAGTTGCTGAGGCTGTAGTTAGTTCGTTTTGTTTTCCTAACGTGTCTTTAGCATGATGTCTGCTATCAGAGATGGTGTGGGAATAATTTCTGGCCTTTTGGTAGCCTATTTGATTGGCAGGAGTCTTCCTTAGTCTATACTCATTTATTGATAATCTTGCTCACCAAAGGCAGGATGCAACATTTAGAAAGTTATAGATAATGAGGATTGTTTGTAAAAGTTGTTTCTAACTGCTTACAGATAAATGTTGTGAGGGGAGCAACAATCATCAGAAAATCCACAGTGTTTAAACGTTACCGACATAGTTTAGGATGATTAGCCCTGAAGGTCTAGTGGGCATCTTATCTAATTAAAACATTAAGGTGTAACTGCTGGTAACTTGTTTAAAGATATTTATGTCATGGCTAATAAGCTATACTAGCCAAAGTCCATGAAATAAATATACTGTAAAAATGTCCTTTTATTTAAATTATTTTTAAAGAAGGGAATGCAATGCCACGTTCAAAGTTAGACATTTTAGCAATGAAAATACATTTACAATAGCCTATACTAGAGAACATCTACAAGTGATACTTTTGGATTGTTGAACATCTTTGAAGTCAGTAAGAACCAGATCTGAGTTCAAATACCATTTGAAATCTCTCAAATACTTTGAGGTTTTGCGTTAGCCTGCCTGGTGTACCAGGAGGGTGCCGTTTGCACTTTTGGGACTTTTTCAACAGGCAAACTCAATCAAGCACAACTATGGTATTTGAAATGATTTTAAACCTAGGTTTGAAGAACCTGGACCTCATGATTATTGGGTTATTTCTTTCAGTGAATGTGTGCCTCGAGTGATTTGACTATAGTCAATTGACAAAGGTTCCGGGAAATGTTACTATACTCCATTTTGGGGTAAGCTATGTTTTTGGCCAAGGAATATTAGAGAGCTACAGTCATGGCCAAAAGTTTTGAGAATGACACAAATATTAATTTCCACAAAGTTTGCTGCTTCAGTGTATTTAGATATCTTTGTCAGGTTTTACTATGGAATACTGAAGTATAATTACTAGCATTTCATAAGTGTCAAAGGCTTTTATTGACAATTACATGAAGTTGATGCAAAGAGTCAATATTTGCAGTGTTGACACTTCTTTTTCAAGACCTCTGCAATCCGCCCTGGCATGCTGTCAATTAACTTCTGGGCCACATGCTGACTGATGGCAGCCCATTCTTGCATAATCAATGCTTGGAATTTGTCAGAATTTGTGTGTTTTTGTTTGTCCACCCGCCTCTTGAGGATTGACCACAAATTCTCAATGAGATTAAGGTCTGGGGAGATTCCTGGCCATGGACCCAAAATATCTGTTTTGTCCTATATATGTTTTGTTCCCCGAGCCACTTAGTTGGTTGGCACGTTTGCCCTATTCCATCATACTGGAAAGTCATTGTTCGTCACAACTGTTCCTGGATGGTTGGGAGAAGTTGCTCTCGGAGAATGTCTTGGTACCATTCTTTATTCATGGCTGTGTTCTTAGGCAAAATTGTGAGTGAGCCCACTCCATTGGCTGAGAAGCAACCCCACACATGAATGGTCTCAGGATGCTTTACTGTTGGCATGACACAGGACTGACGGTAGCGCTCACCTTGTCTTCTCCGGACAAGCTTTTTTCCAGATGCCCCAAACAATCGGAAAGGGGATTCATCACAGAAAATGACTTTACCCCAGTCCTCAGCAGTCCAATCCCTGTACCTTTTGCAGAATATCAGTGTGTCCCTGATGTTTTTCCTGGAGAGAAGTAGCTTCTTTGCTGCCCTTCTTGACACCGGGCCATCCTCCAAAAGTCCTTCGCCTCACTGTGTGTGCAGATGCACTCACACCTGCCTGCTGCCATTCCTGAGCAAGCTCTGTACTGGCGGTGCCCACGATCCCACAGCTGAATCAACTTTAGGAGACGGTCCTGGTGCTTGCTAGACTTTCTTTGGCGCCCTGAAGCCTTCTTCACAACAATTGAACCGCTCTCCTTGAAATTCTTGATGATCCGATAAATGGTTGATTTAGGTGCAATCTCTCTAGCAGCAATATCCTTGCCTGTGAAGCCCTTTTTGTGCAAAGCAATGATGACGGCACTTGTTTCCTTGCAGGTAACCATGATTGAGAGAGGAAGAACATTGATTCAAAGCACCACCCTCCTATTGAAGTTTCCAGTCTGTTATTCTAACTCAGACAGATTGATCTCCAGCCTTGTCCTCGTCAACACTCACACCTGTTTAACAAGAGAATCACTGACATGTCAGCTGGTCCTTTTGTGGCAGGGCTGAAATATAGTGGAAATGTGTTTTGGGATTCAGTTAATTTGCATGGCAAAGAGGGACTTTGCAATTAATTGCAATTAATCTGATCACTCTTCATAACATTCTGGAGTATATGCAAATTGCCATTATACAAACCGAGGCAGCAGACTTTGTGAAAATGTATATTTGTGTCAT
This sequence comes from Oncorhynchus gorbuscha, assembly GCF_021184085.1. Taxonomy (NCBI): domain Eukaryota; kingdom Metazoa; phylum Chordata; class Actinopteri; order Salmoniformes; family Salmonidae; genus Oncorhynchus; species Oncorhynchus gorbuscha. Next base: position 19,695,430 of record NC_060196.1, on the reverse strand, counting down.
TCTCAAAACTTTAGGCTACGACTGTATACTGTATGTCTGGCAAGCAAAGCTTATGAAGTATCTGGTAAAGGAAAGTCATGGGAGAAAGAGGATGACTGGATCCAGATTCCCACATTATTTTCATGTTGTAAGAAAAGGCTTAAGTTAAATTTAAACCACATAGCACTTTAAAGCACATTTAAAGGCAACCCTCCTGGAAAATGTATAATATTGACCCGACAACAACTCATTAGTGGTGCATTACCAAATAGTTAACTAACGGCGCCGTTGGATTCATATAAAAAGTGAATTGTAATGAACCTTTACTTACTCAACAGTAGAGTTGAAGGTGGTAAGAGAGACAAAGGAGTTAGGCTACATGGTAGGCTTGTTACACGAGAGCTCATTTACATGAGTAAATTGGGAAATCAAATGCATTTAATTACACTGAAACCACTTACAACAGTAATTTTTTCATAGTTTAGTGGACCATTTGTTAATCCAGCTATAATGTAGCTACTACATTGTTATGGTCAAACATTCTTCTGCAGTGTGACCTAATCCTTCATCAGTGATAAATAAACAAGTTTTAGTGCTCCTCTGCTTTACCGTCTCCATTTGTAGACCTGGACTTTTGTGCACTGTCACTAAACTATAATGTTTTAGTAGACAAAATAGGAATGCAACACTTCCTCCAATGAAAACATTATATGGAAATGATAGTGTTAACGTCAACTACTTATTTTACTGTACAGACTAAACATCATACAACTGACTACATTTTTTGTGTTGTTTTCCCCCTTTGAATTGAAGTAAGCTGCCTTAATAAAAACACCCTTGTGAATAATTGGCACAAACATTATACAACTGCAGAAGACATGGCAGTATGTATCTAAATGTGCATATTGGGTAGTGTGATGATGATGATTATAATGGGACAAAGAGGAATTCTGCTTTTAGACTTTGCAGTGCGGGTCATCATCTACTGCACTTCTACTGTGATGTTTGTTTATGAGGACACACAAGGTACAGGTTTTAATCTCCTCGCCAATGTTTCAGTACAAAGTAATGGACTTGTATCGAGTGACCCTATATAACGACATCAATATCGAACTTTGTAAAATACATTTCAATAAAACCTCCCACTACCGCGTATGGATTATTCATTCTCCGATCCAAAGTTATGCATTCAGTGCTTTGAATGCATTTTAGGGGCATATTCCCCACTGTTTCAACTGTGCAGCTATTGCTGCTCGAATTACAATAAAGAACAGGTGGGGTCCTGTGTCCAATGATTGGATAATGCTTGAAAAGTGTTTTGGTGCAGCCTGCTCTCATAGACTAGACGTTACATAGTAAACGGTAAATCCGAGACACTCAAATATGAAACAGTATGTTACATTTGGTAAGGTTACATAAGACAGAAGGGTACTTAAGGCAAAAATGAAAGGGAGCGTGGTTGGCTGGGGTGCGAATGTCTAACAACCCAAAGGTTGAGTGATCGAATCTCATCATTGACAATTTTAGCTAATTAGCAATTTTGCAACTACTTCCCAACTACTTACATTAAACAGTTAAGGTTAGGGAAGGGTTAGCTAACATGTTAAGTCCTAACCTTAACCCTTTAACCTAACCCCTAGCCTAGCTAACGTTAGCTAGGTAGCTAACGTTAAATAGGTGGCTAACATTAGCCACAACAAATTGGAATTCATAACATATTGTCTGAATTGCAATTCGTAACACATCATACAAATTGTTATTCGTAACATATCATACGGAATGGATGATGGACATCCACAAATATACCATACAAAACATAACATGTCATTCTAAATATGAAATGCTCTGTGACCAGGTTTGTTGGTGGAGAAAGCTGACATTTCCAACCTATGCAATTTATATGAAAAAACAACTCATGAAGTGGCAATCCTGATGGTTGACATAGCTTTGTTGGGATGACATGGTATTTGTGTTGTTATGACCAGGGATGGGGTGAGTAATTGATGAATTAATTTTGAACTTGAAGATCTTGTCCCTGTCATTGACTTCCATAGTTTTTTGGTTAGCAGCAGCTAGTTAAAGAGATTGAACAGGATCTTAAAGATGCGTTATAAATGTTTTGTGTAATTTCAGTATGTAGTTTTGAAAGTAGCGTTGACGATCGTAAGCGGGTCCACGAAAGGTGGGCACAATTATGTACAATGTTATCCACTTTGTATGATATGTTAAATCCTACAACAACATGTTTTTATTACCAATTCTTAAGCACTTACAAATTCATAACATATTGCATGAATTGGAATTCGTAACATATACGAATTGCAGGATGTTTTTTTACAGCCCATACACTACTAACCATGAAAAAAAGCACCAGACCATTATTCCTCATCCACCAAACTTTACAGTTAGCACTATACATTGGGGCATGTAGCGTTCTCCTAGCATCCGCCAAACCCAGATTAGTCCATCGGACAGCCAGATGGGGAGGCGTGATTAATCACTACAGAGACTGCTCCAGAATCCAATGGCGGCGAGCTTTACACCACTCCAGCCGATGCTTGGCATTGCACATGGTGATCTTAGGCTTGTATGCGGCTGCCTAGCCATGAAAACCCATTTTATGAAGCTCCCGACGAACAGTTATTGTGCTGACTTTGCTTCCAGAGGTAGTTTGGAACTCGGTAGTGAGTGTTGCAACTCACTACCGCTTCAGCACTCGCGGTCCCGTTCTGTGAACTTGTGTGGCCTACCACCTCGCGGCTGAGCCGTTGTTGCTCCTAAATCTTTCCACTTCACAATGACAGCACTTACAGTTGACCGGGGCAGCTCTAGCAGGGCAGAAATTTGATGAACTGACTTGTTGGAAAGGTGTCATCCATTGACGGTGCCACGTTGAAAGTTGATGAGCTCTTCAGTAAGGTGTTTACTGACAATGTTTGACTATGGAGATTGAATGGCTGTGTGCTCGATTTTATACACTTGTTAGCAACAGGTGTGGCTGAAATAGCCGAATCCACTAATTTGAAGGGGTGTCCACATACTTTTATATATATAGTGTATGTTAAGAATTCCCATTCATAGAATATGTTACATAAAATAGAGGTAAGTCCTAGAATAGTACAGATATGAAGTGAACATGTTTAACCTATTAATGTTGCATTTAGGTCCAACGATGTACTTTCCTAGAAGGCCTATTGATGTTTATTGTAATCTACACCTCGATTAGGTTTATAGAAATCATTATTTTGCTAAATTATTTTCAATTTGAGCTTCATTAATTCTATATTGCCTACACTTTCTCGTTCTGAACTTCTAATGCGAGTGGGGCGGGTGTGGCTTTGTTATAATGATCACAAGGGCAGCTGCTCAACGATTTGACAGCTCCAACGCTTCTGACACCGCCCAAACATCAGCTGTGCGGGTGTCGGCTATCGTCGGTTAACGCTTGCGCTTGATCTGTTTGAATCTTGGCCTAATTAAAATGTTTACATTTGGAAACAGTGGCCAGGTGAATAAAACCAAAGCATGTGTTGCTGTCATACCTTGTCCATAGACTGCTGACAGCGTAAGGAAACTAATATGTCATTTGGGTGCACTATGCTTTAACAAGTCACAGAACATATTCTGACTATCAGTTTCACGGGCAACTAGCCACAGTAAGTTTAGTGATTGTACTGAATATCAACTGGCACCATATTTGCTTAAATGTGTTCACTTCCTAGCCGGAGCAAGTTGTAGGATTCTTTGGTCATCATTTTGAAGGGAAAGGTCACTGGAAAAAAAAAGTGTACTTTTTTTCACACAAAGAAAATGATTTAAATGAATTTAGGAGTTGCCGCATTTCACATATCCAGGTGCTATATGGTCTCCTGTGCATTTTATTAGACGAGTGGCTCTTGTACACAATCATGAGCGTAGACTGTAAGGATGTTCACAATCTTTTAGTATTTTTCTCTTTATTTTCGTCGCTTTTGTTAACTCCCAATGCACCAGACTCATACACACACATGCTACCTCCACCACCTCTCTGACAGCAGAGCAAGACAGTGTGTCAACATCTAGGTGCTGTGTCTGTGGTACACAGTCATATATAAATATCTATTAAAATATCAGCCCCTACAAAGTTGACTAGTCAAATTCAAAATCAGTTCCCCTCAATTGCAGAAATTACCGGCACTTGATTTTAGGAGTTTGCAACAATATACCATTTTTAAGACCTCTGCATGGCTATTCATCTAAGATGTTACTTGGAAACTTGGGGCAGAATCAAACCAAGGACTGTGGGAGACTTTCACTGCACAAAAAATGTTAATGTTTCGTAAAATATACTTTCATGTGATGCAGTAATGTTGTAATTCCAGCCCTGGGGTAGTTTGCTGTAAAATTAAATGGTCACACAGCATTTGGACGGAATGCTGAAATATACAGATTGGTTAAGTAACCTTAATTTCCAGGCTTCCTCGTGTAATGAACGAGATTTGGGATGTATGGTAATGTGAGACTAGCCCGCAGTCTGCTAGGTAAAAAATATGTTGAGTAAGTTTTCCATCAAACTGACGTTGAACATCAACAGATTTTTTTGGTTGAATTCACAGAAAGTGGGCAACATACACAGTTTGTCTAATTTCAACCAGATTTCAACCACAAATCAACAATTTGGATTTCAAGGGTTGGTTAATTTCAAATTCGTTGACAACTCAATTAAATATCCACAAAAATATGATGTTGATTTGAGATTTCGTCAGGTTTTTGCCCCGAGGGGGAACATTTTGGGATTTTAGCGCCGCATAAAACATTCCTAAATTATAACAGTACTGAACCATACTGTAAATGAGTGAAATTAGTTTTTTTTGTAATGTACAATATTAGAATAAAGTTCTTATTTGTGTAAAAATGTTGTTTAAGTGCTGGTTATAGGTTTTGGTTATAGGTTTTAAATGGTGCTGTTGTTTTTAAAACACTATAAACATGGCCATCAGATTTGCACATTTTCTTGATATCTGCCTATACACAAAATGAATGTTAAGATCTGCCAACTTTTTGAAGAGTAAAGCAAGATATACAGTGGGTGTTGCAAGATCTTTCACATGTAAAACAATTATATTTGACATCTTTCATTTGGCAAATTATTACACTTAAATGACCACCTTTTAAATCACTTGTTTAGTGAGGTTTGGACTTGACAGGTGTGCTGCACACTCTTAAAAAATACCTAGTAGAAACTTTGGGTGTTTATGTGCTGGCTCTAAATAAATAAAAATACTAAGCATATAACTTTGATATCCTGTGTGTGCTTTTCTCTGTGGATATATTCTTACATTGACCCTTTTGGAATTAGCACTAGAAACATCTGCTTGGAACCATTTTTTTATCATCTTGGCTGCAAGGACTTTTGTTTGAACTTGACAGGATGTTGACCAGAAGGGAGTATTTATCAAGGGTTTCATGGTGTTTAGATTTTAGTTTAGTTTTTATTCATGTTACACATTTTCATCTAAAACCTGAATTGCAGGTTTTGGATGAAATAATTATACTAGTGGTGGAGTATAATGATGGAGTTATGGTAAACTTTTTTTGCTTTGTAATTCATAGAAAGGTTTGTGTCCTATAATTCACCCGGGGTGTGAAATCATAAAATTGATTAAATCTTTTTTTCCCCTCATCAATCTACACACAATACCCCATAATGACAAAGCAAAAACAGTTTTGAATTTTTTTGCACATTTATGTTTTAAAAAAAGAGAAGAAAATTAAATATAAAAATTCCATAAGTTTTCAAAACTTTTACTCAGTACTTTGTTGAAGCACCTTTGGCAGCGATTACAGCCTCAAGTCTTCTTGGGAATGACACTACAAGATTGGCACACCTGTATTTGGGGAGTTTCTCCCATTCCTTGCAGATCCTCTCATGTCTGTCAGGTTGGATGAGGATCGTCGCTGCACAGCTATTTTCAGGTCTCTCCAGAGATGTTCAATCTGGTTCAAGTCTGGGCTCTGGCTGGGCCACTCAAGGACATTCAGAGACTTGTCCCAAAGCCACTAATGTGTTGTTTTGACTGTGTGCTTAGGGTCGTTGTCCTGTTGGAAGGTGAACCTTCGCCCCCAGTCTGAGGTCCTGAGCGTTCTGGGCAGGTTTTCATCAAGGAGCTTTCTGTATTTGTCTCCGTTCATCTTTCCCTCGATCCTGGCTAGTCTCCCAGCCCTTGTCTCTGAAAAACATATCCACAGCATGATGCTGCCACCATGCTTCCCTGTAGGGTTGGTGCAAGGTTTCCTCCAGACGTGACACTTGGCATTCAGGCCGAAGAGTTCAATCTTGGTTTCATCAGACCAGATAATAATCTTGTTTCTCATGGTCTGAGAGTCTTTAGGTGCCTTTTGGCAAACTTCAAGCAGGCTGTCATGTGCCTTTTACTGGGGAGTGGCTTCTGTCTGGCCACTCTACCACAAAGGCCTGATTAGTGGAGTGCAGCAGAAATAATTGTCCTTCTGGAAGGTTCTCCCATGTCCACAGAGGAACTCTGGAGCACTGTCAGAGTGACCAATGGAGTGAGCACTGTCAGAGTGACCAGAAGGTCCTTCTCCCCCGATTGCTCAGTTTGCCCGGGCAGCCAGCTCTAGGAAGAGTCTTAGTGGTTCCAAACTTCTTCTTTGTTCTTGGGGACCTTCAATGCTGCAGAAATGTTTTGGTACCCATCCCCAGATCTGTGCCTCGACACAATCCTGTCTCGGAGCTCTACGGACAATTCCTTCGACCGCATGGCTTGGTTTTTGCTCTGACATGCAGTGTCAACTGTGTGACCTTATGTAGACAGGTGTGTGCCTTTCCCAATCATGTCCAATCAATTGAATTTACCACAGGTGGACTCCAAGTTGTAGAATCATCTCAAGGATGATCAATGGAAACAGGATGCACCTGAGCTCAATTTCGAGTCTCATAGCAAAGGGTCTGAATACTTATGTAAATAAGGTATCTCTGTTTTTCTATTTTATAAATTTGCAAACATTTCATAAAACCCTGTTTTCAGTTTGTCATTATAGAGTATTCTGTGTAGATTAATGAGGGGAAAAAGTAATTTAATACATTTTAGAACGAGGCCGTAACGTAACAAAATGTGGAAAAAGCCAACAGGTCTGAATACTTTCCGAATGCACTGTATATTAATATATGGGTTCAATTCAATCAAGCTTACATGCAGTACATTATTTTACCCAAATACATAAACTGTATCTTTTTATTACTCAAATAAAACAGCAGAATTATTTTGTGGTAATGTAATCAAATAGCAGACAGACTCCCTTCTCAAGTAAACCTTATGAAGGGCACGTTCCTCTGCCCATGCGTTGCTAATGCATTCCATATCTTGCAACACCTGGATAGGTATTTTCAGTATCAGCTAACCACATCCATTATGTTATAGCAATTTGTCATTTGATGACCCTGTCGATGACGTGGCAAGCAACCACTGATTGATGCCTGCAAGGTCTGAGCAGGGGAACGCGATCCATATGTTATAGCATGCCGCTTTTCAAACCAACTGGGAACTCAGAAAAATACAAGGTCAAATCATGACGTCAGTGATCTTCAGGTCGGAAAGTCGGAAAGAGCTCTAGAAAGAGGCCTGAGTTCCCGAGTTGGAATTCTGAGTTGCGTGACCATTCCAATTTCCCAGCCGGAGCTGTTTTTTCCTGAGTTCCCAGTTGTTTTGAACGCACTGAAGTCGGAATTTGGAGATTCCCGAGTTCTCATTTGTTTTGAACACAGCAACTATCTGATGCCCGACTGCACAGTCAGTGACGTGGCACGCAGACATTGGTTGATATATGCAGCATCTGAGCCGGGGAATGTGACCAATATCGGCCTCAGTCTCAAATCCAATCACCTTCCAGTACTACTATCTGGTGACTGAAGGAGCACGCTGCTTCAAAACAACTGGGAACTGGGAAATCAGAACTGGAAAATCTCAGACTTCCAACTTCAGTACGTTCAAGACAACTGGAAACTCTGAAAAAAACCTAGCTCCTTTTTTAAAAACGGTCATCCAACTCAGGCATCTTTCCAAAGCTCCGACCTGAAGATGACCGATGTCATGACTAGACCTTGTTCCCAGTTGTCTTGAAATCACCATTAAGAGGTTAGTGATGCACCCGTACCATATGACTAAACTAATATGAGGGCCTAGACCCATTTCAGTCCCTTGCCCCTACCTATATAGTATAAAAGACCGGAAAGGACTAGATAAGGGTAAACAATATGTTGGTCTTCCTAGACCTGCAGTCGGCAGAGTGGGGATTCTTCCATATTGCTTTCACGTTTCCAGCCCTATCTGTGGAGACAAAAGGGGCTAGGTATTGAAATGGAATGTGGCCATTAAAACGTAATCTTCACTCCAGCCAACAGAAATTGCAGCAACAGCAACCTCTTGTGGCACAAGTAACTGCACCAGTGCCCTACATTGTTGTCATCAAAATCAGAAAGGTATTTTGCTTAGGGCCGGGATTCAATGTAATTCGCATTATAAGCGAGCATGACCTTTACATGTTAATGCAATCATTGTGAAAGCCAGAACATTGCCTTTAAAAAATGCATTGTCTATAAGTGTGATCGGATTGAATTGCATCCTAGTTTGGACCTCAAACATTGTACAAATATTTCTACTGTTGGCTTATATTGTTTTTTTTATACAGATGACAATTTTGATACTCATCACTGCATCCTGTAGGCTTATCAAAAGGTTGGCTGGACTTTGCTAAAGACCCATAGATCTCTTCATTACTCCATTTTTGTATTACAAGGCCCTACATCATAGACTTCGTCTTATCTAATTTTGCTCTTGAAGTATAGACACCTGAGTTGCCTAACCCCTTCACAGGATTGGTTAACACTTGATGTTCCTAGGGTCTCCACCGAGCTAGGTAAATATGCTTTTAGTTTTAATGCACCGTATTGCTGGAACAGTATTCTAAATACATTTGATCTTAATATTCTTGTGCTGTTCGGTATTGATTGGGTAATTATTAGTTTTTCGGGGTGATTTGTGATGTTTTACTTGTGCGTCCCATGACTGTATTTTAATTCATGTATATTTTGTGTATAATGTAGGTATTTGTGTTGTATTGTGCAGGACACATTTGAAAAAGAGGCCTAGGTCTCAATATGTCTTATGATAAAATAAAGGTAAAATAAAAACAATATTTACATGGTCATTTACCAGATGAAGGGTGAAATAATTTTACAAACTCCAAAAAACTACTTTTATTTTCTGTAGACAGCAGGTGGTACTGACTAGACAAAATGTGAGGACATTAAATTATTGAGGATGGTACAGTTTCTATGACAATGGAGCAGAGTATTTTTTCATTGCACTCAATAGAACTAACAGTGTAAAATAGACATGACCAATGTTGCCTCTAAGCGGTGCGCATGCTAGGCCTATATTATGACCAAATAGCCACAGTAGCCTACTTGACCACTGTTAAAACTAACTTAAAGCAGGTACAGTGTTCACAGTAAACGCGCAACATTAAAGTTTGCGCTCAGCAGACCTGAAATTTGCTCAGTGATTTAAAAATATGTGGGAACATTGGAGATGATGTAATCATGTACAGCGACAGCTTATGGACAAAGGTAATACATACATGTTTCTCTATGGACAACCATATCACCAAAGGACAGTATTCAAAGTTATTAGCAAAAATCTATCATAACTCCATGCATTGAATTTGACAATGTAAATATGAGAAACGGTCCTACTTTAAAATTACAATATAATAATTGATTTACATGGTAGGCCTAATTACTTTGTAGGTACTGTCGGGTTCACCTAAGGGTCATGAAAAGGGTTGTACCAAGATGTTTGATGTATTGGAATAATTTATTATTCTCATGTTGTATTAATAGAAGGGGATGGGCTATAAGACCTCTTTGCCTCATTAAAAAGAGTCTCCTCTGAGTAATGTGTGACTGTGAAGAAGAAGCTCTGCAGGGGAGGGAAGGAGATAAGACTAGTCAAACATTCCACAATAAATCAACTTTGGGGAGTGGACGTTTACTGCTAAGTTTTAGATAACACTAAAAGCCATTGTTTATATAGCTTGGGAGGCAGGGTTTTGGTCTCAGGAGTAAAAAGCTAATGACGTAGGTAGTGACATCACCAGGCTAGACTGAGGATCTAACAAAACAACTTGAGACTTTTTGTTTGATGCAGAACTTACTCTGAAACATGCCTGCTATGTTCCTGATTGTCAACTTCTGTCTGCAATTGTATTAAAAGGTTTTGAATTATTTAATTAAATATATGGTCATTAATGCATGCACCCATGTGTCATCTCCTCGTTGGTTTTTAGGAGCATATACCCACGTGGGTGATTGAAAGAGGAAGTGAGGTCCACACTTCAGGTAAAATAACAACCCAATGTTTATATCACAGGACAAATTAGCTAGCAACAGCAAAGCTAGCTAAATTGTCATAAATGTTTGCTTATCAACCTGTCCCGAAATTAATGTAATTGGTTCAGAATTTGTTTTGATATTTCAACCTGTGTGTCCGGATCGCATCTGGTGTGGATGGACAAAATCAACATGCGTGCGATGGCGCACATCTGGTCAGCATGTAACTGTACGCGCAGCAAATACATGCCAATTTCCACATGCTTTTGGAAACTTGGGCAGAAAAGTTAACTTCGACCCACTGAGAAAAAAGAGACAACGTTGAAGTGTAATTCAAAATGGAGAGTTGAAAATTAAAAGAAGTGAGGACCAGAACAGTGGCCTAATGTTTGGGAAAGATGTTATGTGTGATGATTTTGAGACACTAAACAAATTTGACAGTCACAAGATGGGGAACTGTACTGTTCAGATGGATAATAAACTGTAAACTGCTATCACAAACTGTTCTCTGTAACAATGTACCTAATCAGTGTAAAAAAAGGGGGGTAGGAGCGCCAAATAGTCCAGGTAGCCATTTGATTAGCTGTTCAGCAGTACTGGGGGTAGAAGCTGATCAGAAGCCTTTTGGAACTAGACTTGGCGCTCCGGCACCGCTTGCCGTGTGGCAGAAGAGAGAACAGTCTATGACTAGGGTGGCAATATTTAGGGCCTTCCTCTGACACCCACCATCTGGTATATGGCAGGAAGCTTGGCCCCAATGATGTACTGGGCCGTACCCACTACACTCTGTAGCGTCTTGCTGTCAAAAGCCGAGCAGTTGCCATACCACGCAACCAGTCAGGATGGTGCAGCTGTTGAACTTTTTGAGGATCAGATTACCCATGCCAAACATTTTCAGTCTCCTGAGGGGGACTGAAAAGATCATCGTCGTGCCCTCATCACAACTGTCTTGGTGTGTTTGGATCATGATATTTTGTTGGTGATGTGGACACCAAGGAACTTGAAGCTCTCACATTGAGGGAGACACTTCCAGGTCTCTGACGTCCTTCTTGTGGGCGGTCTCATCGTTGTTGGTGATCAGGCCTACCACCATTGTGTCATTTGCAAATTTAATGGTGTTGGAGCCGTGCCTGGCCGTGCAGTCTTGAGTGAACAGGGAGTATTAAGCACACAACACTGGGGCCCCTCAGGGGTGAGGATCAGTGTGGCAAATGTGTTGTCCAGTTTGAGGTGAATTATCACTGTTCTGATACCTAGAAGCTCATTTCGGTCCTAATAGACGGTGGCAGAAACATTATGTACTAAGTTACAAATAACGCAACAAAAACACATACAAAATAGCACAATTGGTTAAGAGCCATCTCCTCTGGCACCATTATGATTATTTATAATGTAATTAACTCCTGCAGAATTAAGCAGTTCTTGCAGCCGAACTGAAATCTTATCAGAAACAGCTTTAATTCCTGTCAAACTGATGTCACGTGTACATTTTGCACAGAAAATCTTATTGCATTTCCACTTTATCACATATAGTTGGGTGGTTGCAGATGGGTTATTAGCAATTGCGGGCGGGTGAATAAAACAGCTGACCCGCACATAACTACCGGAGTGCACCTTTAAGCTTCTACAACTGGGCCTTTAACATATAGACAAAATGTCTCTGCCAAGTTAGAGAGGACACATCCTGTCTATCAGCATACACATCCTATCAACATATCACACATTTGTTTTTAACCTACAAACAGAGTAAGCATTTGGTCATGTTCAGGTCAGGAAGAGCTTTCAATTGACCCACTTTGAAGCCTTATTTCTGCAGAATTCATTTAACAGGATTGTTTTTTTCACAGAATAACTATAACGAACCTATACAATATCCGGAAATTAAAAAAACATCAATTTAAACCCACACAAAAGACAAAGCTAACATAATCCCTTCAGAAATGCACTTTGACTACTCATTCAAGTATCCAACAAAATGTGTGGTTCTAGACATTGTAAAAATAATCAAATAAAAAGTTTAAAGAAAAATTAGGGAGAAATGCTGGTGCTTGTAGACGAGTTGCACATCCACGATTTGATTACTACACACTACCCCTGCAATCTACTCCCAAAACGTTATACACATCCTCTGTTAAACTTTACACACAAGGGATCATTCAGTAATAAACAGGGTTGGGGTCAATTCAACTTTCAAATCAATCAGTGCATTTAGGAAGTTTTTTAAATGTAACATTTACAATTAGGATTTCACACTTCCTCAGTTGATGGAATTGAAATGTGAACTGACCCCTATCCTGAAGAAGAGTCAACTTCTTGACATCAGGCTGAAAGCATGACAGAGGTTTCAACCTCCAACATAAAATGGACTCTAGCTCAAGTCCAACTTGAGCTAGAGTGATTGAGCAGTGGTGTTAAAAATTCAGCTAATACAATTCACAACCAAAACAAACACACATCTATTGCCCTCACTCAGAAGCTGGTACCAGGAGTGTGACCATAGGAGTGGCGAGACAGACCACAGGAGTTGGCGAGACAGCTAAAACCAATCTGGGACCAGGCAAATGAGGAGCTTCTTCAAACCTTTCTCCGTTCAGGATGTAAAGTACATCTCTTTGGTCAGCATTGATACAATGCAGGGGATCTGCTTCTTGGCATCGAAGCCGGGAAAGTTTGACGCAGACTCAAACTCTGTCGCCACCTTGTGGTTGACCCGGGTCAGGATGTGTTGGACCTCCAGCTCTTTGCTGTACTTGCCAATCATCTCACACAGAGATTGGATAAACCAGGAGCCAGTCTGAGTGTTTCTCCATGAGTAGTAGCCTGTGGGAAGACATGTGAGAGCACATAAGAGTCAAGGGCCTGGTTTGAATAATTCAGAAAATGCATCCATGCTCAGATAATAACAGATCTAAATTGGATGGATTGGTAAAGTAAGAGGGTGGTAGCCTTGCATTCACAGATCCAATTACTTATAGATCTGTGCAAACCTCAAGGAAACCTGACTGGAGACTGCTTCTATGTGTGTGTGTGTGTGGCTTTGGAACATGTCTTGGACCTGGAGCTGTGGAGTAGGCATAGAGGAAGTCTGCTTCCACAGGGATCTTGGTTGAACTCCCATCTGAACTGCTGTCTGCCTCGATGCCCCCGTCCAGATCAGTACCTCTGCAAGCCTACTTGTCACACACACGGGGGAACAGGAGACATGGATCAGTCACAGTCACACACGAACGCAAAGGCTACCTTTTGAACAATCCCTCCCTCACCTCTTCCTGTCATCCAGGACCTCTATACCAGGCAGTGTCAGAGGAAGGCCCTAAAAATTGTCAGACTCCAGCCACCCTAGCCATAGACTGTTCTCTCTGCTACTGCACGGCAAACGGTATAAGAGTGCCAATTCTAGGTCCAAGAGGCTTCTAAAATAGCTTCTCGCCCCAAGCCATAAGACTCAAATGAAATGGTTACCCAGACTATTTGCATTGCCCCCCCCAACCCCTATTTTACACTGCTGATACTCTCTATTATCTATGCAGTCACTTTAATAACTACCTACATGTACATATTACCTAAAATACCTTAACTAACCGGTGCCTCCACACATCGACTGTGTACCGGTACCCCCTGTATATAGCCTCGCTATTCTTATTTTACTGCTGCTTTTTAATTATTTGTTACTTTTATTTCTTAGTATTTTTTTCTTAACTGCTTTGTTGGTTAAGGGCTTATAAGTAAGCATTTCACTGTAAGGTTGTATTCGGCGCATGTGACAAATACATTTGTATTTTTATTTGACTGTGGACGAGACGAACCTGTTTTGTCAGTAGGGGATTCAATTAGCCTCTATCTTATACCTTCTTTTAACCTTAACTTCATATTGTTGTTCTAGTGCTTTGGAACTACAAAAATCTCTGAAACTGAAAACACTTATCTCCCTCACTAGCTTTAAGCACCAGCTGTCAGAGCAGCTCACAGATTACTGCACCTGTGCATAGCCCATCTATAATTTAGCCAAACAACTACCTCTTTCCCTACTGTATTTATTTTGCTCCTTTGCACCCCATTATTTTTATTTCTACTTTGCACATTCTTCCACTGCAAATCTACCATTCCAGTGTTTTACTTGCTATATTGTATTTACTTTGCCACCATGGCCTTTGCTTTGCCTTTACCTCCCTTATCTCACCCCATTTGCTCACATCGTATATAGACTTGTTTCTACTGTATTATTGACTGTGTTTGTTTTACTCCATGTGTAACTCTGTGTTGTTGTGTCGAAATGCTTTGCTTTATCTTGGCCAGGTCGCAATTGTAAATGAGAACTTGTTCTCAACTTGCCTACCTGGTTCAATAAAGGTGAAATAAAAATAAATAAATAATAATGCCCACAGTACCTGGATGAAGAAGAGTTTGGGCTTGCCCACCAGCGAGTTGCAGCGGTCGCCCCGGAACAGGCTGGTGAGGCTCTTGAGCTCGATGGAGGCATCCGTCCCGAAGAACACGCCATCATCCCCGTGACTCAGCAGGACACACACGAACGAAGCGGAGCAGCTGTGGTCCTCCTTGGAGGCTGGAAACAGCATCAAGTTTTTCATTGGTCCTTCACAGAATTTAAAAGGCAATATCTGCTGTTGCTACATATATTTTTTACTTAGAAATTATTGATTATTGATGTACCCATTGATTCGTGAAGAACATAACATAAATTCCTCATGAGCTTAGTTAAACTGTCATATTCCATCAGAACCCAAAATATAAGCTTGCATTACTTCAATGTTTGTAAACAAAGTAAATGTAAACAGACACTGTACAGCGTTTTAAAGCATGGTTAAAACTATAATGTTGATATCATGGATGATGAGTCCTGGCATCCATAGCTCTGTCTATGAGTTGGGAATGGTTACATTTCTTCAGCCCCATCTCTCAACTTTTTACTGAAACATTTGTGGGGAAGGCATTTTGTTATTGTTTCAACTGCGGATTGCCCCTTTAAAAAGGTAGACAAGAGCAGTAATTGAGACAATTTCCAGAACAACAAGAAGTGAGAAACGAGACGCTCATTTTCTTCACCAATGTTTTCACACAGCTATCACGTTGCAGGTGAGTGAATGAAGCGCAACAGACACAGAGCACATGTGCAGACACTGAGAGCGGATCGTTTTGCATCGTGCTCACCTGCTATGTTTTTGCTTAACCCTGTTGCTCGTGGAAACGTAATATTGTTGATTCTCAGTTTAAGTACAGGAGACCATGTACTTTCACTTGTTTTTATTGTGAATGGGCTGCTTTTAAAATGTAATTTACTGAATGTCTTCTGCGTATGATCTTTATACGAAGACAAACCCATCTTCGTGGTGGTTGTCAGTGGTGGTGCTGACTTTCAAACATGCTTACCTGTGGTTAAAACATGCTTGATCTGGTCCACTTTCTGGTCATTGTAAACCTTCACCTTATAACCCAGTTTCCCAAACACCTTCATCACATTGCCTGCATCCACATCTGTGCCATTGCGTACATTCATACCTTTAAAAACAAAGTAAAGTTATTAGACTAATTCAATTTGCTTTCTGGATATGTAATGTGTGTCATCATTGTGTACATACAGCCTTTACACAGTAGTGGAAAATGTACCTTATTGTCATACTTGAGTAAAAGTAAAGATACCTTAAAATGACAAGTAAAAGTGAGTCACCCAGTAAAATACCACTTGAGTAAGTCTAAAAGTTTTGGGTTTTAAATATAATTAAGTATCAAAAGTAAATGTAATTCCAAAAATATCGGGGCCTCCCGAGTGGTGAAGTGGTCTAAGGCACTGATTCGCAGTGCTAGCTGTGCCACTAGAGGCTCTGTTGCAGCCAGCCGCAACCGGGAGACCCATGGGGCGGCGCACAATTGGCCCAGCGTAGTCCGAGTAAGGGGAGGGCTTGGCCGGCGGGGATGTTCTTGTCCCATCGCTCACAAGCTCCTGTGGCAGGCCTGACACAGTCGCCAGGTGTATGGTGTTTCCTCCAACACATTGGTGTGGCTGGCTTCCGGGTTAAGCGGGCATTGTGTCAAGAAGCAGTGTGGCTTGGCTGAGTTGTGTTTCGGAGGATGCACGGCTCTTGATCTTCGCCTCTCCTGAGTCTGTATGGGAGTTGCAGCAATGGGACAATACTGTAAACTACCAATTGTATACTATGAAAAAGGGGTAATATATATATATTTAAGTATCAAAAGGTAAAAACATAAATAATTGCAAATTCCTTATATAAAGCAAACCAGACAGAACCATTTTAATTTTATTTGGCTAGCCAGAAGCACACTCCAACACTCACACACATAATTTACAAAACAAGCATGTGTGTTTAGTGAGTCCTCCAGGTCAGAGGCAGTAGGGATGACCAGGGATGTTCTCTTGATAAGTGTGAATTGGACCATTTTCCTGTTCTGCTAAGCATTCAAAATGTAACATACTTTTGGATATCAGGGAAAATGTATGGAGTAAAAAGTACATTATTTTCTTTAGGAATGTAGTGAAGTAAAAGTTGTATAAAATCTGAATAGTAAAGTACAGATACTGCAAAAAAACTACTTAAATTGTACTTTAAAGTATTTTTACTTAAGTACTTTACATCACTGCCTTTACAAATATTCATACAGTAGTAACCCAGCAGACAAAGCTGGGTGAGGTAATGTCATTACAACCATTTTACATAATCATGTTATAATGATGTAATTTCAACTAGTTTCCTCCACTGAGAAGAAGCTGAACAACAGCTTTATGCAAATACAAAACATAAGTATTAGACATAGCCTAGACCCGGAGTCTACAAATGAACGAACACAATACCTGTTCTTCTGTCAAAGTTCTTGTTGTTAATGATGATACACTGGCCAATGCTGGGGTAGCTGAGGCTGTACCTGAAGCTATGGGACTGAGGCTTGGCATCCACCTGCATAGACCCAGAGCCACCACAGGGGCCCTCTGACCTAGGAAACAAATAGATGCCACTTAGCAGACGCTTTCATCCAAAGTCACTTACATTTTCGTGCGTCATGCACACTGAGAATCCCTCTGAGAATTGAACGTACGACTTTGTCATTGGTAGCTCTTACCAACTGAGAAACACAGGACCACTGGGTTTTGAGTAAGTATACACTTGAACCGTTGAAATACTTTTGAGCATCCTTCCCTCAAAGTAATAACTGATCAGACATGTGGATTGTGTGGAAGCTGTGAGATGGTACCCTTACTTTTCATCTTTAGAATCAGTGATTACTTTAAGAAAGGGTGGAAGGATGCATTTCAAAAGCATTTCCCAGGCAGGCCCATAACCCAAAATTATCCCAGGGGTGTTGCCATGTGGCTGACTCTGCCTTCTCTCTCTCTCAGACTCTCTCAGCAATATCTATGAATAAAAATATACTTTTTCAAAAGAGATACAATAGATCTCCTATTGTAAAACGTCTCTTTTTAGTCGTATATATGGCTGTGTGTTCGTGTGTCAACTATAGGCGTGACACAATAACAATTTTGGCAATTTCCTGTATGTTGTCTAGCATGGACCAAATATAGGCATCAAACTCCATGGCCGCAACACGATCATCAAGTAACAATTTCGCCTAATGTCATGATTTCATTACAAAAATGTATAATAACATGTGGTCGTCCGAATGACTGGTGAATATCGCAACTCAAAACAACTTTACCACGGTTTGCTAGGCTACTTCGTAAAATACATGCATTGAGATAAACAAAGAATCTCACTCTTGTCCATCGCCCCGCCTAGCGTCAACGCAGTCCCCAGCACTCAACTCGTTTGCTGCTGACATGGTATTCTGCGAATCGATTTCAAACAAATGTCAGTGACTATATAAAAATGTTAGTAAAGTTTCGGTCAGACCGTGCAAATGGCCACCCTTATATCAAGCCAATATATTGTATGCACATGTCTTCCTATAGTTCTTTGTTACAAACAACAGTCCGCAACCAACCAATAGTAGCGTCCGGAGTAAACAATATTAGAATACGTCACAATCGAAAGCAATGTAAGGGGGCGTTCGGTTTCCACACTTCCACACAACTCATATGATCCCATCTAAAATAATATTGATAATAATAAACGTGTACATATACATGGTGGCTCCATATTGGTGGGCTATATGCATTTGCAATATTTCAGATCCATATTGCACGAATTCAGCATGTGCTCAATTAATTGGATTTAGTAAAGGCACACTTCTAGCGCACTGGAACGCACCATACGTTCTTCCATGAAGTACGTAACATTTCGCTGAAAAACAACGTTTTCAACACGGGTTCCTGTAAGTAGATAGATTCAGTTCCTGCTTTAAGTCGAATTCTGTAACGTTAGCTAGCTAGCCAATTAGCTTAGTTTAGGAAACGTTAAGCAGGTTTGACATATTATTATACATTTTAGTGTTACTAGCATTAACAACATTACATATTAAACTCAACTCCGGCTAAATGTGCAGTGTGTATGGCTAGTCTGATTTAATCAGGCTGTATACACATTTAATTGGTACCAATTCATACACAATCGAATGCTTGCAAACAAATGTATGAATGTCGCTAAAACAATCTTGTCATTCTCACGGGCTGTCAGTCATTGCATCCAATGTGTCTGAATTTGAAAGTTGTCCCTAGCTAGGTACATTAATCCAGCCACATTCCATCCATTCTCTCCTAATAATGATGGGGCTTCACAATCACATTGCTGTGAATGAAATATCAGAGATGGAGCCATAGGTCTATTGTAATGCCTTCAGTATTGATCATTGCTAAGTTAGATATTAATAACACTAATCAAAAACTTGTTTTTATTTTATTTCTTACATGCAGAAATGACTGTGGTGGCAGCCAGCATCACATAGAAGATGAACAAAGGTGATTGGGAAAACAGATTGAAGAAGGTGGAAGAACTAGCTCAGTCCTTCCAGCAGTGTCCTTTGACCTCATGCTACAAACCTAGGCTGTCCCGGCCATGGCAGCCATCCTCCATATGGAAGCTCTTCCCTCGTCAATGTATGGCTATCAACTTTGCACAGAGTTGCAGAGAGGTATGCACCAGCATGTCTGGAGTAACATGGTGCCAGATCCGTTTGTGCTGTCATGTTTGACATTGACCATAGGATTTGACAAGAGAGCACAAACAGATCTGTGAGCAGGCTTTATGTCCTTTTGTGTTTCATTGCACTTCCGTTTTATATTACCTATATTTAACTAGGCAAGTCAGTTAAGATCATATTCTTATTTTCAATGACGACCTAGGAACATTGGGTTAACTGCCCTGTTCAGGCGCAGAATGACAGATTTGTACCTTGTCAGCTCGGGGATTCGACCATGCAACCTTTCGGTTACTAGTCCAACGCTCTAACCACTAGGCTACACTGCCGCCCCAATGAGTCATAATAACAGAAAAAACTACATTGTTTTCAGCTAACTGTAGTTTTGACTGCCCTCTAATTCAAAGGATGTACACGTGTTTGCACTTGAGAAGGAACAGGCAAAGATGGGTCAGAGGATCTTCCTGGTCACCAGTTACAGTGAGCTATGGCATTACTACAGGTATGTATAAGGTTACACCATTCACTTCAATACAACTTTATACCTTCATAGGCAGTTAAGAAATAAGAAAGTCCTATTTGTCATAACTGAAGACTGTTAACCAATGGTACTACTGCACTTCAACCCTTTCAATTTCAACTAATTAGTACCTACAGGCAATCTCTGATGCATTGCTATGAGGTGATCCCAGAGGGGGCTGTTTGCAAGCTATATTTTGACTTGGAGTTCCACAGGCCCTCCAATAAGGGCTTTGATGGGAAGTGCATGGTGGCCTCCCTCATCCAGGTACGCAAACATTGAATGCTTCCTTCCCTCTGAAGTGCAAAATAGACTTGGGTCAAATATGTTGTTTATGGTGTTAGTTATGTCATTGTTATGACAATTTACTTTACACTGACATGACACACACAATGTTTAGATCAGCCTATTGGCGAGGCAAACTAGCTAGCAAACTGGCTAATCAAATGAATGGTTTGTGGCATGACAGTGTAAAGTCAGTTGCCATAAGGTGAAGCCAGCTGCCAAGACTGTTTAGGACAAATGTTATTTCATTGTTATGACAGTGTTATGTAGCCCTTATGACTGATGGTCCAAATGAAGTGGGATCTGTAGAAAGTTGTTTTTTGTTGTACATTCTGAGGAATTAAATATTAATGTATCCACTCTCAAATTCATAGACAGAGCTATGGATGCAAATACTCACTTGCATAATTTTAATCATGTTTTGAGGCTATACAGTGTTTGTTTACAGCTACATTGTTTACATACAATGGAGAAAAACGAGCTTATATTTTAGGTTCTGATGGTATGACAGTTCAACATAAGTTACATTCTTCAAGAATCAATACCGTTCAAAAGTTTGGGGTCACTTAGAAATGTCCTTGTTTTCCATGAAAACATGTATGAAATTAGTTGCAAAATGAATAGGAAATATAGTCAAGACAAGGTTATAAATAATGATTTTTAATTGAAATAATAATTGTGTCCTTCAAACTTTGCTTTTGTCAAAGAATCCTCCATTTGCAGCAATTACAGCCTTGCAGACCTTTGGCATTCTAGTTGTCAATTTGTTGAGGTAATCTGAAGAGATTTCACCCCATACTTCCTGAAGCACCTCCCACAAGTTGGACTGGCTTGATGGGCACTTCTTACGTACCATACGGTCAAGCTGCTCCCACAACAGCTCAATAGGGCTGAGGTCCGGTGACTGTGCTGGCCACTCCATTATAGACAGAATACCAGCTGACTGCTTCTTCTCTAAATAGTTATTGCATAGTTTGGAGCTGTGCTTTGGGTTCCTGTTGTAGGAAAAAGTTGGCTCCAATTACGCACATACAGGGTATGGCATGACGTTGCAAAATGGAGTGATAGCCTTCCTTCTTTAAGATCCCCTTTACAAATGTCCCACTTTACCACCACCAAAGCACCCCATGACCATCACATTGCCTCCACCATGCTTGACAGATGGTGTCAACACTCCTCCAGCATCTTTTCATTTTTTCTGCATCTCACGAATGTTGTTCTTTGTGATCTGAACACCTCAAACTTAGATTTGTCTGTCCATAACACTTTTTTCCAAATCTTCCTCTGTCCAGTGTCTGTGTTCTTTTGCCCATATTAATCTTTTCTTTTTATTGGCCACTGAGATATGGCTTTTTCTTTGCAACTCTGTCTAAATGCCCAGCATCCCAGAGTCGCCTCTTCACTGTTGACATTGCGGGTACTATTTAATGAAGCTACCAGTTTAGGACTTGTGAGGCATCTGTTTCTCAAACTAGTCACTATAATGTACTTGTCCTCTTGCTCAGTTGTGCACCGGGGCCTCCCACTCCTGTTTCTATTCTGGTTAGGGCCAGTTTGTGCTGTTCTGTGAAGGGAGTAGTACACAGCGTTGCACGAGATATTCAGTTTCTTGGCAATTTATCGCATGGAATAGCCTTAATTTCTCAGAAAAAGAATAGACTGACGAGTTTCAGCCTGTAATCGAACCCACAGATGCTGATGCTCCACATACTCAACTAGTCTAAAGAAGGAGAGTTGTAATTGCTTCTTTAATCAGGACAAAAGTTTTCAGCTGTGCTAACATAATTGCAAAAACATTTTTTAATGATCAATTAGCTTTTTAAAATTATAAACTTGGATTAGCTAACACAACTTGCCATTGGAACACAGGAGTGATGGTTGATGACAATGGGCCTCTGGACACCTATGTTGATTTTCCATAAAAAAATCATACGTTTCCCACTACAAAAGTCATTTACAACATTAACAATGTCCGCCCTGTATTTCTGATCAATTTGATGTTATTTTAATTAACAAAAAAATGTGGTTTCTTTCAAAAACAAGGACATTTCTAAGTGACCCCAAACTTTTGAATGGTAGTGTACATAATTAATTTAAAAGACCAAAAATGGATGTAGCAATCAAAGATTGAACCTTTAATGTCGACGGTACATACTTCAACATGTTTATTAATATTTATATTTGGTAACGCTGTTTTCTCCTGTGTGTTTACAGTATGTGTGTGAGAAGCTGGAGGAGGTGTATGGGATTGAGTGCTCTGGGAAAGATGTTCTGAACCTTGACTCCAGCACAGAGGAAAAATTCAGTCGCCATCTCATCTTCATTTTACCAAATGCAGCTTTTAAGGATAACCTACATGTCGGTACGTAATCTCCTACTGTCTCTGATGAAAAAAGTGGAAACGAGACCGTAGATAGAGATATACAGTTGAAGTCAGAAGTTTACATACACCTTAGCTAAATACATTTAATCCTCGTAAAAATTCCCTGTCTTAGGTAAGTTAGGATCACCACTTTATTTTAAGAATGTGAAATGTCAGAATAATAGTAGAGAGAATGATTTATTTCATATTCTATGTATTTCCTCACATTCCCAGTGGGTCAGAGGTTTTCATACACTCAATTAGTATTTGGTAGCATTGCCTTTAAACTGTTGAACTTGGGTCAAACATTTTGGGTAGCCTTCCACAAGCTTCCCACAATAAGTTGGGGGAATTTTGGCCCATTCCTCCTGACAGAGTTGGTGTAACTGAAACAGGTTTGTTGTCCTCCTTGCTCGCACACACCTTTTCAGTTCTGCCCACAAAGTGCTTCACAGTTGGGATGGGTTCTTCGGCTTGCAAGCCTCCCCCTTTTTCCTGCTCACATAACGATGGTCATTATGGCCAAACAGTTTAATTTTTTGTTTCATCAGACCAGAGGATATTTCTCCAAAAAGTATGATCTTTGTCCCCATGTGCAGTTGCGAACCGCAGTCTGGCTTTTTCAGGTTATGTCGATATAGGACCTGTTTTACTATGGATACTTTTGTACCGGTTTCCTCCAGTATCTTCACAAGGTCCTTTGCTTTTTGTTCTGGGATTGATTTGCACTTTTCGCACCAAAGCACGTTCATCTCTAGGAGATAGCGCTCACCAAGGAGACGCGTTCTATGACGGCTGCGTAGTCCCATGGTGTTTATACATGCATACTATTGTTTGTACAGATGAGCGTGGTACCTTCAGACATTTGGAAATTGCTCCCAAGGATGAACCAGACTTGTGGAGGTCTTGGCTGATTTCTTTTTATTTTCCCATGTTGTCAAGCAAAGAGGGACAGAGTTTGAAGGTAGGGATTTACCTTCAATGAATACATTCACAAGTACACCTCCAATTGACTCAAATGATGTCAATTAGCCTATCAGAAACTTCTAAAGCCATGACATAATTTTCTGGAATGTTCCAAGCTGTTTAAAGGCACAGTTAACTTAGTGTATGTCAACTTCTGACCCACTCGAATTGTGATACAGTGAATTATAAGTGAAATGATCTGTCTGTAAACAATTGTTGGAAAAGTGACTTTTGTCATGCACAAAGGAGATGTCCTAACCGACTTACCAAAACTATAGTTTGTTTAACAATTCATTTCTGGAGAGGTTGAAAAACAAGTTTGAATGACACATGTAAACTTCCGACTTCAACTGTATACACTGAACAACAGTATAAACACAACATGTAAAGTGTTGGTCCCATGTTTCATGAGCTGAAATTAAAGATCCCAGAAATGTTCTGTTGGCATGCTGACTGCAGGAATGTCCACCTGAGCAGTTGCCAGATAATTTCATGTTAATTCCTCTACCATAACACTGCCAAATTCTCTAAAAAGACATTGGAGGCATGTCCAACCAGCCTCACATCTGCAGACCACGTGTATGGCGTCGTATGGGCGAGCAGTTTGCTGTTGTGAACAGAGTGCCCCTTTGTGGGGGTGGGGTTATGGTATGGGCAGGCATAAGCTATGGACAACAAACACAATTAGAATGCAATTTGAATGCACAAAAATACAGTGATGAGATCCTGAGGCCCATTTCTTTTGTGACCAACATATGCATATCTGTATTCCCAGTCATGTGATATTCATAGATTTGGGCCTAATTTATTTATTTCAATTGACTGATTTCCTCATATGAAATACTGTAACTCTGTAAAATCAATGAAATTGTTGCATGTTGCTTTTATATTCTTGTTCAGTATCGATATTAAACTCAACTTCACAATATTATTGCTTTATGTTGGAGGTAGAAAATAAAATGAATTGTTTTCTGATCAATGTAGGCTTGTGCTGATTTAAAAAATATCTCTCATCAATAAATCAAGTATGCATTTTGTCTTTTTTAAAGGGCAATTTATCCATTTGATTCTGCAACCAGTGCTGAGCGTGAATAGGAGGGGAAGTGAACTTGAGAATGACATGGGTGGAGTCACAGGGGACAGTGGCAAAAGGTCTGTCATTTGATGTTCTAAAACAAATTTTGGTAACACTTTATCTTATTATTCCAAGAGATTTAACGCAATTACTAACTAAGAAACTAATTGATAGATTCATTCAATACTACAACACAATACTTAAGGGATTAGAAAAGTCAGGTCCATAATAATTGGCACCCTTGATAAATATTGGCACAAAATACTGTATAAAATAAATAATACTGAGATATATTGCATGTTCCATATAATGGGGAAATTATATTTTATACTAATACAATTGCTTAATGAAATATATTTTGTTTAAACAGTAATACAAAAATTCTCAAATATAGGGGTCAAAATAATTGGCCCCTCTCTTTTCAGTACTCTAGCACCCTCCCCTTGTGAGGATAGCAAAACTGAGCTTCATTCTAAAATGTTTAATAAGATTGGATTGAAGAGGGCAATCCATAAGAGCAGACAAAGGATATCAAGGATCTTGAAAGACTCTGTATGGAGGAATGGTCTAAGATCCTTCTCAACGTGTTCTCCAATCTCATTAAACATTTTCGAAAAAGGCTCAGTTTTGTTATACTCCATACATTGAAAACGGGGGTGCCAATAATTTTGACCCCTATCTTTCTTAAGAAACAAAATCTCTTTCCCTGTGCAAGTTATATTAGTATAAAATAATATAATAAAAAATGGAATTAAATTGAGCATACAATATAGCTCAGTATTTGTATTATTTATCTTATACAGTCTTTTTATGGTTATCTTTTTCAAGAGTACCAATAATTATGGACCTGACTGTAAATCCTATGTATTATTAATATTAGGGGGCTGATTGGAAGTCCACAGGCCAAGAGGCCCAGACAGGAAGAGAGGGACCTCAGCTTTCTGTTGGTGAAAAACATGGACGGACAGGATGGGCTTTTTGTTGACCTCGGTAAGTGTCACCTGAAGCATCTTGAAAAGTCAATTTTACCTTTACTTTCAAATGAGGCTTAAATAGTAGATACAAGCATTGACAATTAATCTTTATCTTTGAATTTTGTTCTGTTTTAGATGATTATATCTCTATTTTATTGCTGTGTTTGTCCATCAATTATTTATTTTTTATAACCAGTCTATAGTTGTATGGAATTTGATTTATCTTGTCAATGCATTGTAAATTGTGTCAGTAATACTAATTTCCACTTGTTTGTGTTAATTTATGTTACAATGGATGAAATGTAGGTGTGTACACCAAGAACAGAAACTTCCGACTCTACAAGTCATCTAAGGTGGGGAAGAATGTAGCCTTCACTGTCGCAGAGGACAACAAGTTCATCACCAAGCCTAAAAGGAACATCTCTATAGAGGAGAGCTTGTTCCAGTCCTCCTTAATCAGCAACGTAAGGTACAGATAAAGTGAAGGGTGGAGTTGCCCCTAGATTCTGATCTTTGGTCAGTTTAGCATTTTCCCCATAACTGGGCAGGTTGGCATTTATTGGGATGTCTCAGGGGATGGTGATCCTAGATCTGTACCTAGGGGAAACTTTACCCAGGAACTACAGGTGACTTGACTGTGAACTGACCTGGCAAAGCTGGTTGAAATCATTTTTTAAAAAATGCTATCAAACAAGCCCACTGAATGCTGGTTTCGTCATGCGACATTAAGTGGGAGGAAGGAAGAGCAGGGGTGTGTGTTGAAGATTAACATTTGGATTGAGATGGAAGTGCTTGACTATTCAACATGCGTAATATTCTGACATTTCAATTAGAGGTCGACCGATTGTGATTTTTCAACGCCGATACCGATTATTGTTGTAATAATGACAATTACAACAATACTGAATTAACACTTATTTTAACTTAATATAATACATCAATAAAATCAATTTAGCCTCAAGTAAATAATGCAAAAACAAAGTGTTGGAGAAGTAAAAGTGCAATATATGCTATGTAAGAAAGCTAACGTTTCAGTTCCTTGCTCAGAACATGAAATCATATGAAAGCTGGTGGTTCCTTTTAACATGAGTCTTCAATATTCCCAGGTAAGAAGTTTTAGGTTGTAGTTATTATAGGAATTATAGGACTATTTCCCTTCCCTCTATACCATTTGTATTTCATTAACCTATGACTATTGGATGTTCTTATAGGCACTTTAGTATTGCTAGTGAAACAGTATAGCTTCCGTCCCTCTAGTTAGCGTGCGCTAACTAGCTAGCCATTTCACTTCGGTTACACCAGCCTCATCTCGGGAGTTGATAGGCTTGAAGTCATAAACAGCGCAATGCTTGATGCACAACGAAGAGCTGCTGGCAAAAAACGCACAAAAGTGCTGTTTGAATGAATGTTTACGCGCCTGCTTCTGCCTACCACCGCTCAGTCAGATACTTGTATGCTTGTATGGTCAGTCAGATTATATGCAACGTAGGACACGCTAGATAATATATAGTAATATCATCAACTATGTGTAGTAAACTAGTGATTATGATTGATTGTTTTGTATAAGTTAAGTTTAATGCTAGCTAGCAACTTACCTTGGCTTACTGCATTCGTGTAACAGGCAGTCTCCTTGTGGAGTGCAACGAGAGAGAGGCAGGTCGTTATTGCTTTGGATTAGTTAACTGCAAGGTTGCAAGATTGGATCCCCTGAGCTGACAAGGTGAAAATCTGTCGTTCTGCCCCTGAACAAGGCAGTTAACCCACCGTTCCTAGGCCGTCATTGAAAATAAGAATGAGTTCTTAACCTGACTTGACTTAACCTGACTTGAATTTTTTTTAATCAGCAAATCCGATTGTTATGAAAACTTGAAATCGGCCCTAATTAATCGGTCGACCTCTAATTTCAATATTGGTCTGCAGTTTCACCGGTCAGAAGATTCTGACATGGGACCTCCATGGCGAGAGGGACGGGATATGCCCCAAGCCTCATGCTCAGCTGGGTTCGACTTCACACTGTGTTTCAGGTACTGACCCCGGAAGACAGAGCTGTGTGTGTGTTGTGTACGTGCGAGCAAAGTTGTTAATGACCTCACCCAAACCAGGTGAATCATTCTATAAAATACGAGATTATTTGTCACTGGACTACACACAATACCCCATAATGTCATGGAATTATGTTTTTAGAAATGTTTACAAATGAAAAGCTGAAATGTCTTGACTCAATAGGTATTCAACCCCTTTGTTATGGCAAGCCTAAATCAGTTCATAACAATTTGCTTAACAACTCAGATAATAAGTTACATGGACGCACTGTGTGCAATAATGGTGTTTAACACCATACTACCTCATCTCTGTACCCCACACATAATTGTATGACCCCTCAATCGAGCAATGAATTTCAAACACAGATTCAACCAGGGAGGTTTTCTAAACCCTCGCAAAATAGTGCACCTATTGGTAGAGAGGTCTTAATTATATATATTTTTTAAATAAAGCAGACATTGAACATCCCTTTGAGCATAGTGAAGTTATTAATAAGGCTTTGGATGGTGTGTCAATACACCAAGTCACTACAAAGATAAAGGCATCCATCCCAACTCAGTGGCCAGATAGGAAGGAAACCACTCATGGATTTCACCATGAGGCCAATGATGACTTTAAAACAGTTAGTTTTCTCCTGTCACAGCCATTAAACTCTGAGGCTGGATCAACAAAATTGTAGTAACTCCACAATACTAACCTAAATGACAAAGTGAAGAGAAGGAAGCATGTACATAATAAAAAATTGGCAAAATCCTAGAGGAAAATCTCCTTCATTCTGCTTTACATCAGACACTGGGAGATTCATTCACCTTTCACCATGACAATAACCTAAAACACAAGGCCACATCTACACTGGAGGTGCTTACCAAGAAGACAGTGAATGTTCCTGAGTGAACAAGTTACATTTTTGACTTAAATCTACTTTAAAATCTTTGGCAAGACCTGAAAATAGTTGTCTAGCAATGATCAACAACCAGTTGAACAGAGCTGAAAGAATTTAGAAAAGAATGTGGAAATGTTACACAATCCAGATGTGGGAAGCTCTAAGACGTATCCAGTAAGACTCAGGGGTGTGAATACTTTTGTAAATTATTTCTGCATTTTATTTTAAATGAATGCGCCAAAAAACATATTTTCACTTTGTTATTATGAAGTATTGTGTGTAGATGGGTGAGAGAAAAAATCTGTTTAATAAAAAAAATTTCAGGCTGTAACAC
This sequence comes from Oncorhynchus gorbuscha, assembly GCF_021184085.1. NCBI lineage: Eukaryota > Metazoa > Chordata > Actinopteri > Salmoniformes > Salmonidae > Oncorhynchus > Oncorhynchus gorbuscha. Next base: position 19,666,556 of record NC_060196.1, on the reverse strand, counting down.
AACAAAATGTGAAATAAGTCAAGGGAATGAATACTCTGTGTGCAAAGCTGTCAAGGCAAAGGTTGGCTACTTTGAAGAATTTCAAATAAAATATATTTTGATTTGTTTAACACTTTTTTTGGTTACTACATGATTCCATATGTGTTATTTCATAGTTTTGATGTTTTCACTATTATTCTAGAAAAGAGTAAAAATAAAGACAAACCCGGGAATGAGTAGGTGTGTCCAAACTTTTGACTGGTACTGTATATATATACAGACACAGATGAATACACTTTTGTATTTTGTATGCACTTTTGGGACTATTCCATTGCGCCAGGCAGGCTATGTCAAGCTCAAGTCAAGTATTTTAAGTAATATGACATATGTATTTGACCCAGGTCTGAAGATTTCATTGCCAATGTTAAACTTCTGGCTAATACTGGTTTTTACTGAAAACAGGGGTTATTGAATTTAATAGCCTTTCTATGAAAGATATTGTTTTGTTTGTCATCCTTCAATATAAGACTCTTTGGGAGGCTACCAGTGTTCTCCCCACAAAGAAGTGGACAACTTTGTTCTTTCTGTGGTGAAAAAGGATGGCATCCAAGGAAGTAAGTTTTAAATCAGCTGTTAGATAAATACTGTATGTATTATTTTAGATGCACTGTATGTAATAGAGGTCGACCTATTATGAATTTTCAAAGCCGATACCGATTTATTGGAGGACCAAGAAAAGCAGATACCGATTAATCGGCCGATATTTTACAATTTATTTGTAATAATGACAATTACAACAATACTGAATGAACACTTATTTTAACTTAACTCAATAAAATCGATTTAGCCTCAAATAAATAATGAAACATATTCAATTTGGTTTAAATAATGCAAAAACAAAGTGTTGGAGAAGAAAGTAATATGTGCCATGTAAGAAAGCTAACATTTCAGTTCTAACATGAGTCTTCAATATTCCCAGGTAAGAAGTTTTAGGTTGTAGTTATAATGTGAATTATAGGACTATTTCTCTCTATACGATTTGTATTTCATATACCTTTCACTATAGGATATTCTTATAGGCACTTTAGTATTGCCAGTGTAATAGCTTCCGTCCCTCTCCTCGCTCCTACCTGGGCTTGAACCAGGAACACATCGACAACAGTCACCCTCGAAGCAATTTTACCCATGCAGAGCAAGGGGAACAACTACTTCAAGTCTCAGAGCGAGTGACGTTTGAAACGCTATTAGCGCGCACCCTGCTAACTAGCTAGCCATTTCACATCGGTTACACCAGTCTAATCTTGGGAGTTGATAGGCTTGAATCCATAAACAGCGCAATGCTTGAAGCATTGCGAAGAGCTGCTGGCAAAACGCACAAAAGCGCTGCTTGAATGAATGCTTACGAGCCTGCTGGTGCCTACCACCGCTCAGTCAGACTGCTCTATCAAATCATAGACTTCATTATAATATAATAACACACAGAAATACGAATCTTAGGTAATTAATATGGTCGAATCCGGAAATTATCATCTCGAAAACAAAACATTTATTCTTTCAGTGAAACACGGAACTGTTCCGTATTTTATCTAACGGGTGGCATCCATAAGTCTAAATATTCCTGTTACATTGCACAACCTTCAATGTTATGTCATAATTATGTAAAATTCTGGCAAATTAGTTCCCAACGAGCCAGGTGGCCCAAACTGTTGCATATACCCTGACTCTGCGTGCAATGAACGCAAGAGAAGTGACACTGTCACCTAAATATGCAGGTTTAAAAATATATACTTCTGTGTATTGATTTTAAGAAAGGCATTGATGTTTATGGTTAGGTACAATCGTGTAACGATTGTGCTTTTTTTCCCGCAAATGCACTTTTGTTAAATCATCCCCCATTTGGCGAAGTTGGCTGTCGTTGTTAGGAAGAAATAGTCTTCACACAGTGACACAATTTTCCTAGTTAAAAGAAATTCATGTTAGCAGGCAATATTAACTAAATATGCAGGTTTAAAAATCTATACTTGTGTATTGATTTTAAGAAAGGCATTGATGTTTATGGTTAGGTACACGTTGGAGCAACAACAGTCCTTTTTCGCTAATGCACACCGCATCGATTATATGCAACGCAAGACATGCTAGATAACTAGTGATTATGATTGATTGTTTTTAATAAGATAAGTTTAATGCTAGCTAGCAACTTACCGTGGCTTCTTACTGCATTCACGTAACAGGCAGGCTCCTTGTGGAGTGCAATGTAAGGCAGGTGGTTAGAGCGTTGGACTAGTTAACCGTAAGGTTGCAAGACTGAATCACCGAGCTGACGAGGTAAAAATCTGTCGTTCTGCCCCTGAACAAGGTAGTTCACCCACCGTTCCTAGGCCGTCATTGAAAATAAGTATGTTCTTAACGGTTGTTGACGAAAATGATCCCGCTAACAGGTGCATGCACCTGTTAGCGGGATCATTTTCGTCAACAACCGCTGAATTGCAGAGCTCCAAATTCAAATTAAATTACTAAAAATATGTAATTTTCATGAAATCACAAGTGCAATATAGCAAAACACAGCATAGCTTGTTGTTAATCCACCTGGCATGTCAGATTTCAAAAAGCTTTTATGTAAGGACATCTCTCTCAGTAGACAAAACATTACTAACAGCTAGCAGCCAAGTAGATTGGTCACGAAAGTCAGAAAAACAATCAAATGAATCGCTTACCTTTGATGATCTTCGGATGTTTGCACTCATGAGACTCCTGGTTACACAATAAATGTTCCTTTTGTTCCATAAAGATTATTTTTATATCCAAAATACCTCCATTTGGTTGGAGTGTTATGTTCAGAAATCCACAAACTCGAGTCGTCACGACTGGGCAGACGAAAATTCCGTAAAGTTCATAGAAGCATGTAAAACGTTTTTTTTAAATAATCAATCCTCAGGTTGTTTTTACAATATAATCGATAATATTTCAACCGGACTGTACCTTCTTCAATAGGAGAGAGGGAGGAAATGTCTGCTCCGCATTCCAAATGCTGCTGGCACCCAGCCATACAATGGTGCGGTGTGATCTTTCTCGCTCATTTTTCAAAATAAAAGCCCAAAACTATGTCTAAGACTGTTCACAACATGTGGAAGCCATAGGAAAATGAATCTGGTTGATATCCCTTTAAATGGAGCGAAGGCAGGCAATGGAACAGAGAGCTTTCAGGAAAAACAGCACTTCCGGGTTGGATTTTCCTCAGGTTTTCGCCTGCAATATCAGTTCTGTTTTACTCACAGACAATATTTTGACAGTTTGAAACTTTAGAGTTTTTTCTATCCTAATCTGACAATTATATGCATATTCTAGATACTGGCCTGAGAAATAGGCAGTTTAATTTGGGTACGTTTTTCATCCAAACATCAAAATACTGCCCCCTACACTCAACAGGTTAACTGACTTGCCTAGTTAAAACCTCTTAAGCCCACCCGACACGCAGGCGTCCCATCTAGCCATCAGGAAATGCAATTGCGCCACGCCAAATGCTAATAGCACTCGTTAAAACTCAAACGTTCATAAAACACACATGCAGGGTACTGTATTAAAGCTACACTCGTTGTGAATCTAGCCAAAATGCTTTTCGGCGAAAGCATGAGAAGCTATTATCTGATAGCATGCAACACCCCGAAATACCCGAAGGGGACGTAAACAAAATAATTAGCATAGTCGGCGCTACACAAATTGCAGAAATAAAATATAAAACATTCATTACCTTTGACAAGCCTCTTTGTTGGCACTCCTATATGTCCCATAAACATCACTATTGGGTCTTTTTTTCTATTAAATCGGTCCATATATACCCAAAATATCGATCTATGAAAAGTGTGTGATCCAGAAAAAAACAGTGTTCTAAAACGCAACGTCATTTTTTAAAATTAAAAAAGTTGACGATAAACTTTCACAAAACACTTCGAAATACTTTTGTAATCCAACTTTAGGTATTAGTAAACGTTAATAATCTATCAAATTGATCACGGGGCGATGTGTATTCAATAGCTCCACGTCTTCAAATCATGGTCGGAAATCTCTCTTCCAAAACATCCTGTCGGAGACCGGAAGGAATCTCTCTTACTCATTTGACCAAGAAACAACCCCCAGGCAATTGACAAGACTGGCGACATCGTGTGGAAGCTGTAGGACTTGCAATCTCGGCCCCGTCTAATTTGCTGTCCCATAGACAATACATGCAAGTGGCGCATCGATATTTTTTCCAGTTTTTGGTGATCAGTTTTCCTTGCGCTTTTCGACGAAACACACGTTCTGTTATAGTCACAGCCGTGATTTAACCAGTTTTAGAAACGTCAGAGTTTTCTATCCACACATACTAATCATATGCATATACTATATTCCTGGCATGAGTAGCAGGACGCTGAAATGTTGCGCGATTTTTAACAGAATGTTCGAAAAAGTAAGCCCTAAGCTTAAGTGGTTTTAAATAAAGGTTTTTAAATCGGTGTCCAAAAATACAGATTTCCGATTGTTATGAAAACTTGAAATCGGCCCTAATTAATCAGCCATTCCAATTAATCGGTCGACCTCTAGTATATAATAAAACAATCTAACTGCTGCTGCATTAAAGATCTGTAGTGTATCAAATTAACCAAGTTGAAGTGTTGAAAATATTGGAAACTTTTATATTTCCCTAACAGGCATACGACGGTGGAATTACTTTGTTTCAGAGCAGTTACTTGTCTACGACATCCTAAAGTACCGCTGGTGTCAGAATGTTCACCGGTGCCACAAAAGCAACAACATCATGTGAGTGTCTAGTTTGGAATTGAGGGGATCTGTCTCAGTAGTCCAAAGTGTCATCCTTCCTTCCTCATTACTGGATTATGTATTGATCTAAAATAACTGGACGGGTGAAAGCAAATAGCCCAAATAGCCCCATGTTCTTTCAGATCAGTGCAGTTGAAGGAGAGGAAGCCATTTAAATGCATCGTGATAAAGCCCTTTGTTGCTGAATCCAGAGAGGAAGAGGCAAAGCATCTGTCCATGCGAAAATATAGCGTCAAGCAGTGGGAGTGGGGATTTTTGTATAGAGGTCAATGGAAGAGTGTTGTTTGGTCAACATAAAAAAATGTATTGCTAATTTGCTACTTGAGGCTTATTTGATTGAATTTAAGTTTTGTAATGTTTAGGTTGTTACAAATGTACATAAACAGTGGACTCGAAGGTATTCAGATCCCTTCCCCTTTTCCACATTTTGTTATGTTCTATTCTAAAATGTATGAAATTACAATTTTCATAAATCTACACATAATACCCCATAATGACAAATCGAAAACAGTTAAAAACATAAATACCTTAGTATTCAGAACCTTTGCTATGAGAGTCAAAATTGAGCTCAGGTGCATCCCGTTTCCATTGATCATCCTTGCTATGTTTCTACAAATTGATTGGAGTCCACCTGTGGTCAATTCAATTGATTGTGCATGATTTGTAAAGGCACACACCTGTCTATATAAGGCCCCACAGTTAACAGTGTATGTCAGAGCAAAAACCAAGCCATGAGGTTGAAGGAATTGTCCGTGGAGCTCCGTGACAGGATTGTGTCGAGGCACAGATCTGGGGAAGTGTCCGAAAAAATGTCAGCAGCATTGAAGGTCCCCAAGAAGACAGTGGCCTCCATCATTCTTAAATAGAAGTTTGAAACCACCAAGACTCTTCCTAGAGCTGGCCGCCCGGCCAAACTGCGCAGTCAGGGGAGAAGGGCATTGGTCAGGGAGGTGACCAAGATCCCGATGGTCACTCTGACAGATCTCCCGAGTTTCTCTGTGGAGATGGGAGAACAATCATCTCTGCAGCACTCCACCAATGATAGAGTGGCCAGATGGAAGCCACTCCTCAATAAAAGGCACATGACACTCCTATTTGCCACATCTTCAATTTAAGCCTACTGGAGAGCGTGTGCCCTCAGGCCTGGGGGGAAGCTAAAGTCATTCTGTTACCCAAGAATAGTAAACCCCCTTTAGTGGCTCAAATAGTAGACCAATCAGCCTATTACCAACCCTTAGTAAACTTCTAGGAAAAAATTGTGCTTGACCAGATACAATGCTATTTCACAGTAAACAGCATTTCAGCATACTTATAGGGAAGGACATTCAACAAGCATGGCTGAGAGAAATTGACGATAAAATGATTGTGGGGGCTGTCTTGTTAGACTTCAGTGCCGCTTTTGACATTATCGATCATAGTCTGCTGCTGGAAAAATGTATGTGTTATGACTTTACATCCCCTGCTATAATGTGGAGAAAGAGTTACTTGTCTAACAAAACACACAGGGAGTTATTTAATGGCGGCCTCTCAAATATAATCCAGTTAGAATCAGGAATCACCCAGGGTAGCTGTTTAGGCCCTTTACTTTTTAAATTTTTCACTAACGACATGCCACTGACTTTGAGTAAAAGTGTCTATGTATGCGGATGACTCAACACTATACACGTCAGCTACTACAGCGACTGAAATGATTGCAACCCTCAACAAAGAGCTGCAGTTAGTTTCAGAGCAGGTGGCAAGGAATAAGTTAGCCCTAAATATTTCTAAAACTAAAAGCATTGTATTTGGAACCAAACACTCACTAATCCCTAAACCTCAACTAAATCTTGTAATAAATCATGTGAAAATTGAGATGACTAAACTGCTTGGAGTAACCCTGGATTGTAAACTGTCATGGTCAAAACATATTGATGCAGTAGTAGCTAAGATGGGGAGACTCTATAATAAAGTGATGCTCTGCCTTCCTAACAACACTATCAACGAGGCAGGTCCTACAGGCCCTAGTTTTGTTGCACCTTGACTACTGTTCAGTCGTGTGGTCAGGTGCCACAAAAAAAGGTCTTAGGAAAATTGCAATTGGCTCAGAACAGGGCAGCATGGCTGGCCCTTGGATTTACACAGAGCGCTAATATTAATAATATGCATGTCAATCTCTCCTGGCTGAAAGTGGAAGAGATTGACTTCATCACTACTTTTATTTATGAGAAGTATTGACATGTTGAATGCACCAACCCATGCATACCCCACAAGACATGCTACAAGAGGTCTCTTCACAGTCCCCAAGTCCAGAACAGACTATGGGAGACACACAGTACTACAGAGCCATGACTACATGGAACTCTATTCCACATCAAGTAACTGACGCAAGCAGTATAATTAGATTTTTAAAAACAGATTTTTTAAAAACACCTTATGGAACTGCGGAGACTGTGAAGCAACACAAACATTGGTACAGAAACACACACACACACACACACACACACACACACACACACACACACACACACACACACACACACACACACACACACACACACACACACACACACACACACACACACACACACACACACACACACACACACACGATAACCTACGCACTATACATAAACATGGATTTAGTACTGTAGATATGTGGTAGTGGTGGAGTAGGGGCCTGAGGGCACACGGTGTGTTGTGAATGTATTGTAATGTTTTTTTTTATTGTATAAACAAACTGCCTCAATTTTGCTGGACCCCAAGAAGATTAGCTGCTGCTTTGGCATCTCTAATAAATACAAATACAGCCCGCTTGAACTTTGCAAAAAAGGACTCTCAGACCATAAGAAACAAGATTCTCTGAACTCTTTGGCCTGAATTCCAAGCTTCACGTCTGGAGAAAACCTGACACCATCCCTATGGTGAATTATGGTGGTGAAGATGTATTTCAGTGGCAAGGACTAGTCAGGATTGAGGGAAATATGAACAGAGCAAATTACAGAGAGATTCTTGATGAAAACCTGCTCAGGACCTCAGATTGGGGCGAAGGCTCACCTTCCCACATGACAATGACCATGAGCACACATCCAAGATAACACAGGAATGTCCTTGAGTGGCCCAGCCAGAGCCCGGACTTGAACCCGAGCCAACATCTGGAGAGACCTGAAAATAGCTGTGCAGCGACATTCCCCATCCAACCAGACAGAGCTTGAGAGGATCTGCAGATTAGAATGGTAGAAACTCCCCAAATACAGGTGTGCCAAACTTGTAGCGTCATGCCGAAGACTCGAGGCAGTAATCGCTGCCAAGGGTGCTTCAGGACTGGCTACCCCTCATAGCCTGGTTCCTCTCTAGGTTTCTTCCTAAGTTCCGGCCTTTCTAGAGATTTTCCTAGCCACCGTGCTTCTACACCTGCATTGCTTGCTGTTTGGGGTTTTAGGCTAGGTTTCTATACAGCACTTTGACATCAGCTGATGTAAGGAGGGCTTTATAAATACATTTGATTGATTGATTCAACAAAGTACTGAGTAAAGGGTCTGAATACTTATGTGAATGTAATAGTTCAGTTCAGTTTTTCAACATTTCAAAAAATCTGTTTTTGCTTTGTCATTATGGGGTATTGTGTATAAATTGAGAAAAAAAGAATAAGGCTGTAGAGAAATGTCATAATTCAAGAGGTCTGAATACTTTCCGAATGCACTGTAAGTGGACACATGGCATCCCTGCAACTGAGATTTTTTTTATATACACTGCTCAAAAGAATAAAGGGAACACTAAAATAACACATCCTAGATTTGAATGAATGAAATATTCTTATTAAATACTTTTTTTCTTTACATAGTTGAATGTGCTGACAACAAAATCACACAAATTATCAATGGAAATCAAATTTATCAACCCATGGAGGTCTGGATTTGGAGTCACTCAAAACTAAAGTGGATCACCACACTACAGGCTGATCCAACTTTGATGTAATGTCCTGAAAACAAGTCAAAATGAGGCTCAGTAGTGTGTGTGGCCTCCATGTGCCTGTATGACCTCCCTACAACTCCTGGACAGTCTGTGGTGGAACGTGGCGTTGGTGGATGGAGCGAGACATGGTGTCCCAGATGTGCTTAATTGGATTCAGGTCTGGGGAACGGGCAGGCCAGTCCATAGCATCAATGCCTTCCTCTTGCAGGAACTGCTGACACACTCCAGCCACACGAGGTCTAGAATTGTCTTGCATTAGGAGGAACCCAGGGCCAACCGCACTAGCATATGGTCTCACAAGGGGTCTGAGGATCTCATCTCGGTACCTAATGGCAGTCAGGCTACCTCTGGTAAGCACATGGAGGGCTGTGCAGCCCCCCAAAGAAATGCCACCCCACACCATGACTGACCCACCGCCAAACCGGTCATGCTGGAGGATGTTGCAGGCAGCAGAACGTTCAGTGGCGAATTTGCCAATCTTGGTGTTCTCTGGCAAATGCCAAACGTTCTGCACGGTGTTGGGCTGTGTAAGCACAACCGCCACCTGTGGACGTCGGGCCCTCATTACCACCCTCATGGAGTCTGTTTCTGACCGTTTGAGCAGACACATGCACATTTGTGACCTGCTGGAGATCATTTTGCAGGGCTCTGGCAGTGCTCCTCATACTCCTCATTGCACAAAGGCTGAGGTAGCGGTCCTGCTGCTGGGTTGTTGCCCTCCTATGGCCTCCTCAACGTCTCCTGATGTACTGGCCTGTCTCCTGGTAGCACCTCCATGCTCTGGACACTACGCTGACAGACACAGCAAACTGTCTTGCCACAGCTCGCATTGATGTGCCATCCTGGATGAGCTGCACTACCTGAGCCACTTGTGTGGGTTGTAGACTCAGTCTCATGCTACCACTAGAGTGAAAGCACCGCCAGCATTCAAAAGTGACCAAAACATCAGCCAGGAAGCATAGGAACTGAAAATAGGTCTACGGTCACTACCTGCAGAACCACTCCTTTATTGGGGGTGTCTTGCTAATTGCCTATAATTTCCACCTGTTGTCTATTCCATTTGCACAACAGCATGTGAAATTTGTCAATCATTGTTGCTTCCTAAATGGACAGTTTGATTTCACAGAAGTGTGATTGACTTGGAGTTACATTGTGTTGTTTAAGTGTTCCCTTTATTTTTTTGAGCAGTGTATATATATTGGAGTTGTGCCTGTTCACATGCAAATCTGCCCTCTCATTGGCTAGAATGTTCCCACCTGCTCCAATTGTTAGAGCACTCAATCCTGTCTCTTGTCAGTATATTGATACTCTTTGGTGAAATGTTTTCTTGATTCCTTAACCACCTCCTCAAAATGCATCTGAGGAGATCCTTGATTCCTCCCCTAGGACCTTCTCTTGCCTCCTCCTCACAACACAAGGAATTTACTTTTGTCCCCCTGACTGTTCTCTCTTTTTCCCCCCACAGGATTCTGGTGGATCTTAAACAGGAGGTCTGGTACCAGAAATGTCATGACCCTGCTTGCAAGAGCTTCAGATCTTCTAGTATGCGCTGGTTAACATTGAAATATTATTGAAGTAAAAATATTGCTGACTTTGATTAAATAGATCTAATACTATTGACACACGTAGTCTTATCACCACAATCAAGAGCCTGTGTTTTAGGTGATTGGTGTACCAGTATGTCATGAATTGAAATGACTGGAACAGCAGGAAATCTTACAGATTGTGCCTTTTAAACCAGTCATTACTCTTCCAGGTTACCCATTACCACAGGACATCTGCATCAGCTACCTCATAACAATGGTGAGTTCTGCACCTGTTCCCCTCACTGCTACAAAAGTCTGATTCGCCTCAGTCACACTTGTAATTTTCTATTAAAATGGCCACATCACCACAAGAAACAGAAAGAGACTGTTGGGTACCCAACTTCCTCTGGCTACATTTTATTTTTTATTTTACCTTTATTTTACTAGGCAAGTCAGTTAAGAACAAATTCTTATTTTCAATGACGGCCTAGGAACAGTGGGTTAACTGCCTGTTCAGGGGCAGAACGACAGATTTGTACCTTGTCAGCTCAGGGATTCGAACTTGCAACCTTTCGGTTACTAGTCCAACGCTCTAACCACTAGGCTACCCTGCCTGCCGACCCACATGAATGGGTTTCAAAAAAGAATCCCACAATAACAAAAGTAAAAAAATAAAGCTATTAAGCTGTGTGTTTGTCTATTTGGTGGCAGGATGAGGAGGACCAGGCATATCTGATGGACGACGTGGGGAACATCGAGCTCAGCCAGACACTCCCAGTGGAGAAGTACCTGGGGGGGCTCGGCAGCAACACTTCTCCAGGGAGAAGACCGCGATCCCTGGGGGGGATGACCAGGCTTACCTGGAGGCCCTGGAGGATGTTGAGAGAAGCACAGGCGATTTGGCAGAGGATGATGTCCCAGATGAGCTTCTGCTCCAAAACATGACTGAGTTTGAGTCCCTCAAAGATTTGTGCTTGTCGGCCACTAAGTGCTAAGTGCATTTTCCCTCAATTCTGTTCATGGAGAGACAGGGTGACCAGGCTTTTGCTCCAGCTCAGGGGGAACTCACCCCATTCAACTATTCAAGGACTTGATGGTGTGTTGGTGGTGTCAGGTGCTGGGCTGGAACAAAAGCTTGCCAGCCTGTGAGTCTACAGGAGCAGAATGGAAGAAGACTGCATTAGAGGGAGGTTATATTTGTCCAACAGTTCATTTCTCATTTGTAATACAGGCTCCTGAGTGAAGCAGTGGTCTAAGGCACTGCATCTTAGTGCTAAAGGAGTCACTACAGACCCTGGTTCGATTCCAGGCTGCATCACAACCGGCCGCACAATTTGCCCATTGTCGTCCGGGTTAGGCAGTCATTGTAAATAAGAATTTGTTCTTAACTGACTTGCCTGGTTAAATAAAGGCTAAATAAAAACATTGAAATTCAGTACAATCCTCAATTTCAATTACTGGCAGTTAATGCACTTTATAAAAGAGGTTTTTCCCAATTACTTAGGCCTATAGCAGGGATCTCCAACAGGTCGATCGCAAGGTGCAGATAGCTCGCAGCCCACCTATGAGTAGCAAGCCAAACAATTCTGAAAGTACATGCAATTATCATGTGTTCCACTGCAAACGGTCATAAACAAATCTCACAAGTATCACACTGCAAGCTCTCAGCTATACTATCTAGTCAATGTCGCATTGACATTATCAAACCCCTGGTCAGCCACTATTGGATTAAAAACCCAAACCAATATCTGCCATATTAATTTCCAGTAATATTGAGTTTGTCTATCACTCTGTGTAGCCAGAAATACTTTCCCATGAAATGAGCAGCAGCAGTACACCTTCCACATAGATATGCAATTAAAGGATAATTACACATGGATTTTTTTCGTTTCCTCCAGATTCAAGCATTGCCATGGACTCAGAACATCCAATTGTATTTGAGTGAAAATGCAAAAAAATCTAAACTTTTTTTTTTTTTAAGTAGCTCTCATGGAAGAAAATGTTGGATTCGTTAGTGTGACAATTACCACAAATGTCTGGGAATATGCCATTAAAAAGAGCATCGTCAGCTGTGTAGTGCGCTGCACAATAAAGCACCTTGCTTTGAATGTCGGCCCTACTGGTTCTGATAGCGTAGAATTGTATATAGGATGTTTCTGATAACTGAACATTTACATTTATTTAACTCCTTACCTGTTTTCTGGTCCTTGTTTGTTCTGGATTATTTTCTGGGTGATTTGACTGCGAACCATTTCTGCAAATTGAGTCACCAAGCATGGAAGGAAGCTAAAGTAATTCCACTGCCTAAAAATAGTAAGGCACACTTTGCTGGCCAATAAGTTTGCAGCCTGTTCTTAGTAAACTGATGGAGAAAATTGTGTTTGACCAAATACATTTTACATTTAGCAGACACTTATCCAGAGCAACTTACAGTAGTGAGTGGATACATTTATTTGTACTGGTCACCCGTGCAAATTGCACCGACAATCCAGGCGTTGGAAGTGCCATGCTCTACCAACTGAGCCACACAAGGTAATTCTTCAGGCACTCAACTAGTACTGCATTGACTAGGATGAAAGATTAGTTAAAATAAATGGATAATAAGATGATAGTTGGAGCTGTATTGTTAGATTTCAGTGTAGCCTTTGTTTGATCTTAAATTGTTATTAAAGAAACTCACTTGCTATGACTTTTAAGTCACCTGCAATCACATGGTTGGATAGTTATTTAGCCAATAGAACCCAGTGTCAAATGGATGTTTAACATCAGATATGTAAAGTGCAGTGTCCCTTAGGGCAATTGCCTTGGTCCGTTAAGCCTTTATTTTTACAAATGATTTGCCACAGGTCGTACACGAAGCTAAAATGACTGGATGATTCCACACAACATATCAGCACCCAAAAGCCAGTGAGCTCACTGAAATTCTAAATAAAGAGTTAGTATCAGAATGGGTGGTTAATAATAAACTAGTCTTAAATACATAACAGTAAGACCTAAACCTCAACTGGAGTTGTGCATAAAGAGTGTGACCCCTGAGTAGGTTGAGGAAGCGAACCCCTAGGTATAACATTGGAGGGTCAATTATCAAGTCATGAAGATGGGAAAAAAATGTTTATACAATCAACTGTACAAGTTAAGGCTTGTCCCACCTTGATTACTGTCCATCTGGTAATATGGTAAAGTGCGGCAAAGAAAGACCTAGCAAAGCTGCAGCTGGCTCAAAACACAGCAGCCCATACATAAGATGCACGCCAGTCTATCCTGGGTCAGGGTTCATGATGGATGAACTGCTTCTCTTCTAGTTTGAGAAATATTACTGCAAATGAAAATTCCAGGATTGTATGCATTATCAAATAGCATTTAGCTTAGACACGTATACATATCCCACAAGACATGCCACCAGGGGCCTCTTCACAGTCCCGAAGTCCAAAACGAATTCACAGCAACGCACATTATTATACAGAGCCACGAATGTATGGAACTCCCAATTACAATTACTCAAGCAAATAAAATTACATTTTGGAAATGGATTAAACATCTCATGGAGCAGAGGGAACTATCAGGCAACAAACATTTTTTAGATGCATTGTTTGTATATTGTATTTTTTATTATGCGACTGTCCTTGTCTATCAGTGTTTTGTTACTTGTCATGTTCTGTGTTTTTTGTGGACCCCAGGAAGAGTAGCAGATGCTTCTGAAAACACTAATGGAATCTAAATAAACAAATAATGAATAAAGTTGTTTTTTGTGATGCCTGAAATCAGTTTCATCAGTGTACATCTCAAATAATGTCTGTGTACAACAACAAAGTACAGTGAAGCAGAGAGGGCTACAGTAGGACAAACCGGTTTATTTGGTACAGTGGAGTAAATGAAAAGGTATGAATTTTACTCCTGTACAAAAACACATCGAAACCGAACTCTGTCGATTTAAGGAGAGCTCAAGTTCCTAGTATTGGCCGTCTGTGATGGTGTCTCGAAACATGATCAAGCAGATCATGTACAGAACAATGTTAACACAATCATGTACAGAACAATGTTAACACAATCATGTACAGAACAATGTTAACAAACAGGTCAATGTGCATCATGAGCACTTAATTCATTGTTAAATAACCTGAATTCATAAAGGACCCCCTTTGTTCTTTGTTAGATCTCAAAGGAGACTGAAATGTCTATAATGTGGTTCCTTATATAGAGGTAAATGGTTAGGCCTAACAAATAAGTCACTATTTGTCCCAAAAAAAACAAACTCAAGGGGCAAGCGAGCCATGGCTTGATACTGGCCAACTTAACCTGATCATTCTCCAGGGTCTTTCATTAGGCATCAAATGGGAGAAAACATCTTCAAAACGGACGGTGAAGTGTGCATTTCAAGTGGACAAAAGTCAGTTCCACCACCATGGGCTATCTAGAAAGACCTTGCATCATTTTATATCCATGAGGGGGGGGGACAAGTGCACATTCCAGTGAGAGAATTGGGCTGCTAGGCTCCTGATTGTTGCCTGCTGAATATGACCCAGGTATCCCTTGGCCGACAGGACTTTTCTATGGATAGAACAGGTCCCAGCGTGTGCATTTTGGCACATTGAGGCCACTGTAGTTTTCAAAAGACACTTACGGAATAAATGTTTCTGTGTGAGAGCAGACATTGGTGGCACTTTAGGTTGTGTGTTTTTGTTCTGATATTGCACATGCAGTCTTTTATCCCTGCTGTGTGGAAGGCTTATTTCCTTTGCGGCCATTCACAAGATCCTAACACCTTTCTGAATGGACATCTTCCTACTTGTCTTGTGCTAAAATAGTTACGGAAGGTTCAGAAACGTTTAGACAAGGCCTTCTGACAGTACAACGTTGAAAAACAAGGGAATGCAGAAAAAAAAGAAAGAAAACATGCACTTCTACTGTATCAACCGTGACCCATTGAAGTCCTCTCGTAACTTTTCTACAGATACACTATTTACAGTAACATTCAACGATATTAAATATCAACTTAAATTAAAAGAAACAAACATTAGACTGCTATAAATAGCTACTGTATTTCTCAAGTTGAACAAGACAGTACTAATATGTTGCGTATGGTGATTTGTCTGTCTTTCAACAACGGAAATATCTGCATGGGTGTAGTCTTGAAACATAAAAAAGCAGATATACAAACAAAAGAGAATAAAACTAAAGTTTGTCCGAACTTAGAGATTAGCAAAAAACGGGTTAATTGAAACTGACAATTGAGGGATGACAGACAGATAGTCGAAACACCTAACAGGCGACTCGATCGGCACTTGAAATGGCTGACAGAGTCACATGGACAATAAGGCATGAACCTCTCCCCCTTTCACTATGGCCTAAATATAAACAAATGTAGATAAACCTGTGCACTGCAATCTACTCCTAAAAGTGATTGCGCTGACATGCGCTGCGTTTATGGCAAACGTGATCTCTGGGAAATCACCTTTAAAAAAAAGTCTAATCACAGTGCATGGGTCTACCTACGTTTGTTTGAATCCCGGTTTAACATAAGTCACTCTCTCACACACGCCATCTCTTCTACAGCACAAGGGGAACACAGACACTGTCACAGTAGCCAAGAGAGGGCCACAACAGTCACCTCCGATGAGCATTACAGTCAAGGGGAGCGGGCTATGGTTTCCAGATTGTCACCCTCTGCTTCCCTTTCCCCTCTACCTGGGATTCACATCTTGATCTTGGCATAGAGCAGGTCAATCTGCTCTCGGAAGTGACTGCGGAGGTCTGTCCTCTTGGCCTTTAGCGTGGGCGTCAGGAGGCCGTTCTGGACGGAGAACATCTCCGTGTGCAGCGAGATATCTCTCACCTGCACGAGACAGCATGTTATTAATTATTCAGCTTATTATGTGTTTAGGATCCCATTGAGATGCAAATGTTGTTTCGTTTTTTCCCTCCAAGAGTACTCTGTGCTAGAGGCAGCATTATAATCGTGCACAATTTGGAACCAACATCACTTGTGAGTGTTACCGTGTCTAAATGGTCCCTAAGGAATGTGTGGATCGTTAGGAAGGATTCCTCACCTGCTCAAAAGACTTCAGCCCCCCTTCTTTCCCCAGCCTCAGAATGTCCTCCAGAATGGCATTTTTCATCTCCTGGAAAGATAGGCACTTCAGACAAGGCAGTGTAGACAATACATCTTAATGGCTGTACTTAAAGTTCACTCAAACTATCTTTCAGTATTTTGTTCTTTAGTCTATCATTAATACAATCCCACCCAAAATGTGCATGTCAGAAGTCACATTTTCTATATGGAGCACTTTCAGTACAAACAAAATCTGTGATGCGTTTGAGATGAGATTGGTTCTGTTCCGATATCCACACTAGCATGCACAAAAATGGTAACCGTGCAAGCCTTCATTCTAAGGCTTTACACGCAAATCGTATTTGTCACATGCGCCAAACACAACAGGTGCAGAGCTTACTGTGAAATGCTTACACAGAAGCTCTTGACCAACAACACAGTTCAATAAATAGAGTTAAGAAAATATTTACTAAATAAACTGAATAATATAAAAACAATAACAAGGCTATATACAGGGGGGTACCTGTACCGCGTCAATGTGCGTACATGTTAGCCAAGGTCATTTGTACATGTCGGCAGGGGTAAAGTGACTATGCATAGATAATAAGAAGAGTAACAGCAGTGTAAAAACAAGAGGGGGGGGGGGCATTTGATTAATTGTTCAGCAGACTTATGGCTTGGGGGTAGAAGCTGTTAAGGAGCCTTTTGGACCTTGACTTGGCGTAGTCGAGACAGCAGTCTAGAAAATATTTTTTTTTGGGGCATTCCTCTGACACTGTCTAGTATATACAGTCGGTCCTGGATGGCAGGAAGCTTGGCCCCAGTGATGTACTGGTGCATACGCACTACCCTCTAAGGGGGTATGGCATCACCATACCACATAGTGATGCAACCGGTCAGAATGCTCTCAATGGTGCAGCTGTAGAATTTTCAGGATCTAGGAACCCATGCCATATTTGTTTCAGTCTCCTGAGGGGGAAAAGGCGTTGTCGTGCCCTCTTCGCGACTGTCTTGTTGTGTTTGGACCATAAGTTACTGTAGAGGCTCTGCAAGATCCAGTGACATTTTGCTGAGGACAACACTTGTTGAAGTGTAAGAGGTATGCTAGCATGGACTGTGGAAATCAGCCACTGAATACACTGTCAGGTAAATCTGCCATACCATTGAAGCTAGCTAACCTTGCTTGCACACATCTCCAAATAAGAACCCTCGATGCCCTTCTTCTTTGCCCATCCTGGTAAGAAGTCTGGATCAGGCACCACAATGCCCACCAGGCATGCCTGTGTCAAACAAGACATTTTAAAACATTTAGCTTTTTAGAATTCCATAAGCATTTACACTAATTTACAAATGTAATCAACATTTACATGCAGTGGCTTATATACAAAAGTCATAAGTGTCACCCAAAAAAAGTTTCAATTAGATGGTGCACACATCCACAACCAACATTATGCATATACATACCCAACCACAAACAAAGTGTTCCAATAGCACCGCAGAAGACTTGGCACACATGATTTGGTTTGTCACAAACCTGCAAGCTATCGCCATGGACAAAGATCTGGGCCACCGGGTCGCTCCGGATGTAGATGTTCTCGACCTTCTCCGGGGCAATGTACTCTCCTTGAGCCAGCTTGAAGATGTGCTTCTTCCTGTCCACGATCTTCAGAATACCATTCTGAAAGTAGAGTAAACAAACTTAATCAGTACTTAGTTAACTACATCAGATTTCGCCCCATTACTACTTTCCCACTCTTAGTCAGTCATAGATTGAGGCATAATGTCTGCTGATCTCTTTTGCCTGGTACTTATTTCATGGGTCCTGGGTCATCAGCTAAGCAGGGTCGGTCCTGGTCGCTCCCTGGATGGGATAACAGATGCTGCTGGCAGTGGTGTTGGAGGGCTAAGGAGATCCCAATGCCCCAGGGCAGTGAAGGGAACATTGCCCTGCGTAGTGTGCCATCTTTTGGATGGGACAATAAACGGGTGTCCTGACCCTCTGTGGTCATTAAAAATCCTATTGCAATTATCATAAGAGTAGGGGTGTTAAGCCCCATTGTCATGGCTAAACTCCCACCCTGGACCCATTTCATCATGGCCACCTAATCATCCCCCTTATTCCAAACTGGCATATTTCACTCCTACCTCTCTACCCGATGTGTGGTGAGTATTCTTGGGCATTATGTGGCGGCAGGTAGCCTTGTGGTTAGAGTGTTGGACTAGTAACCGAAAGGTTGCATGATCGAATCCTCGAGCTGCCAAGGTAAAAAAAAAATCTGTCCTTCTGCCCCTGAACAGGCAGTTTACCCACGGTTCCTAGGCCATCATTGAAAATAAGAATTTGTTCTTAGCTGACTTGCCTAGTTAAATAAAGTTAAAAATAAAATAAACATTTAAATTCTGGCACAAAAATGGTAACCGTGCAAGCCCCACCAGAGGACAATTTCCCATCCCCGCCTTATAGGCTAGCTCAATGTTTCCCAATCTTGGTCCTGGGGCCCCAAAGGGGTGCACATTTTTGTCTTTGCCATAGCACTAACAGTTGATTCAACTAATCAAGTCATCATGCCTAAAGATTGGGTCTCCAGGATCAGAATAGGGAAACCGAGCTAGCGGATTTTTAAAAAAACATTAAAAAGCGTAGCCTAGTGTAGAGTTGACAGTACTTACAGGCAGCCACTTCCCAATGTCTCCGGTGTGGAGCCAGCCATCCTGATCCAAGGCCTCCTTTGTCTTCTCCGGGTCATTCAGGTAGCCCTTGAATACGTTTGGTCCTTTCACACACACCTGCGAAGAAGCAGAATTATATATACATCAAATACAAACATGGGACCAGGATACACACCCACCTCCTCAATTGTGAAGTATCAAAGCAAGCTGGGAACACCCCCACCCCAGTATTCCAGTCGGTCCCAATACACACGGTAAAGAGATCAATGGAAGGGAGACCAAGGACACAGTCATTGGCTCCCATTCAAAACAACGTGGATATTAATCAAATCCGTTCTAGCAGGCCCATAATGTGGTTACTAAAATCTGATTTGGCCATTTTCGCTGCATAATGTTTAGAAGTTGTTCTTTAGGGTTTAGAAAATCCACTACGTGACCAAAAGTATATGGACACACGCTGGTCAAACACCTCATTCCAAAATCATGTGCATTAATATAGAGTTGATACCCCTTTGCTGCTATAAAAGCCTTCACTCTTCTGGGAAGGCTTTCCACTAGATGTTGGAACATTGCTGCGGAGATTGCGTTCATTCAGCCACAAAAGCATTCGTGATGTTGGGCACTGATGAGTGATTAGGCCTGGTTGCAGTCGGCCTTTCAATTCATCCCAAACGTGTTTGATGGGGTTGAGGTCAGGGCTCTGTGCAGGCCAGTTAAGTTCTTCCACACCGATCACGACAAACCATTTGTGTGGACCTCGCTTTCTGCACAGGGGCATTGTCATGCTGAAACAGGAAAAGGCCTTCCCCAAACTGTTGATACAAAGTTGGAAGCACAGCATCGTCTAGAATGTCATTGTATGCTGTAGCATTAAGAATTCCCTTCACTGTAACTAAGGGGCTTAACCCAAACCATAAAAAACAGCCCCATTATTCCTCCTCCACCAAATGCATTGGGGCAGGTAGCGTTCTCCTGGCATCCACCAAACCCAGACACATCCGTCTGACTGCTAGATGGTGAATCGTGATTCATCACTCCAGAGAATGAGTTTCCACTGCTCCAGAGTCTAATAGCAGTGAGCTTTACACTACTCCAGCCGACGCTTGGCATTGAGCACGGTGACCTTAGTCATGTGTGCGGCTGCTCGGCCATAGGGAAACCCATTTCACAAAGCTCCCGACAAACAGTCTCTTGTGCCGATGTTGCTTCCGGAGGCATCTTGGAACTCAGGGGGGTGTTGCAACCAACAGACAATTTTACGCACTACATGCTTCGGCACTCCCGGTACGTGAGCTTGTGTGGTCTACCACTTTGTGGCTGAGCCGTTGCTGCTCCCAGACGTTTCCATTTCACATTTACATTTAAGTCATTTACAATAACAGCACTTACAGTTGACTGGGGCAGCTTTAGCAGAGCAGAAGTTTTACGAACTGACTTGTTGGAAAGGTGGCATCCTATGACGGTGCCATGTTGAATGCCACGGAGCCCTTCAGTAAGGCCATTCTACTGCCAATGTTTGTCTGTGGAGATTGCATGGTTGTGTGCTCGATTTTATACACCCATCAGCAACAGGTGTGACTAAATAGCTGAATCCACTCATTTGATGTCCACATACTTTTGTATATATAGTGTCTGTCTGCTAAATGCTAACTCCGGTTCAGATAAGCTGGTAGCATAGCTAGCCATATAGAGAGCGATGGTGGTATATGAAGTCGTTTTTTAAGTGTAATGCAGTTGATTGGTGACGATGACATGAACATGTATTGAAGTTGACAGGCTAATTTTGATGGGTGTTAATGAGGAGATTCTGATCTATCAACAACACGGGGGCCCCATGTGTGGAATTTCCATGGTGTTTACATTGTTTTAAGTTTGTCAAAACAAACTTAAAACCCTACCACTGGGCTTAGCCCTTATTCTTCAATGTTTGCAGATCAGTATGGTGGAAGCTTTACCACTAGTGCTTATACCTATCCAGACCCTTCAGATATGCTAACATCGACTAGTTAGGGCCAAGGGGGAGGGACAGGGAGCAATTTGAGACGGAGGTGGGACTTCCATTGGTCTAAACACCTCACCTCTCCTTCCCCATTGGCAGCAAAGTAGTTCATCTCAGTCACGTCCACCAGCTTTACATAGTTGCAGGGCAGTGGAGCCCCCACATGACCTGGGCAAAAAGAGATGAGTTGTCACATTCCAGTAACACTTTATTTGGCTGGTCTTTCATAATACCAACATGGTCTCATAAGGTTTCATGAAGGTTCCAGTGAGCCACACAAGACACCGAAGTAAAACTGTTCTTGTTCATTGTAGAATCAGAGTAGAGACATTTGTGTGACTTGTTTGTTGGATTAAACATGTGGTGGTATGCATTGTGCGATGTGGTATGCATTGTGCGATGTGGTAGCAATTGAATGCTTCAGTAACGCTTGAATATGTGCATTACCTGCTGTCCAATCCCCAGGCATGGACATGGTGCACCCGGCTGTGCACTCAGTCTGACCATAGCCTTCGTAAAACTGTCAAGTAGAGGCAGCAGATATTTATTTGAAAGCATTGTAATTAAGTAACTTGTGTTTCTCATGCTAGTGTCATCTATCTTTCTGCACCACAGCAGCCAGAGTGCCGAAAGGTTGCCGAAAGGTGTGAGGTTGATTCCCAAGCATGACTTGATTGTTTTGACTGATAGAAAGATCGTCAATTATGTTCCTTCTAAGGTGAATCCTGTTGAACAAACAGGAAAGTTCAAAAGAGGGACCTGCCTCTAGGGTATGAGACGGGCTAGATTCCAATTCTCTACTTGTAAACTTTCCCTGAAGGATT
The DNA here is from genome assembly GCF_021184085.1 of Oncorhynchus gorbuscha. NCBI lineage: Eukaryota > Metazoa > Chordata > Actinopteri > Salmoniformes > Salmonidae > Oncorhynchus > Oncorhynchus gorbuscha. The sequence continues at coordinate 19,644,743 of NC_060196.1, read as the reverse complement.
TAAAAGGTGTGATGAATATGGGGGAAACTCCTTCCAGCCATGCTTGCACCAATCCAAACAATGCTTTTAAAAAGGCATGAGAATTAGGTTAGAGAATTGGAACGCAACCAGGCTCCGCATCCAAATTCCTGAGAATGGTTGCATTTGTGCACTCTTCCCCACGCATTTATAAGCATTGGATTGGTAGAAGCATGGATTAGAGGGAGTTTATCCTTTCTTGCACCTGTCATTTCATTTGTAAATCCATGAAGGGAAGTCTCACCTGGCAGCCAAGAGCGGCCCGAATGAAAGTCAGGACGGTTGGAGACACTGGGGCCGCTCCTGTGATCATCAGCCTCACACGACCCCCAAGACTGTTCTGGAGAACACAAAGGAGGAAAGACGTTATTGACATCCATGGTTGTACCTCACACAATAGAACAGAGATTCTCAAATTTGGGTCGCAAATGTCTGAGTAATTATATATATATATATATTTTTTTTTTTTTGGGTGGGGGGGTTTAAAGAAGAGAAACAAAATGCCAGTTGTAGAAATTATGAATTTACATTTAAATAATTTAATCTCTAAACTATTTTTTCAATAATTTAATATAGAGCTATTAGCAGTGCCATTTTTGGTTGATTTTCTGGTCTCAAACCAGTGAGTTTGTTAACCTTCAACGACAGTGACGACCAGTTTTGAAGCCTACCAGTTATTTTATTGTTGCCTGTATTAAATGTTATTTTGGCATTAATGTGTCAGCATTACTTCCATGCTCACAATGAGGCAAGTAACAGTGAAACATGCAGCCGATGTAAGACTTTTAAACAGGTCAACATTCACAAGGTCGCAGGGCCAGACGGATTACCAGAACGTCTAGTCAGAGCATGCGCTGACCAACTGGCAAGTGCTTTCACTGACATTTTCAACCAGTCCCTGACTGAGTCTGTAATAACATGTTTCAACCAGACCACCATAGTCATTGTGCCAAAGAACACTAAGCTAACCTGCCTAAATGACTACCGACCTGTAGCACTCACATGTCGCATGAAATGCTTTAAAATGCTGGTCATGGCTCACATCAACACCATTATCCCAGAAACCATCCTTAGTTGACAAGATAAAAATCTGTCGTTCTGCCCCTGAACAAGGCAGTTAACCCACTGTTCCCCAGTAGGCTGTCATTGTATATAAGAATTTGTTCAGTGTTAAAAAAAAGAAAAAAGTTTAATACATCTACCAAATATTAATTTCCACAAAGTTTTCTGCTTCAGTGTCTTTAGATATTTTTGTCAGATGTTACTATGGAATACTGAAGTATAATTACAAGCATTTCATAAGTGTCAAAGGCTTTTATTGACAATTACATGAAGTCGATGCAAACAGTCAATAGTTGCAGTTTTGACCCTTTTTCAAGACCTCTGCAATCCACCCTGGCATGCTGTCAATTAACTTCTGGGCCACATCCTGACTGATGGCAGCCAATTCTTGCATAATTGCTTGGAGTTTGTGGGTTTTTGGTTGTCCACCAGCCTCTTGAGGATTGACCACAAGTTCTCAATGGGATTAAGGTCTGGGGAGTTTCCTGGCCATGGACCCAAAATATAGATGTTTTGCTCCCCGAGCCACTTAGTTATCACTTTTGCCTTATGGCAAGGTGCTCCATCATGCTGGAAAAGGCACGGTTCATCACCAAACTGTTCCTGGATGGTTGGGAGAAGTTTCTCTCAGAGGATGTGTTGTTACTATTCTTTATTCATGGGTGTGTTCTTAGGCAAAATTATGAGTGAGCCTACTCCCTTGGCAGAGAAGCAACCCCACACATGAATGGTCCCAGGATGCTTTACAGTTGGTATCACGCAGGACTGATTGTAGTGCTCACCTCGTCTTCTCTGGACAAGCTTTTTTCCAGATGCCCCAAACATTCGGAAAGGGGATTCAGAGAAAATGACTTTATCCCAGTCTTCAGCAGTCCAATCCCTGTACCTTTTGCAGAATATCAATCTTTCCCTGATGTTTTTCCCGGAGAGAAGTGGCTTCTTTGCTGCCCTTCTTGACACCAGGCCATCCTCCAAAAGTCCTTCGCCTTACTGTGCATGCAGATGCACTCACACCTGCCTGCTACCATTCCTGAGCAAGCGCTGTACTGGTGGTGCCTTGATCCCGCAGCTAAAATCGACTTTAGGAGACTGTCCTGGTGCTTGCAGGACTTTCTTGGGCACCCTGAAGCCATCTTCACAACTATTGAATTGCTCTCCTTGAAGTTCTTGGTGATCCGATAAAATGTTTAATTTAGGTGCAATCTTACTGGCAGCAATATCCTTGCCGGTGAAGCCCTTTTTGTGCAAAGCAATGATGACTGCACGTGTTTCCTTGCAGGTAACCATGTTTGACAGAGAAAGAACAGTGATTCCAAGCACCACCCTCCTTTTGAAGCTTCCAGTCTGTTATTCAAACTCAATCATCATGACAGAGTGATCTCCAGCCTTGTCCTAGTCAACTCACACCTGTGTTAACGAGAGAGTCACTGACATGTCAGCTGGTACTGTTGTGGCAGGGCTGAAATTCAGTGGAAATGTTTTGGGGCGATTCAGTTTATTTGCATGGCAAAGAGGGACTTTGCAATTAATTGCAATTCATCTGATCATTCTTCATAACATTCTGGAGTATATGCAAATTGCCATCATACAAACTGAGGCAGCAGACTGAAAATTAATATTTTCATTACCTCAACCTGTGCCCCCGCACACTGACTCCATACCGGTACCCCCTGTATAGCCTCGCTATTGTTATTGTACTGCTGAGCTTTAATTATTTGTTACTTTTATATTAATATTTTTTTATTTAGGTATTTTTCTTAAAACAGCATTGATGGTTAAGGGCTTGTAAGTAAGCATTTCACTGTAAAGTCTACCCGTTGTATTCAGCACATGTGACAAATAACATTTGATATCTGCCAGCAAATAAAAAAAAATATATATAAATAAAATCATTGAGTTAATAAAGCCGCATAGAAACAGTCTCTTTTTTGCTATCTGTGGTGGTGGGGCAGCCAGCAGAAAATACTGAGCATAGGGGTTGGTAATATTCTCTAGTTGCCACGTGATTGACTTAGTGTTCTGTCACTCATAGGGACACTACATCACCGCAAAATCTAAGGTGAGTGCTAGAAAATTCAAGCCCCTTGGGTGCTGCCATAGTTATATTACAAGTGCCCATCCAAGAAGGCAAAAGGTCATTGGCCACAGATAAATTTACATCAAATAACATATCTACCGTAACTATGATTGGACTGATCATCATGAAGGAATCAAGTCGACAATCTACTGACAAATCCTTTTCAATCTTTGTCATATGAAGAGAAATTATCGATAAAGCGAATTGGTGCTCATCGGCCATAAACATTACACAAGAAGTTGAAAATCGCAAATTCAACAATGAGTGGTTTGGAAGGAATCTGCTAAACAGTCACTAGCCTGCTATTCAGGGGAGTTGGTGTGTGGGCCAAGTCTGGGATTAAGAGTCTTTTCCAAGCTTCAAAGGATAAACATTCAACATTGGCCATGCTGTCAATCCAGCACGACTTCTGCTGCATTCAAAACAACTGGAAACTTTGACATTTCAGACTTCAGTGAGTTCAAGAGAACCTTACCACTGCTACTACACCTGACTTTGGGACTGCTGTTGCGACAGCTTTGTGTAGGCCCTAACATTGTGGGCACTTTCACCATTATAGTCCAATTAATGTATTGTTTAGTGCTGTGTTGTGTAGCGGCTTTGCTGCCAAGAATTCAAAAAAATAGGTGGCGAGTCTGCCCCACCAAGATTTATATGCTAAAATCGTCACTGATCAACAATATGGGCAAAAAGTAATTACTAACAATGAAAGTGTTGGGAATGTTGTTCCCATGATATTAAATGTAGAAATGTAATGAAAATACAGCATTTAAAAGACAGAAAAAAATATAAAAACATAACATGTAAAGTGTTGGTCCCATGTTTCATGAGCTGAGAAAAGAACCCAGAAATATTCCATATACACTTTAGGCTTCTCTCTCTCAAGTTGTGTGCGCATCCCGGTTAGTGAGCATTTCCCCTTTGCAAAGTTAATCCATCCACCTGACAGGTGTGGCTATCAAGAAGCTCATTAAAATAGCATGATCATTACACAGGTCCACCTTGTGCTGAGGACAATAAAAAGGCCACTAAAATATGCAGTTGAGGGTGCATGCAATTCGCATGCTGACTGCAGAAATGTTCAATTAATGTTAATTCTCTACCATAAGCTGCATCCAACATTGTTTTAGACTATTCGTCAGCATGTCCAACCAGACTCACAACCGCAGACCACATGTAACACCAGCCCAGGACCGCCACAGACTTCTTCACCCGCGGGTTCGTCTGAGTGGGTGCGTCTATAATAAAGCCCTTTGAGAGAAACTAATTCTGATTGGCTGGGCCTTTGCCTTATCAGGCCAAACCATGGCTGTGCTCTTGCCCAGTCATGTAAAATCCATAGATTAGGGCATTTATTTCAATTGACCGATTTCTTTATCTGGACTGTTAACTCCGTAGAATCAATGACATTTTTGCATCTATATTTTTGTTCAGTATAGTTTTACAGATTGCATTTCAAGCAATTTTTTGCGATGCAAATACTGGGTCGCGACAGACCTGGTTAAATATGGGTCCAGAGGCAAAACAATTTGAGAACCACTGCAATAGACAACCTTAACCTGTTAAGACTCTAGGGGCAGTATTTCATTTTTGGATAAAAAGACATGCCCGTTTTAAGCGCAATATTTTGTCACGAAAAGATGCTCGACTATGCTTGGAATTGATAGTTTTGGAAAGAAGACACTGACGTTTCCAGAACTGTAAAGATTTTCACTGTGAGTGCCATAGAACAGAATCTACAGGCAAAACCAAGATGTTTGAGTGACCAGGAAATCAACAGGATTTCTGGAGGCACGTTTTCCATGATCTCCTTATATGGCTTTGAATGCGACAGGAATGAACGGACACTTCCTATCGTTTCCCCCAGGTGTCTGCAGCATTGTGACGTATTTGTAGGCATATCATTGGAAGATTGACCATAAGAGCCTACAATTACCAAGTGTCCCGCACGGTGTCTGCGTGGAAATTGGTGCGCAAAAGTCAGGTAACAGTATTTTTCCATCCGAATCAGAGAAGAATGCACGCTTCCAGGGAAGGGATTTCAATGAAGAGATATGACAAAACACCTTGAGGATTGATTCAAACAACGTTTTCCATGTTTCAGTCGATATTATGGAGTTAATTCGGAAAAAAGTTTGACATTTAGGTGACTGAATTTTCGGTTAGTTTCGGTAGCCAAATGCATAGTAACAAAACGGAACGTTGTGTCCTACACAAGCATCTTTCAGGAAAAACTGGACATCTGCTATGTAACTGAGAGTCTCCTCATTGAAACATCTGAAGGTAAATTATTTTATTTGATCCCTTTGCTGGTTTTTGTGAATGTTGCGTGCTAAATGCTAAGCTAGCTATCACCACTCTTACACAAATTATTGATTTTCTCTGGTTCTAAAGCATATTTTGAAAATCTGAGACGACAGGATTGTTAAGAAAAGGATAAGCTTGAGGATAGGCATATTTATTTCATTTAATTTGCAATTTTCAGAAATCGCTAATTTTGCGTTATGGTAATGAGCTTGAGGTTGTAGTCACGATCCCGGATCCGGGATGGGGCGGACTGTAAGATAAAAGTATTTTTCGATATTGGGGTCTGTGGGGGTATTCAATCAGGGACGATGTTGGAAACATGTTATCCTCTGGATTCTACTCAGTGCATTTTTCCCCCCAATCAAACTCCTTTGGGATCGGTGTGCCTTCCACGGGACGGTTGAGCTAACATAGGCTAATGCCATTAGCATGAAGTTATAAGTAACAAGAACATTTCTCAGGACAGACATATCTGGACATAGACATATCTGATCTTGGCAGACAGATTCAATTCTTGTTATCCAACTGCAATGTCCAATTTATAGTAGCTAGAATATCATTGAGAATTTGAGTGCATAATTTTGAACATGAAAAGTTATTAAGAAACAAATTAGGCACATTTGGGCAGTCTTGATACAAAATTTTGAACAGAAATGCAATGGTTCATTGGATAAGGCTAAAACTTGACATACACTGATGCCATCTAGTGGCCAAAATCTAAATTGCACCTGGGCTGGAATAACATGGCCTTTCAAAGATGACACACACACACATACATTTCCTTTTTTTCTTTGTATAATATTTTACCAGATCTAATGTGTTATATTCTCCTACATTCCCTTCACATTTCCATAAACTTCAAAGTGTTTCCTTTCAAATGGTACCAAAACATGCATATCCTTGCTTCAGGGCCTGAGCTACAGGCAGTTAGATTTGGGTATGTCATCTCAGGCGAATGTTTTTTTTTTAAAGGGAGCTAATCCTTTTAAGTGTTGCATTATAATGCTTCATACAAATTTGCCATGATGAAAAATACTCATGTGTGGCACTTTCTTACCACCAATTATTTTTACCATTAACCCTCATCTTTACAATACCCACAATCCTAAAAAACATTTTTATTTAACATATTTTTACCTTTACCTTGCTCGGGGGATTCGATCTAGCAACCTTTTGGCTCATGGCCCAACACTAACCACTAGGCTACCTGCCGTTCCTAACCTTAACCCTCACCCAGAACCAAAACCTGGCTCATATAAGTTGCAACATTAAAGTCAACATTGTCCTTTCTAGCACAACCATCAGGTTCCTATCCATGGGTACCTGGACTTTTTGGAAGATGAGCTTGTCCCACAAGCTGTCCTTCCTGACTATGCCATTCATCATCTCCGCATGCTTCCTCCTGGAGGCGAAAACCAGCAGCCATCTTTTCAGTGGCGTGTTGGCCTGTCCGAAGATCTTTGAAGGAGAGAGGAAAATACATCGTATTTATTTATCTTGCAAAGGATATTGGTCTTATGCCCAGCTCCCAACCTTGTGCCTTCATCAAGGGCAAAACTGGAGTGGATGGATAGCGACAACCTGGAAAGCAGTAGACCATTGGATGACAGTTCAGTTTGCTCTTTTATAGCCCAGCCCAGGATTTGAACCAGTGCCTGTCCAGCTACTGGTCCACCCGTCTGATCTCTGAGCTACCTACCACCCCTTCTCCAAAGAAAAGAGAGTATTCAACAATATATCAAACCCCAAAGCAATCTAGGCCACTAAGGTATTTGAAACATTTGTGGTCAAATTCAGTTCAACCCACCTTTGCAATGTTTATGAAGCGTCTTGCTTTTCATACCATTGCCCACACTTACCCATGCTATAAGTAAGGTTTCAATACACATGTACAACTATTCCAAGACATTTTTCTATTCATCTTTTATGCATGTCCCATTAAAATAAATCCAGCTACTGGTACTAAATGATACGGTCATATTATTGTTGAAAACTTCCTTCAGGGTCTACAGTATATCTGACCTTGTCAAACATGCGGTTCAGCAGGCGGGGGACGACAGGGAAGACTGTTGGCTGCAGGGTCTTCAGGTCGTCCATCAGGAGCCGAATGTCCCCCTGGAAGTAGCCAATACGTGCACCGTGCACCAGGATCACTCCCTGGAGAAGGGTGGAGGTGTGAGAAGGAGGCAGATGAAAAAGGAAGTGTCCGTTAACTGTCAAGTACACGTGTCAAATATGTTCCAATAAATTTTAGGTGATCTAGCTTTGAGTTTGATCTTGTGTTAATGGGCAAACTAAATCAAGCTAAGCTCAATTATTTGACATCAAGTGTATTTAAAAAAGGGGGCAATCCACAATTGCTACAACCATTTTTTGGCCTTTTAAAATAAATATAATTATCTACACACACACACACACACTTCAAGAATCCGTGTGTAACTTAAGCCTGATGAGCTTCGTCCAACTGTCATACCCCATCAGAATCCAAAATAAGCTTATTTTACTCCAATGTTGATAAACAAAGAAAATGTAAACAAAACACTACATAGCCACAAAACAAGGTTAAAACTCCAATTCTGATATCATGGATGGTCAATCCTTGCAGTCTCAGTTTTAACAAGGGTAAAAAGAAACGAGGGGTTCCTGCTTCTCGTCATTCTATCAGTTTCAGTACGTACCTCCACTACCCTCTCAAACATGTGTGCTAGAGGTAGGTAGGACATGTGAATGTCGTGGAGGTTCAGCATGCAGTGCACCTGCGGAAGACACACACCCCACCCGCGTCAGGCATTGCATTACCTCAAAAACCCTCTCAAACATGTGGGCCAATGGCAGGAAGGAGATGAGCACATCCTTAGTGCTGGGCTTGAGTATGCCCTGAGTGGACAGAGCGGAAAAAAAGATATGGAAGGGAAAAAAGGAAAAAAAAGGGAACGGATAGGAGAGGACAGACAGGAAAGTCAGGCAACATGAAGATTGAGGAACAAGAGTGAGAGAAAAAAATAACTGACTGGATTTTGAAGGGCATTTAGCAGGGGGGTGGGTAAGGAAGTGCAAAGGCTTGGTAATAGCAGCTTTCCACACATTGTGGAATACAACAGTACATGTTAACGTGACACTAAGCATAATAAAGTGCCCATTTTGTTTCACTTGCCCATCTAAGCAGAGGAAAATGTTAAGATAAAAATAGCTGGGTTTGTTATTGCAAATAAGAACTTGTTTTCTATTGTTACCAGTTTGAATACATTCTACTTACTGTTATAAGAAAACACTTAGTTTCACGATACCTATTTTTCTTTTGATATTCACAATGCTTACACTTCCTTTGATAAGCCATTCAAGGAACAAATTAATCAAAAGGGTGGTTAGTTTACCTCTGTTATCTTGATGAATGCAGCACAATTGGCAATAACATTGCCATGTGTAAGCATTCCACCCTTTGGGTTTCCTGGGAGTAAAAGAAAACCATTTATTAAATCTTGAAGGTTAGATGCTTCACGTTTTCAGTACACAATATCACTAATAATTTTTTTTTTTAAAAGAGTCAGTAATTCATGTGTCTCCATTCATGGAAACGGATTAGTACAGTTTATCAACTGGATCATTCTTGTCACGAGGGTCCAAGTGTAACACACATCCTCCTGATCATGCATGTGCACAGTATGTCAGTGAGTGTTTCTTCACACTTGACTATCATACTATTTGTATTGCATTATACTATTTGTATTGCATTATACATGTCAGTGTCCTGGCCTATTGTTCTACTGTGTTGCTTTTGAAATAAGACTGTTCATACTTTAAAAAAATGTCTACTCTCTCTACTTTGAATCCCTTACTATGAAAAGCCTGACCTTAAGAGTCTTGAAACGTTTGAACCCTCTATAGCCATTAAGGTTATTCTCCGACCGTGCTGGTCCCCTATGAACTTCTTGACAAAACAAAATCGGGACTTAAATGGTACTCTTAAATCTCTACCCGGTACAGCGAGAAGAGGACTGGTCACCCCTCTGTTTCTTCCTGTTCCAATTAGTTTTTCCTGGCCACAGTGTTTCTACCTCTGCATTGCTTATTCTATGGGGTTTTAGGATGTCTATCTCAAATCAATTCATATTTTATTTGTCACATGCGCCAAATACAACAGGTGTAGGTAGACCTTACCGTGAAATGCTTACTTACAAGTCCTTAACCAACAATGCAGTTCAAGAAATAGAATTAAGAAAATGTTTACTAAAATCAAATAAAAAGTAATGAGGCTATATACAGGGGTACCGGTAACGAGTCAATGGGCAGGGGTACAGGTTAGTTGAGGTAATTTGCAGTAGTGTAGTATTTTTACTTCGCTATTTATATTTGGGACAACTTTTACTTCACTATATTCCTAAACAATAAGGTACTTTTTACTTCTTACATTTGCCCTGACATTTTGAATGCTTAGCAGGACAAATGGTTCAATTCACAATCTTATAATTTATTTGTAAATTATGTCTAAGCGTTGGAGTGTGCCCCTGGCTATCTGTAAATTTTAAAAAATGTAAACAACGACATGGTTCTGTCTGGTTTGCGTAATATAAGGAATTTGAAATTATTAACACTTGACTCTGATGTATATTTGATCAATTACATGTATTTTTGCTACTTAAGGATATTGAAAACCAAATACTTCTAGACTTTTACTCAAGTAGGATTGGGTAATTTGTACATTTAGGTAGGGGTAAAGTGACTATGCATTGATAATAAACAGCAAGTAGCAGCAGTGTAAAACAAAGGGGAGGGGGGGGGCAATGCAAATAGTCCGGGTGGCAATTTAATTAATTTCCTCAGCAGTCTTATGCCTTGGGGGTAGAAGCTGTAAAACAATTTGTGACAACTACCGATGTAAAAAAAATAAAAAGCTTTATAAAATACATTTGATTGTTTTAATGTGGGATATGCAAATTCTGAAATACGGAGTAATGACATGAAGGCAGAATTCATGCGCACACACCTGTGGTTCCACTAGTGAAGCAGATGAGTGCCAGGTCCTCTGGTGTTGGGGGCTATAGCAGATCACAAAGTGATTTAAGAGCGAACTAGTAGCACGTTATTTTAACAGTACAGACATACCAGATATTCACAAACAAATAACATAGTAAAGACAGTAATAACCTACTACTTATATTTGTTTCTTTGGGATTCATTAAATCGCCACTGAATGAACCGCAATATGGATTTTAACAGTCCTACTCACCAATGGCTGGTGGTGGTGGGCCTTGCCAACAGCCTGAGGGTGACAATGGAACAGTAAAGAAAATATGACAATTCAGTTACATTTTTTCCCGCATTGAAACATCAGCTCTAACATAAGAAAACATATCTGGGATAAGCATAACCAAACAAAACTAGAGAAAATATCAACATGAGGATCCTGCTCGAACAAGCTGGTTCTCTCAATGAGCCTTTGGATAAGAGCCTTGGCTAAACGGGAATACTGTAAACATAGAAGTACATTACATTTTAGAGCTTACCTCCACATCCTTCAGGCTAAGGATCTCGATGCTGCTCTGCTGCCCGCGGGCCATCAGCTCCTCGTCAAAGGACTCCATGAGCACGATGGTCTTCAATGTGTGCTCCTTGCCACTCACGCAGTCCAGGATGAGCCGCGCTTTCTCCGCCGAGTCGCAGATCACAGTAGAGACGGCGGCTGAAAACATGGGATGGCACTGGGTTATTTATTGTCAACTTATTTTTTTATGTTCCGTGACGGTCGAGGTTTAGTCCTGTCTTTTGTCCTGAGAAATTAATTTAGTTACACATTAATTGAGCGTTCTTGTATAATGCCTACAGCAGTGACATAACCATGACTTGTCATCTAATGACATGTAATCTGCATAAACTCTTTTACGTTTTCAGTGCTATTGTGAGATTTCAGTGTATCATAATGCTTCATAAGTTTATATGACAATCTAAAGTAATGTTTGAAATAATAACTTCTATATCATAAACAAATATTTGAGGGCCGCCATGTATGCTGGTTGATACTAGTTCATTCTACAGCTGGTGAGGAAGCCAAGAGACATTTGCCAGTGTGGAATGTAGCTACTGTAGCCCCTTCGCACATCTAGATCTGTAATATAGAATATTGTGTGTGTGGTACCCATGAGTAAAATTGACAGACTAAGGGGCTTTTCCTGTTCTAGTTATTCTGTTTCTAAGGAAAAGTCTAGGGGTCGATTTTGGATATCAGCCCGCACTTTTGTGACCTTGTTCCAAATGGGGTTTGTGGTTGCCTTGTGACATACCTTGGTTGATGATGTATTCAATGGCCTCAAGGCCTAGCGTGTCATACAGTGGTACACACACCAGGGAGTATGTGTAACAGGCCAGCTCTGAAATGGTCCACTGTAGGAGAGGACATGGATAACATCAGTACATGGGTAAAACTTTATCAAGGTTTGACGCAGAGGTCCGAAATCGTTCTTGCTAAAAGCATATACTAAAATCAGCAAAAAAAGAAACTTCCTCACTGTCAACTGCATTTATTTCCAGCAAACTTAACATGTCTAAGTATTTGTATGAACATAAGATTCAACAAACGAACTACACAGACAGTATCTGATGGGCCACCAGTCACATAAGTACTGCAGTGCATCTCCTCCTCATGGACTGCACCAGATTTGCCAGTTCTTGCTGTGAGATGTTACCTCACTCTTCCACCAAGGCACCTGGAAGTTGCCTTCCCTGTAACGCACAGTGTTGATTGCCTGCAATGACAACAAGCGCAGTCCGATGATACTGTGACACACCTCCACAGACCATGACGGACCCTCCACCTCTATCCCACTCCAGAGTACAGGTCTCTGTGCAAAACTCATTCTATGACGATAAACACGACTAGTCAGTGAAGAGCACTTTTTGCCAGTCCGGTCTGGTCCAGCGACGGTGGGTTTGTGCCCATAGGCGACGTTGTTGCTGGCGATGTCTAGTGAGGACCGGCCTTAAAACAGGCCTATATGTAAAAGGAGATGTGCGCACAAATAAAAGGAAGAGTGTGCAAGAAAGAGGGAGAGAAAGAATTGTTGCTGCTCATTCCTCTTACCTCTGGCCTGTTCTGGGAAAAGATGCCGATATGCTTGTCTCCAGTCTGGGAGTGCCCCCTGTGGAGGAGAGCCGAGCCAATGCACTCGGCTTTGTCTGCAACCTTCACAAAACAAATAGCAAAAGACGCTCTTACTTTTCCCCATTTTGAACAATCATATGACACATACCGGTTTGAGGGAATTCATTATGAATTACAAAGATAAAAAAGTAAAACATCTATATAAAGATGGGCACTATGCAAATCTCATTTGTTAATGGCGTATATATCCTATTCAGTTAATTGTTTTTTTAAAAACTGACTGAAGAACGAACTAATTAACCAAATTAGCTATAACATGTCTAAAGTCCGTTGCTCAAAGAGAAGCCAACTGGAACTACCTTTTCCATCTGAAGAAAAATGGCAGTATAGCTCACCTCTCGGTATGACAGCCACTCGTAAGGCTGGTTGGGTTTTCGTGATCCTAGACAGGGCCCATCATCTGGAAAGTAAAAGACAGTGCCCTTGTGACGACAACACTGCAGTTCTCTAAATGCTTACTGATGGAAAACCATGGTCCTTATACGATATTCTTCTCACAACTTAATACAAAAGCTGTAGAATTTTGTTCACATTGTTCATTATTACTCCAGTGTTGGCCCTCGGGAACATAAACATTTTGCTGCACCTGCGATAATGTGCAAATCTGTGTACGCGACCAATACAAGTTGATCTTATAATAATAAGTCATTTAGAACCAGACCAGGGTTAAAATACTATTCAAACTCATTTTTGTCGGTGCTTGATTGAGCTTGCCTGGCACAATGGAACCAATAGAATACAAATCCTTCCATCTGGCGCTCCAGGCGACAAAAGCTAAGGCTAAAAGTATTTGAAAGATAACAAATCGTATTTGAACCTAGGTCTGGTTACAACCATAGGTCGGCAGGATTACACCAATCTTGCAGAGAATAATGCACACATCCCAATAGTGTGCTGCTGAAAATAATAGCATGATGCAGACAGTTTTAGTAGGACAACTTTAATGAAAAAAGTTAAGAAACCCTAAATTCCTAGAGGTAGAGTTTCAGACGATGATAACTGTATAATATTGCATGTGGTGATTTCAATTGAATTAGGCACATTACCATCAAATCATTGTGTTGTGGTTTACCTTGCCATGTTTTTGCAATATATACAGACTATTTATCAGCATAACATACATCTCCCTCAACTGTATATTACTCAAATGAACTATCAAAATATTGATTTACTAATAAGGTTGCTTACTATTAAGACTGACTTGTCTGTGGCTGCATGCCTGTTGTCCTTTGAGTCTACGCATCAACTAAATAAAGAAACGATTAAAAAAACACCCCCAAAAAAAAGAAAGTGTTGTTTGTTGAAGAGTACTCACTGGACACCCGCAGGCCTCGGAGGAATACTTCGTACATGGTCCGCGCGTCACTGTAGTAGTGTGTCATGTGCTCATCGTCGTTATTCAGAATAGACCGCCTGACGTAACCGTCACCCTGTGAGGAGAGAGACATAGTTAAGTTGGGTCTTAAGAACATTTTGAAATAGAGGTCGACCGATTAATTAGGGCCGATTCCAAGTTTTCATAACAAATCGGAAATCTGTATTTTTGGACACCGATTTGGCCATTTATTTTTTCTTTATTTAACTAGGCAAGTCAGTTAAAAACACATACTTATTTAAAATGACGGCCTAGGAACGGTGGGTCAACTGCCTTGTTCAGGGGCAGAACGACATATTTTTACCTTGTCAGCTCAGGGATTCAATCTTGCAACCTTACGGTTAACTAGTCCAACGCTCTAACCACCTGCCTCTCATTGCACTCCACAAGGAGCCTGCCTGTTACGTGAATGCAGTAAGAAGCCAAGGTAAGTTGCTAGCTAGCATTAAACTTCTTATATAAAAAAAATCATAATCACTAGTTAACTACACATGGTTGATGATATTACTACTTTATCTAGCGTGTCATGCGTTGCATATAAATCGATGCGTTGCATGTAAATCGATGAGGTGCGCATTCGTGAAAAAGGACTGTCGTTGGGTTGCTCCAACGTGTACCTAACAAAAACATCAATGCCTTAAATCAATACACAAGTATATATTTTTAAACCTGCATATTTAGTTAGATGTTAGCAGGCAATATTACCTAGGAAAGTTGTCACTTCTCTTACAGAGTCAGGGTATATGCAGCAGTTTGGGCCACCTGGCTCGTTGCGAACTGTGTGAAGACTATTTCTTCCTAACAACGACAGCCAACTTTGCCAAACAGGGGATGGCTTTAACAAAAGCACATTTGCAAAAAAAATCACAATCGTTGTACGACTGTACCTAACCATAAACAATGCATTTCTTAAAATCAATACACAGAAGTATATATTTTTAAACCTGCATATTTAGCTAAAAGAAATCCAGATTAGCAGGCAATATGTGGTGGACAGGGCAGTCTTACCCGATGAGGGCTGGTCTGTGTACAGAATTCTGTTCTAGCCAAGCAGCAACACACCTAATTCAAATAACCAAATTCTAAATTGAAGATTATGGTTAGGTGATTAGTAGAATAGTAACTGCTTGGCTGGAACAAAGGCATGCATCCACACCAGTCCTTGCAGGGGGAAGATTCATTGCCCATTACTCAATTAGAGCAGTTTTATTCAATCTTGGTCCTGGGGCCCACAGGATGTGCTGGCTTTTGTTCAACACCGTATGAACACACCTGATTCAATGAATCAAGGGCTGGATCGATTGAAATGAAAAAGTGTTACTGCTAGGCAGGAAGAAAATGCTTGCTTACTGTGTGTGTCCCAAAAACCATGGTTATAAAAATAAAAATGTTAGTCTGGAAAAAAAAGAAGGTAGAAAGAAATATTGTTACCAAGATTTTTAATACATATTTCATAATTCCACACTTAACCTCCTGCATTCAAACCAACCATGAACAAATGTCTCATGTCTTAACTAAAATAGAGTAAATGGTGTCATGCTCTCTGTGTAACCCTTGTGTTAACATGTTGCAAGTGGCCTAGCTGCTGCACTTAGGAATTGCTTTTATGTAGCTCTAAGAAATAAGCCAAACATCCAAAGGCACTCCCCAGATCCTATTTCGGTCACAATGAGACCATTCAGGCTGACTTGACAGACAGACACAGAAACTTGATCATCGTGGTTGTGTGTCATATTTATAATGGCAGTTCGGTCACACACACACATAACCTTTCTTATGGATACGTAAAAAAAGTATTCTATGGAGCAAAAGATTCAGCACAGATTTCAGGTTATTTACTTGGCTACAGCTGTAGCATGGTTTAGTGCAAAACAATATGCATGTTAGGTCCCATGTTAGCATGCTCCAAATAGCATGGGTTCACATTAGTCATATGTATGGGAAACCTGTGTTATACATCTAACGAAATGCTTACTTGCATGTTCCTTCAACTTGTAAACAATAAAAGATAAGAATATGAACAGAAAGTATAATATAGGAAGGCACAATTTAGTACAATATTTACATGTATTGGAGAAGGATGTGCAAGTATATAAATTGAGCAGTATAAATAGAGCCTGGTAGCAGTATTTGTGATCTGTGAGTGTAGCATGAATATAAACTGCATGAATGGAGCACACAAAAACATTAACACCTGCTCTTTCCATGACAGACTGACCAGGTGAACGCTATGATCCCTTAATAAATTCACTTCAATCAGTGTAGATGAAGGGGAGGAGACAGGTTAAATAATAATTTTTAAGCTTTGAGACAACGGAGACATGGATTGTGCATGTGTGCCATTTAGAGGTTGAATTGCCAGGACAAAATATTTAAGTGCTTTGAACAGGGTATGGTAGGTGCCAGGCGTATCGATTTGTGTCAACTGCAATGCTGCTGGGTTTTTCCACACTCAACAGTTTCCCGTGTGTATCAAGAACGGTCCTCCACCCAAAGGACATACAGCCAACTTGAGACAACTGTGGGAAGCATTGGCGTCAACATGGGCCAGCATCCCTGTGGAACGCTTTCCACACCTTGTAGAGTCCCTGCCCCAACTAACGAAGGCTGTTCTGGGGGCAAAAGGGGTGGAGTGTGTGTGTGTGTGTGTGTGTGTGTGTGTGTGTGTGTGCGCATGTGTGATATGTTGCGTATAAATCAGAGCAGGTGGTCAGTCCAGTTCAAGTGTTCAGCAGTCCGATGGCTTTTCGAGCTTCTGAGCCTGTTGGGACCAGACCTCATGCTTCGATACTGTCGGGGAGACTGTAAGGGAGAGAACAGTTTGTGGCTGGGGTTGTGAGAGTCCTTGACGCGAGTGCCTTCATGCACCGTTTTGAGTAGATGTCCTGGATGTGTGGGAGCACGGTCCCGGTGATGTACTGGGCCGTCTTCACCACCCACTGGAGGGCTTTGCACTTGTACAGGAATTGCGCCGTCCACCAGGCCATGGTGCAACCTGTCAGTATGTTAAAATGGTGCAGTGGTAGTATTTGGAGAGGACCCAGGGCGGCATGCCAAATTTCTTCAGCTGCCTTAGGAAGGAGAGACGCTGTTGCGCCCTCTCGCATAGAATGATGGTGTTATTGGTCCATGGCAAGTTCTCGGTGATGTGGACACTTGAGGAACATAAACATATGACTCTACTGCAGTCCCGTTGATGTGGATTGGGGCATGTTTCCTCTTCTGCTTCCTGAAGTCAAGAATCAACTCCTTTGTTTTGCTGACGTTGAGGGAGAGTTTGGTGTAATGACACCACAATGCCAGCTCACCACCTCCCTATAGGCTTTGTTGATTTGTTGTTGGTTCAGGCCTACAACCATGGTGTCGTCAGCAAACTTGATGGAATTGGTGTCGTGCAAACCCACGCAGTTGTGGGTGAACACTGAGAACACACCCCTGGTGGGCCGCTGCTTCAAGAGTCTGTGTGTAGGGGATATTGTTGCTGATCCTCACAGCTTGTGGTCTTACCTGCCGGTCAGGAAGTCCAGGATCCAGTTGTAGAGGGTGGTGTCCAGACCCAGGATTCTGAGCTTGGTGGGAACAATAGTGTTGAATGCTGAACTGTAGTCAATGAACAGCATTCTCACACAGGAGTTAATCTTGTCCAGATATGTTATTGTCATGTAAATAGCGGTGAAAAAGCCATCTTCTGTGGATCTGTTGGAGCAGTAAGCAAATTGGGAGTGTGCCTGGCATTCTGGCCTTGATGTGGGCCATGACCAGCCACTCGAAGCACTTAATGACGGAGGTGAGTGCAATGGGGCGAGAGTCTTGGGCATGTCACCTAGTTATGGTTGCCTCCTTAAAGTTGGTGGGCACTATAGCCTGGGACAGGGACAGGTTGAAAATGTCAGAGAAGACACCCACCAGCTGGTCAGCACACACTGGCCAGGGAAGCCATCATGACAGGCGACTGAGTATTTATTAATTCATTCGAGAGTTTCTCACGTCAGCCTCGGTGAAGCATCTGGACATCCGGAGCAGCGAGAGTCTTCCAGGATGGCTCGGTATTTTCTGTCTCAAATTGACCATAGACTGTGTTAAGCTTGTCTGAGAGTGAGGCTTCTATGGGGACCGCACAGATGGATTTGCTTTTGTAGTCTGTAGTCCTTACCACATGCGACAAGAGTTAGCTGTCAAACATGTGTTGTCTTTTTGCAGCCCTAATAGATTTACAGAGCTCTTAACTGCTTGCCTTGTACGAGTCACATGCCACCGAGTCATTGGGGTTCGTTCTGCTGACATTGACCCCTGCAGAACAAGCTCTCAGCATTGTACAGATATCTTAATTCATTCAGGGATTTTGGTTGGGGTAGGATGTCCGGATTGTTATTGTGGGTATAAGCAACACATTTCCTAATGAAGCCTGTGACTTACAATGCATATTCTGCAATGTTGATGGATAAGTCCTGGGTGGATGAACCTTTGAACATACATTATACAGTGCATTGGGAAAGTATTCAGACCCCTTGACTTCACATTCTTACACCTTATTCTAAAAAATAAAATTAATTAATTCCCCCCTAAATCTACACACCCATAATGACAAAGCAAAAGTGTAAATTTATAACAAATATAAAAAATTGAAATATTACGCAGTACTTTGTTGAAGCACCTTTGGCAGCAACTACAGCCACGAGTCTTCTGGATATGACACTACAAGCTTGGTACACCTGTATTTGGGAAGTTTCTCTCATTCTTTTCTGCAGAGCCTCAAGCTGTCAGGTTGGATGGGGAGCGTCGCTGCACAGCTATTTTCAGGTCTCACAGAGGTTCAAGACCAGGCTCTGGCTGGGCCAATCAAGGGCATTGAGAATAATAATAATAATAAATGCCATTTAGCAGACGCTTTTATCGAAAGCGACTTACAGTCATGTGTGCATACATTCTACGTATGGGTGGTCCCGGGGATCGAACCCACTACCCTGGCGTTACAAGCGCCATAGTCCCAAAGCCACTCCTGCATTGTCTTGGCTGTGTGCTTAGGGTCGTCGTTTGTTGGAAGGTGAACCTTCGCCCCAGTCTGAGGTCCTGAGCAGGTTTTCATCAAGGATCTCTGTACTTTGCTCTGTTCAGCTGTCCCTTGATCCCAACTAGTCTCACAGTCCCTGAAAAACATCCCCACAGCATGCTGCCACCACCATGCTTTACCGTAAGAATGGTGCCAGGTTTCCTCCAGATGTGACGCTTAGCATTCAGGCGAAAGAGTTCAATCTTGGTTTCAGCAGAACAGAACATTTTGTTTCTCATGGTCTGAAAGTCTTTAGGTGCCTTTTGGAGAACTCCAAGTGGGCTGTCATGTGCCTTTTATTGAGGAGTGGCTTCCGTCTGGCCACTCTACCATAAAGGCCTGATTGGTGGAGCGCTGCAGACGAACTCTAGTGCTCTGTCGTAGTGACCTCCCTGACCAAGGCCCTTCACCCTCGATTGCTCAGTTTGGCTGGGCGGCCAGCTCTAGGAAGAGTCTTGGTGGTTCCAAACTTCTTCCATTTAAGTATGATGAGCCCACTGTGTTCTTGGGACCTTCAAAGCTGCAGACATTTTTTGGTACCCATCCCCAGATCTGTGTCTTGACAACCCTGTCTCGTAGCTCTATGGACATTTCCTTCGACATCATGGCTTGGTTTTTGCGCTGACATGCACTGTCAACTGTGTGACCTTATGTACACAGGCGTGTGCCTTTCCAAATCATGTCCAATCAATTGAATTTACCACAGGTGGACTCCAATCAAGTTGTAGAAACATCAAGCATGATCAATGGAAACAGGATCCACCGGAGATCAAATTTCAAGTCCCATAGAAAAGGGTCTGAATACTTAAGTAAATATGACATTTTTTAAATAATTAGCAACAATTTATAAAAACCCATTCTCAAGTTGTCATTATGAGGTATTGTGTGTAGATTGCTGAGTTTAAAAAAAATAATCCATATTGAAATAAGGCTGTAACGAAAACAAGATGTGAAAAACGTCAAGGGGTCTGAATATTTTCGGAAGGCACTATACGCATAAAACACGTATGTGGATACCCCTTCAAATGAGTGGATTTGGCCATTTCAGCAACACCCATTGCTGAGAAGTGTATCAAAATCAACACAGCCATAGAATATCCATAGCCAAAAATTGGCAGTACAATGGCCTTACTGAAGAGCTCAGTGACTTTCAATGTGGCACTGTCCTAGGGTGCCACCTTTCCAACAAGTCATTTACATTAATGTCCTACTAGAGCTGGCCCAGCCAACAGTAAGTGCTCTTATTGTCAAGTGGAAATGTCTAGGAGCAACAGCGGCTCAGCCGCGAAGTGGAAGGACACACAAGCTCGCAGAACGGGACCGGCGAATGCTGAAGCGGAAAAAATTGTCTGTCCTCGGTTGCAACACTAACTACCAAGGTCCAAACTGCTTCTGGAAGCAACACCAGCACAAGAACTGTTCGTTGGTAGCTTCATGAAATGGGTTTCCATGGCCGAGCAGTCGCACACAAGCCTAAGATCACCATGCGCAATGCAAAGCGTTGGCTGGAGTGGTGTGAAGCTCACGGCCATTTGACTCTGGAGCCGTGGAAACGCGTTCTCTGGGATGATGAATCACTCTTCATCCTCTGGCAGTCAGACGGACAAATCTGGGTTCTGCGTATGCCAGGAGAACGCTACTTTCCCGAATGCATAGTGCCAACTGTAAAGTTTGGTGGAGGAGGAATAATGGTCTGGGGCCGTTTTTCATGGTTTGGCCCTGGCCCCTTAGTTCCAGTGAAGGGAAATATTAATGCTACAGCATACAATGACATTCTAGAGAATTCTGTGCTTCCAACTTTGTGGCAACAGTTTGGGAAAGACCCTTTCCTGTTTTAACATGACAATGCCCCAGCGCACAAAGCGAGGAAGAACTTAACTGGCCTGCACAGAGCCCTGACCTCAATCCCATCAAACACCTTCGAGATGTATTGGAATGCCGCAGCAATGTTCCAAGATCTAGCGGAAAGCCTTCTCGGAAGAATGGAGACTAAGGGGGAACCAACTCCATATTAATGCCCGTGATTTTGCAATGAGATGTTCAACAAGGTGTCCACATACTTTTGGTTACATAGCACAATTCAAAAATCAGTATATTCATTTATTTTTTAATTCTTTAAATGTTTTATTTAGTTAAATAAAAAGGTTAAGGAAAACAACAATTATTTGTTTTGAGTATTAAGGGTGGGGCAACTGTACAGTGTGTACATCAAACTCCTTCCCTCTCTATCAATACCAACTCCTCAATCATTTCCCTCCAAGAACCCCAAATATGACCAGGTACTTTGGCCCATTTTTCTCTTTTTCTTCTTTGGGCCCCCATTATTAACCAAATTAGCATAAAATTATATGCAAAACATATTTACAAATGTCCACGGGTTTAAGATGGACCAGTCCATCTGGCATTTGTCTTAACTTCCCTATGGCCAATCCGTTTTTGCAGCAGTCAACCACAGAGCAAAACAAAAAAACTACTAAAAACTGCTACGTGCTCTGTGTTGGCCACAGCTGCACTAGACAAAACACCAAGCCTGCTTTTCATTGCAGAAAGTTGTTTCCTACCCTCCTGCCCCAGTTCACTCCCCCTTTGAGGATCTGAAATGACTAAATAAAGCTAGGGTAAAGCTAGCTAGGCTACATGGGGTGGCTGAGGTTAGAGAAACTGGTCACCTTCCACTCACAGCGAATGAGTGCGAGTGAAGGGGGGCAGAGAAGAGGCAAGTTGTAGCTGGGTGAAGTGGAGTGAACAAGGACAGAGGGGGTGAGTGAGGAGTGGTGGCTATTTCTCAAATAGAACACAGCCTAGATGGTTGTCATGGTGACACAGGGGCCCATGCTGACAGGCCCAGTTACATTGTGGTCTCTCTCTGGGTGAAGTTTCCTCAAGGTACAGATCTAGGATCAGCTTCCTCTCACCCAATCCTAACCTTAAACATTTCTAGGGAAAATGCTAAACTGACCCAAGATCAGTGTCTAGAGTGTAATTACACCCTACTCTCTTCTCTGGTCCTCCTGGGACCAGCTTTGAGAACTGTATATCATTAGGGTTTGTGTATGTGTGTTCAAACCACTGCTACATCTTCTCAAACAAGACAAAGACAGACTTTTTACCTTTTCAAACTTCACATAGAAAAACAGGCAGCAGATGCTAGAAGAGAAGACTGCCCCCACCCCAGTATTTACCATTAGTAATGAATCATGATATGAGTATCGGCCTGCATAATGACTTTGTATTGTACGTTGAATAGAGGGCTGGCTGAAAGAACGCAGACACTAGTGTTTTTCATTACACAACACAATTCTATTACACATTTTCATTGTTGTCGACACACACACACACACAATAACAGATGAGGACTGTAGGAATGCAGTGCTGGCACAGTAAAGAACTTCTTGTGTTTACGTAGGTCAGAGCAGGAACAGATTTCTCAAGTCTTCCCACTGCCAACACCAGGGTGTGTGCACTTACTCACACACCCATTAATCTCACTTCTTAAGCAAGACAAATACAGGGACTTACTTGGTATCCAATTGAATCGGGGGAGTCCCGTAAAATGCTTCAATCTGTACTAGTACACACAGAGACTCACTCAAAAATCTAAATAGTCTTGGACTACATGCTCAGACAAGCACACTTGTTGTCTGGCCTCCTACTCTGTTACTGGGATATAATATTTTGAAAGTAGAAAGAGAAAAATCTGGTCCAACACTTCAAAGTGTTGTTAATAAAATGAACCTGTGCAGACAAACCAACGGCTACAGTCCTAAAAATACATGACACATTGTCCAAAGCACCCATATTAACGGTCTGAACTTTTGAACCGCCTTAAACCAAGTTATCATTACAACACTCTTTAGAAATGTACACAAGAATAACTTACTGTTGACAAGTACAATGCCATACAGTAATGAAGACTGATGCATCTATAGACAGTTGTTTGTCACGTGTAGCCTTTTTTTGATGACAAATCCAGCCATTATTTCCTCCTATGCTGTTAGACAAGTTGACCCTATCCCCTCCTCTCTTCTCCAGACCATTTCCGGAGACCTTCTCCCTTACCTCACCTCGCTCACCAACTTATCCCTGACCGCTGGCTATGTCCCTTCCGTCTTCAAGAGAGCGAGAGTTGCACCCCTTCTGAAAAAACCTACACTCGATCCCTCCGATGTCAACAACTACAGACCAGTATCCCTTCTTTCTTTTCTCTCCAAAACTCTTGAACGTGCCATCCTTGGTCAGCTCTCCCGCTATCTCTCTCAGAATGACCTTCTTGATCCAAATCAGTCAGGTTTCAAGACTAGTCATTCAACTGAGACTGCTCTTCACTGTATCACGGAGGCGCTCCGCACCGCTAAAGCTAACTCTCTCTCCTCTGCTCTCATCCTTCTAGACCTATCGGCTGCCTTCGATACTGTGAACCATCAGATCCTCCTCTCCACCCTCTCCGAGTTGGGCATCTCCGGCGCGGCCCACGCTTGGATTGCGTCCTATCTGACAGGTCGCTCCTACCAGGTGGCGTGGCGAGAATCTGTCTCACCACGTGCTCTCACCACTAGTGTCCCCCAGGGCTCTGTTCTAGGCCCTCTCCTATTCTCGCTATACACCAAGTCACTTGGCTCTGTCATAACCTCACATGGTCTCTCCTATCATTGCTATGCAGACGACACACAATTAATCTTCTCCTTTCCCCCTTCTGATGACCAGGTGGCGAATCGCATCTCTGCATGTCTGGCAGACATATCAGTGTGGATGACGGATCACCACCTCAAGCTGAACTTCGGCAAGACGGAGCTGCTCTTCCTCCCGGGGAAGGACTGCCCGTTCCATGATCTCGCCATCACGGTTGACAACTCCATTGTGTCCTCCTCCCAGAGCGCTAAGAACCTTGGCGTGATCCTGGACAACACCCTGTCGTTCTCAACTAACATCAAGGCGGTGGCCCGTTCCTGTAGGTTCATGCTCTACAACATCCGCAGAGTACGACCCTGCCTCACACAGGAAGCGGCGCAGGTCCTAATCCAGGCACTTGTCATCTCCCGCCTGGATTACTGCAACTCGCTGTTGGCTGGGCTCCCTGCCTGTGCCATTAAACCCCTACAACTCATCCAGAACGCCGCAGCCCGTCTAGTGTTCAACCTTCCCAAGTTCTCTCACGTCACCCCGCTCCTCCGCTCTCTCCACTGGCTTCCAGTTGAAGCTCGCATCCGCTACAAGACCATGGTGCTTGCCTACGGAGCTGTGAGGGGAACGGCACCTCAGTACCTCCAGGCTCTGATCAGGCCCTACACCCAAATAAGGGCACTGCGTTCATCCACCTCTGGCCTGCTCGCTTCCCTACCACTGAGGAAGTACAGTTCCCGCTCAGCCCAGTCAAAACTGTTCGCTGCTCTGGCTCCCCAATGGTGGAACAAACTCCCTCACGACGTCAGGACAGCGGAGTCAATCACCACCTTCCGGAGACACCTGAAACCCCACCTCTTTAAGGAATACCTAGGATAGGATAAAGTAAATCCTTCTCACCCCCCTCCCCTTAAAATATTTAGATGCACTATTGTAAAGTGGCTGTTCCACTGGATGTCATAAGGTGAATGCACCAATTTGTAAGTCGCTCTGGATAAGAGCGTCTGCTAAATGACTTAAATGTAAATGTAATAAATGATGTCTCAGAAACAAAGGAAACCTATGCTCTTTGGAAAAAAAAAGGGGCACACTGGGATTTGAACATAAAGAAATAGAAGTAACGAAAACGTTCCCTTACCGCCATGGCCACTGACTGCATGTTGAGGTCGCAGGGCGGCTTGAGGGCCTTGGGCCGCGTGACGTACCAGTAGGTGGTGAGGGCGGCAAGGGCACCCACACCCATCAGCATGTTGGTGGGCAGGCTGTGCATGTACTGGCGCACATCCTCCAACTCTGGGATCCGCAGCTGTCTCAGGAGCTCCTGGGCCTGCATCTTCTCTGCGAGAGCGAGAGAGAGCGAGAGAGAACATTTAGTGTAACACATAGTATTCTCCCCTAGCACCTAACTACCTCCTCAATATGTAAAGACATGAAAGAACTGCATAGGGGAAAGCAATAATCGCCAGAGGAGGCCTCGTGCCCGGTTCCATTCGCCTACCCTGCACACTGAGGACTGAGCACATTTGGGGTGACATGTTTTACTTCAAGGTGCTTTGGTTGAGGGTGGAGCTACATTTATTACCAACATTGTTTGTACCCATCTTATCCCCTTGGTTCTAGAAACATAGATACTACTGAAATTGGTTGGTCCCATTACTCTCAAATGGCTTCCTTTCCTTTGTCTGCACTCACCTATAATAAGTAGTCCCATTACTCTCAAATGGCTTCCTTTCCTTTGTCTGCACTCACCTATAATAAGTAGATTGCTTAAAATCGACAGTAATAGTAGGCTTCCTTGATCACATACAATCTTAGACCAGTGCAGCTGACGGAAATGAGGAAATCACTTCAGAACATTGACAGAGCTACACACTACTCATGAAAACCGTAAACAAGATGGGAGAGAAAGGGTTTAGCGCAACACCTCACCAAACTGAAACCAAGGGAGGAAAATAGTTCCTTTTTAATTTTACCCCTTTTTCATGGTAGCCAATCGGTAGTTACAATCTTGTCCCGTTGCTGAAACTCCCGTACGGACTCAGGAGAGGCGAAGGTCGAGAGCAGTGGGTCGTCCGGAATAAAACCCAGCCAAGCCGCACTGCTTCTTGACACAATGCCCACTTAATCCGGAAACACATTGGTGACAATGTAGTTGCTAGTGGGCAACGGGACAAGAACTTCCCTGCCGGCCAAACCCTCCCCTAACTCAGATGACGCTGGGCCAAATTTTGCGCCACTTTGGTCTTGGCCATAGTGGAGTTTGGAGTGTGACTGAGGTTGTGGACAGGTGTCTTTTATACTGATAACAAGTTCAAACCGGTGTCATTAATACAGGTAACGAGTGGAGGACAGAGGAGCCTCTTAAAGAAGAAGTTACAGGTCTGTGAGAGCCAGAAATCTTGCTTGTTTGTAGGTGACCAAATACTTATTTTCCACCATAATTTGCAAATAAATTCATTAAAAATCCTACAATGTGATTTTCTGGATTGCTCTCATTTTGTCTGTCATAGTTGAAGTGTACCTATGATGAAAATTACAGGCC
This sequence comes from Oncorhynchus gorbuscha, assembly GCF_021184085.1. NCBI lineage: Eukaryota > Metazoa > Chordata > Actinopteri > Salmoniformes > Salmonidae > Oncorhynchus > Oncorhynchus gorbuscha. Next base: position 19,618,536 of record NC_060196.1, on the reverse strand, counting down.
TCCTATTTTTAAGTGGGAGAACTTGCACAATTGGTGGCTGACTAAACTTTTTTGCCCCACTGTATATTCTATTGTTTTCCCCATCACCATACACTTGACGTGCAAACATAATGAATGCCTTAGGAGGGCAAACTGACACTCAAAACATTCCACAAACCAATCTTGAACACAGGTTTCCATCATGATATCAGGACACCTGCACATGGCACCTCTCATTTTCTGTGGGGAAGTAAGACGTGGGGACATTTCCTGTTTGGAGTGCTTTGATAGTGAGCTCACTGGAATCCCCTCTTCCCTGCACACAAGGCCAGAGCCCTGTATAAACACTTCCTTGAAGTCAGCATTAAATCTCATGATCCAGCACGGTTTAATTGATCCAAGCATAGGGGGTGGATTGATAGTCCACGGTGTAAGGCAACATGTGACAACTGTGGGGGTACTTTCTACAGCAGGGATTGTCAACAATAATCAGCAACGGGCCGATTGTTTCTGGAGCGGCTGGTCGAGGTGCTGGAGCTTAAAAATAAAATAATTTGTAGACTGCAAATTGACCACAAGAAGCCCAAACAGATCATATATTTCACGAAAACATTTTTTATTTTACCTTTATTTAACTAGGCAAGTCAGTTAAGAACAAATTCTTATTTTCAATGACGGCCTAGGAAGTGGGTTAACTGCCTGTTCAGGGGCAGAACGACAGATTTGTACCTTGTCAGCTCGGGGTTTTGAACTTGAAACCTTCCGGTTGCTAGTTCAACGCACTAGGCTACCCTGCCACCCCATTTCAAACATCTACAACGCATGAGAATACTTGGGAACATATTTCCTAAATAAAAATTGATTGTGGTGTTAAGTAATATGTCCAACAATGAAAATACAAAGAAATATACTTTTTTGAATAGTATTAACGTAAGGAAGAAAGAGGCATCTTATAGTACAAGGCCCTGAGGCTCTTGTCACTCACTCTCCACATGGAGACCAGTGTGACCGTCATATGTCACAGTCTGAAGGAAAGTCACCTCACAACATGTTCAATGTCAACTGCTCTTCTGTCAATACAACGACATTCAGCCAAACTGAAAGTTGTATTACTGGTCTATTTGATTATTTTACCAGTAAGTTTACTGAGAACAAATTCTCATTTACAGCAACGACCTGGGGAATAGTTAAAGGGGAGAGGGATGAATGAGCCAATTGTAAGCTGTGGATGATTAGGTGGCCATGATGGTATGAAGGCCAGATTAGAAATTTAGCCAGGACACCGGGGTTAACACCCCTACTCTTACGATAAGTGTCATGGGAACTTTAGTGACCACAGAGAGTCAGGACATCCGTTTAACATCCCATCTGAAAGACAGCACGCTACACAGGGCAATGTCCCCAATCACTGCCCTGGGGAATTGGGATCTTTTTTTTTTTAGACCATAGGAAAGGGTGCTCCTACTGGCCCTCCAACACCACTTCCAGCAGCATCTGGTCTCCCATCCGGGGACTGACCATGACCAACCCTGTTTAGCTTCAGAAGCAAGCCATTTTGAGTCAATAGAAAACCATGAACCAACACCTTTTAGCATTAAAACCATGAAGGGTCTTTAAAACTAAAGACAACTACACTTCTACTCTCATTTCCCTTCAAATTGTAACAGAATAGTTTTTGGATGATCCCGTTTGTTCTTAAAAAGCACTTCTTTGCAGGGCAGAGGTTTGTTACCATTGGAAACTGCACAGCAGTCTCAAAGGTGCTTCATCCTGTCTTGCCACAATTACAGAGATCAGCGTGAGAGGTAGAGAGAAACAGGAAAGAGTGAATAGGTCACCCTACACCCTTTGCCCCTAGACTGCCGGCCACTATTGATGACTGAGAATGTTTAGTTAGATAGGGAGATGGCTCAATTTTGACTTCCAAGAAAAGCGGCAGTCACATTTTAGCCTAAGAAAATATTCAAAAATAAAATGATATTCACATTGTGACAATCATTGAAAAATAGCCACAAGAAAAATGAGAGACTAACTGCTCTGTATCAGTAGAGGTACCTTTACCTTGTATACCTGAAGTAGTAGCAATTGCTCACAGAGGGAACTGAGCTACAGTAGACGTCTTAGTTGTGAAAACTATTAACAGGGCGACGCTCACTTTCAAAACAGCAGGCGCATGAGGCGCTGACCCTCTTCTGAGCCACTCATTGGAGCTCCACTCGAGGCAGTCCTTGAAAAGCGTGTGCCGGTCTGGGTTAGGACCACGAATAGGGCTGTGACGGTCATGGACGTTTTGAAGTGACCATCGTTATAAAAAATATATTTATTAAATACATTGTCCTCTCCTTCAATCTTAACTGCATGTGCTGCTGCTTCAGGGGTGGGGTATTGTCTAAGCAACCAAAGACTCAAATCAGACTGTTCTGTGTTTACTTACTGGCAGCCACCCGCACCTCTCTGATTCAGAGGGGTTGGGTTAAATGCAGAAGGAACATTTCAGTTGAATGCATTTAGTTGTACAACTGACTAGGTATCCCCTTTCCTAAACTGACAGCTAGGGGATAGCTAGCCTAACTTGCTGATATCTCGGTGAAGATATGAAATACTAATTTAATGTATTTAAACTTCTGCCCCATAGGGAATGTGACGAAAGAAATAATCACTATTATTCTCACATTCTTCAAATAAAAGTGTTGATCCTAACTGACCTAAGACAGGGAATTTTTACTAGGATTAAATTTCAGGAATGGTGAAAAACTGAGTTGAAATGTAGTTGGCTAAAGTCTAAGTAAACTTCGACTAATATAAATTCTAAAATGAATGTATTAAAACATTGTCATGATGTCTTAATCCATTATCGTCGGTTACACGATTATAGAATTACCGTGCCAGCCCCAACCACAAAAGCCCGAATAGATCCCCATCATAGTGATTGAAGATTTAGTCCAGGATGCTAATGGCAGAGCCATCACATCTGAGACATGTTAATGAAGAAGAATCTGATCTCATGTAAACAGGCCCCGGGGTAGACCATTCACAGGAATAGCTGGTAGCATGACGCACACACACTGCCAGGGAAATTAGAGATAACAAAGAAGAGGTAGAGGGTAAATGTTGCTGTTTTTCCTGAACAACCTCTAGATATGGAAAACTGCTTAGGTCAAACAAAATGGTGGAATTATTAAGACTAGGGTAACTACCACAGCCGAATGCTCGCTATACTTAAAACCATTGTCATTTCCCTCTCAGCCCCACTCTTATCTTTGTTTCCATACCAACCTGCCCACTCTCCTAAGTGTGTGGTATGTGCATACAAGCGTCTGTATGCATGTATACCACACACATAAGGCGCATATGTGCACGTCTCAGTCAGCTGGCCGGGGGGGGAGGGGGGGGAGAGAAGGGACATGCCACAGGCATCACATGGCTTGGCTGGGACTCGTTTCCAGGCTAAAGGTAACCCTCCGCTGCTTCTGCCCCTCCAGTCAGCCCCTCCATAATTGGCCTGGGAGGATGATGGGCCAATGGCAGCACTCGCCCACCAGTCGCCCCACTCAGCCAGAAAACTGAAGACATTGGAAAAAACTGAGGGGAGGGGGGGGGGGTTCACAATGCAGCTGGTCTGTTTGACCGCAGAACGCACAGAATAGAGCGAGTGGTATGGTAAGAAAGTGGTATGTGGTTCAGTCATTTCAGGGCAAGTCAAGTGCATGAGTCAGACGATCTAGGTTTATACAGAAACATTCTTGCAGATCCCCGGGATATGGCGTGTACATAGTTTTCCTAAGTAAAAGTAACAGAGTGGTTAACCTGAGCCATGTTCAAAATATAAAATTGTAAAATTCAGGTTGTTAAATGGTAGGTTACTTGTTGGTGCCTTGCACAAGTTTTGAATACGCTGCAACAAAGTATTCACATACAGGATAACTGTGGGGGATTGACAAGAGAAGGATCAACTATACTGAACAAAAATATAAAAACACAACATGTGTTAGTCCCATGTTTCATGAGCTGAATTAAAAGATCACAGAACTGTTCCATGCACAAAGCTTTTATTTTTCTCAAATTTTGCACACAAATTTACATCACTATTACTGAGCATCCTTTGCCAAGATAATCCATCCATCTTGCAGGTGCAGCATATCAAGATGCTGATTAAACAGCATAATCATTACACAGCACCTTGTGCTGGGGACAATAAGATGTGAAGTTGTTACAACACAATGCCAGATGTCTCAAATTGAGGGAATGTGCAGTTGGCATGCTGACTGCAGGAATGTCCACCAGAGCAGTTGCCACAACCCACGTGTAACCACGTGTATCCGGCTTCTTCACCTGTGGGATCATTGGAGTCCAGCCACTCGGACTGGTCGGAGTGCGATGGGATAAGGAAATCCTGGCCGGCCAAACCCTCCCCTAACCCGGACGACACTGGGCCAATTGTGTGTCGCCTCATGAACCTCAAGGTCATGGGCGGCTGTGACACAGCCTAGGATCGAACTCAGGTCTGTAGTGACACCTCAAGCACTGCGATGCAGCGCCTTAGACCACTGCGTCACTCGGGAGGCCCCAAAATCCAGCAACTTCTCACAACCATTGAAGGAGTGGGACAACATTCCACAGGCCACAAGAAACAGCCTGATCAACTCTATGCGAAGGAGAGGTGTGACACTGCATGAGGCAAATGGTAGTCAACCATTCAGTATCTGGGGTTTCTGATCCACACTTAAGTCATCTGTGACAAACAGATGCATATCTGTACTCCTAATGATGTGAAATCCATAGATCAGGGCCTAATGGATTTATTTCAATTGACTGATAAACTTTAAACTCTAAAATCTTTGAAACGGTTGCATTTATATTTTTGTTCAGTGTAGCATAGTTTGGCTGTAGACAATGGCTTCCCCTTGTTATGGGGGGAAAGCTATGAGTTTGCTATAACGTACACAATTCAGAGAAAGCTCTTCATAGAAAAACACGGGGCAGTGAAGCCAGATGACATCACCAGTCCAGGTCTAAGATGATAGATCGATATGTAAATATGGTTGATTCTATGTATATATATTTTTTTTTAAGAAAAAAAGAGTGACTTCCCATATCCGAAAAGGAGATTTAAGACTTGAAATGGTAACACTTCCTATTTATTTTATTGTTTTATTTCACCTTTATTTAACCAGGTAGGCTAGTTGAGAACAAGTTCTCATTTGCAATTGCAACCTGGCAAACAAAGCATAGCAATTCGACACATACACATGGAATAAAAACAGTCAATAATACAGTAGAAAAAAAACGTAAAGTCTATATACAGTGAGTGCAAATGAGGTAAGATAAGGGAGTTAAGGCAATAAATAGGCCATGGTGGCGAAGTAATTACAATATAGCAATTAAAACACTAATGTTAGATCGGCAGAAGATTAATGTGCAAGTGGAAATACTGGGGTGCAAAGGAGCAAAATAAATAACAGTATGGAGATGAGGTAGGTAGATAGGCTATGTACAGGTGCAGTGATCTTTGAGCTGCTCTGACAGCTGGTGCTTAAAGCTAGTGAGGGAGATTGAGTCTCCAGCTTCAGAGATTTTTGCAATTTGTTCCAGTCATGGGCAGCAGAGAACTGGAAGGAAAGACGACCAAAGGAGGAATTGGGTTTGGGGGTGACCACTGAGATATACCTGCTGGAGCGTGTGCTACGAGAGGGTGCTGCTGTGGTGACCAGTAATAAGGCGGGGCTTTACCGAGGAGAGACTTATAGATAACCTGTAGCCAGTGGGTTTGGCGACGAGTATGAAGCAAGGGCCAACCAACGAGAGCGTACAGGTCGCAATGGTGGGTAGTGTATGGGGCTTTGGTGACAAAACAGATGGCACTGTGATAGACCGCATCCAGTTTGTTGAGTAGAGTGTTGGAGGCTATTTTATAGATGACATCACCAAAGTCGAGGATCAGTAGGATGGTCAGTTTTACGAGGGTATGTTTGGCAGTATGAGTGAAGGATGCTTTGTTGCGCTATAGGAAGCCGATTCTAGACTTAATTTTTGATTGAAGATGCTTAATGCGAGTCTGGAAGGAGAGTTTACAGTCTGACCAGACACAAAGGTATTTGTAGTTGTCCACGTATTCTAAGTCAGAGCAGTCCAGAGTAGTGATGCTGGACGGGCAAGCAGGTGTGGGCAGATTGAATAGCATGCATTTAGTTTTGCTTGTGTGTAAGAGCAGTTGGAGGCCACGGAAGGAGAGTTGTATGGCATTGAAGCTCGTCTGGAGGTTAGTTAACAGTGTCCAAAGAGGGGCCAGAAGTATACAGAATGGTGTCGTCTGCGTAGAGGTGGATCAGAGAATCACCAGCAGCAATAGCAACATCATTTATGTATACAGAAAAGAGTGTCGGCCCAAGAATTGAACCCTGTGGCACACCCATAGAGACTGTCAGAGGACCGGACAACAGGCCATCTGATTTGACACACTGAACTCAGAGAAGTAGTTGGTAAACCAGGCGAGGCAATCATTTGAGAAACCAAGGCTGTCGAGCCTGCCAATAAGAATGTTGTGATTGACAGAGTTGAAAGCCTTGGCCAGGTCGCTGAATACGGCTGCACAGTAATGTCTCTTATCGATGGCAGTTATGATGTCGTTTAGAACTTGAGCGCGGCTGAGGTGCACCCATGACCAGCTTGCATAGCGGAGAAGGTATGGTGGGATTCGAAAATGGTCAGTAATCTTTTAACTTGGCTCCCAAAGACCTTAGAAAGACAGGTCTGTAGCAGTTTGGGTCTAGAGTGTCACCCCCTTTGAAGAGGATGACCGAGGCAGCTTTCCAATCTTTGGAAAGCTATGAAGCAACTATGAGCACCTAAAGCATGCATTGTGGTGCATTATGCAGTACATAATGCAAAAAATGCGTATAATGCATCAAAGAGATGGAAATGTACAGTATGTCTTAAAAAAAAGAGAATAAAAATACTGAACAATAAGTTTAATAAGTGTTGCCATCTCACACCCAGTCACAAACAAAGACATTCAAGGAAAATCTCCATTGTACATGATTAGGTCCATGAATGAGCTTATTCTGAATTAACTCAACTCCCCTACACCTGAGACAGACCAACAGACAAGTACCACACCTGGGTTCAAATATATTAACAATTTAGAGCATTTGATTGAGTCTGCCTGGAGTGCCAGATTGGGCGGGATTTGCAGTTTTGGGACTTTTTTATTGGTTTATCGAACCAGACAAACTCAAACCCGGTACGGAAATTATGTTTAATGTATTTGAAACTAGAGGTCGACCGATTAATCAGAATGGCAGATTAAAATCAGGGCCGAGTCCAAGTTTTCATAACAAATCGGAAATCAGCATTTTTGGACGGCAATTCTGCAGTTTTTATTTTTTACAACTTTAATGAGGCAAGTCAGTTAAAAACACATTCTTATTTTCAATGACTGCCTAGGAACAGTTGGTTAACTGCCTTGTTCAGGGGCAGAACGACAGATTTTTACCTCTCATTGCAATCCACGAGGAGTTACGCGAATGCAGTAAGAAGCCAAGTTAAGTTGCTAGCTAGCATTAAACTTATCTTATAAAAAAAACAATCATAATCACTAGTGATAACTACACATGGTTGATGATGTTCCTACTTTATCTAGCATGTCCTGCATGCATATAATCGATGCGCATTCGCGAAAAATGACTGTCGTTGCTCCAACGTGTACCTAACCATAAACATCAATACCTTTCCTAAAATCAATACACAGAAGTATATATTTTTCAACCTGCATATTAGCTAAAAGGTTAGCAGGCAATATTAACCAGGTGAAATTGTGTCACTTCTCTTGCATTCATTGCACGCAGAGTCAAGGTATATGCAACAGTTTGGGCCGCTTGGCTCGCTGAAAACTCATTTGCCAGAATTATACATATTTATGACATAACATTGAAGGTTGTGCAATGTAACAGCAATGTTTAGACTTAGGGATGCCACCCGATAGATATAATACGGAACGGTTCCGTATTTCACTGAAAGAATAAACGTTTTGTTTTCGAAATGATAGTGTTGACCATATTAATGACCTAAGACCCGTATTTAGGGGGATCGTCATTCTATACATACAAAGTTAACGTACGAGACACGCACGCGTCGGGGGAAGCATAATAGATGTATTTTACTGCAAGGATAGCAGAGAGGTCAATCCAGACTAGTGTGACTGAGGTGGCTAGTTGTGGACTGAGTGTAGGGGGGTGGGAAGGTGGAGGTAACTGCAAAGCGATCCATCCTTCTATAATTAGACCTGCACGGACACAGCCTCATCTTTCACCCTCTATCCCCACAAAAGTGACTTTGGTGGGGAGAGAGGCATTCATGAGGACAGCAGGTGACCCGAGAGGAAATCAAATGTGCTGGGTCACGAACACACTGTACAGGGTCATAGAGAGATGGGACATTGGGGAGGGGTGAATGTGAGGGAAGGTTGTCTGCACTGCAGGCTCGGTGACTTCAGCCTCCCGGTCAACAGGACCGAAAGACAGTCTGCTAAAATGGCTTCAAAACTAGCCATAGCCCGGTCCCAAATCTGTTTGTGCCGTCTTGCCAACTCCTATGGTCATTCTCACACCTAACTGTAGCCATATAGCACAAACAGATATGGAAACTTGGCAGGTTAGGAAAGCCTGGTCCCACGAGGCCCCCACCAACACACTGCAGAGTGTAGAATCCCTTTATTTGCCAAGACCCATCACTCCCATTTACAAATAAAACCAGGGTAAGCACTTTTATTTGGAAATTACATTTACAGTTTGCACCTAATTATCCGAGTCTGGGCTATGAATCCTAAAAACATGGTAGAGGACAATTTCAAAGTCATACTTGATAAAATCAGTCCCAATTTTCACCTAGTTTAATTTCAAACTGCATGTACGTTTGTCAAAAAGCCATTCATAACCAAAAAGAGAATAGCTCTGTAAGCATCTCTCAACATGTAGCATCAAACAAAGCGCCAAACCTGCGGTCTTAACATTCAAATAAAATGCAGGCGTGCAAAGGTTTCCTAAATCCATGAGTCATGGTTCGGTTCATACCTCAGCTCAAAAAGACTGTCACAGGATAAATTGTCATCCAGTGGTGAAGAACCATTAGGCCTAAACCCCAAATGTTATAACACACATTCATACATATAAAAATATCAACAGTTCGTTACAGCACTCCGATCCCACTGTGGCTATACATTACTATCATCATCATCTTTTAGGGACTATTGATTTTCTTCGCAAACAATTTAAAATCACCACGCCTTCACACCGAAATGCTACAAAACAATTTGGACTAATATCCATTTAACATCTAACTATCAATGGAAAGCATTAAATACCCTTAATCTCATCAGCTTTAGCTCATTTAGCAGTTTGAGGTAAGCTCTAACTTTCCACTCAACAGAATGGGGGTCTTGCCAATGACGCGCTATTACCTTACCCTGCCAGAGTGCCGCTTTCCTGTTTGACCAGGCCGTGGTCAGAGCCTTGGTAGAAGTGTTGTGTAAATAAAGGCTCACTGACTTGCTGTGGCCTGAGGGCTTTGGCCGTTAGTAACCCCCACCAAAGATGAGCAGAGCAGGCAGGTCGTGGTGGAGAGGCAGTGCACCCTTGGCCCTGTCCCTGTTGGTGTGAGAAGGGAGGGAGGAAGAAAGAACAGGAGAGCGAGAGCTCCGCAATCTGAAGTGGAAAATGCTAGATTCTCAAGTGAGAGACGCCGAACATTCGAGACGAAAGAGAGAGGACCAAGAGTTTCCACACCACATGCCTCCATTTCTAGATTCCCTTGACTGGTTTGGGATGAATGCGGTCATTGTACTTCAAAGCTGACAGGACAAGAATCCTCCGCATGATAATCACAAGTTTGTAAACTAGAGCAATTGGTCTGTGTGCACCGCAGCAAATTAAATCAAATGTTATTTGTCACATGCGCCGAATACAACAGGTGTAGACCTTACAGTAAAAGGCTTACTTACAAGCCCTTACCCAACAAGGCAGTTCTAGAAAATATCTTTTAAAAAAGACATCAGAAGAACAAATTATTAAAGAGCAGCAGTAAATAACAATAGCGGGGCTTTATACAGGGGGAACCGGTACAGAGTCAATGTGCGGGGGGCACCGGTGTCAAGGTAATATGTGCAGGTAGGGCTGGGCAATCCGGCCAAAATCTCATTACGATATAGGTCATTTCATATCCCGATAACAATACATATCACGATATTGCACATTCTGTAATATCAATAAATAAATAGTTTATATAAAATGACCACATGTAAAGGCCTACTTCTAATTACCCTTTGAATTATACTCAACATATAAAAATGTACTTACTCATATTTGATTCTTTCTCCTTTCATTTAGAACCTTGGTGCAAATTTTAAATTAAGCATATAAAAATCTGCGAAAATCTGGCTCTAAAAATATCATTGTGTATACACACAAAAGGTATTTAGCCACCAATTGTGCAAGTTCTCACTTAAAAATATGAGGCCTGTAATTTTCATCATAGGTACACTTCAACTATGACAGACTAAATGAGAAGAAAAATAACATGAATTTTAATGAATTTATTTGCAAATGGTGGAAAATAGGTATTTGGTCACCTACAAACACAGACCTGTAAGAGGCTCCTCTGTCCTCCACTCATTACCTGTATTAATGGCACCTGTTTGAACTTGTTATCAGTATAAAAGACACCTGTCCACAACCTCACAGTCACACTCCAAAATGGCCAAGACCAAAGAGCTGTCAAAGGACACCAGAAACAAAATTGTAGACCTGCACCAGGCTGGGAAGACTGAATCTGCAATAGGTAAGCAGCTTGGTTTGAAGAAATCAACTGTGGGAGCAATTATTAGGAAATGGAAGACATACAAGACCACTGATAACCTCCCTCGATCTGGGGCTCCACACAAGATCTCACCTCGTGGGGTCAAAATGATCACAAGAACGGTGAGCAAAAATCCCAGAACCACACTGGGGGACCTAGTGAATGACCTGCAGAGAGCTGGGACCTAAGTAACAAAGCCTACCATCAGTAACACACTACGCCGCCAGGGACTCAAAATCCTGCAGTGCCAGACGTGTCCCCCTGCTTAAGCCAGTACATGTCCAGGCCCGTCTGAAGTTTGCTAGAGAACATTTGGATGATCCAGAAGAAGATTGGGAGAATGTCATATGGTCAGATGAAACCAAAATAGAAATTCTTGGTAAAAACTCAACTTGTCGGGTTTGGAGGACAAAGAATGCTGAGTTGCATCCAAAGAACACCATACCTACTGTGAAGCATGGGGGTGGAAACATTATGCATTGGGGCTGTTTTTCAGCAAAGGGACCAGGACGACTGATCCGTGTAAAAGACAGAATGAGTGGGGCCATGTATCGTAAGATTTCAGAAAGGGCATTGAAGATGCCCTTTCTCGCAAAACACCAAGTCACTTGGCTCTGTCATAACCTCACATGGTCTCTCCTATCATTGCTATGCAGACGACACACAATTAATCTTCTCCTTTCCCCCTTCTGATGACCAGGTGGCGAATCGCATCTCTGCATGTCTGGCAGACATATCAGTGTGGATGACGGATCACCACCTCAAGCTGAACCTCGGCAAGACGGAGCTGCTCTTCCTCCCGGGGAAGGACTGCCCGTTCCATGATCTCGCCATCACAGTTGACAACTCCATTGTGTCCTCCTCCCAGAGCGCTAAGAACCTTGGCGTGATCCTGGACAACACCCTGTCGTTCTCAACTAACATCAAGGCGGTGGCCCGTTCCTGTAGGTTCATGCTCTACAGCATCCGCAGAGTACGACCCTGCCTCACACAGGAAGCGGCGCAGGTCTTAATCCAGGCACTTGTCATCTCCCGTCTGGATTACTGCAACTCGCTGTTGGCTGGGCTCCCTGCCTGTGCCATTAAACCCCTACAACTCATCCAGAACGCCGCAGCCCGTCTGGTGTTCAACCTTCCCAAGTTCTCACGTCAACCCGCTCCTCCGCTCTCTCCACTGGCTTCCAGTTGAAGCTCGCATCCGCTACAAGACCATGGTGCTTGCCTACGGAGCTGTGAGGGGAACGGCACCTCAGTACCTCCAGGCTCTGATCAGGCCCTACACCCAAACAAGGGCACTGCGTTCATCCACCTCTGGCCTGCTCGCCTCACTACCACTGAGGAAGTACAGTTCCCGCTCAGCCCAGTCAAAACTGTTCGCTGCTCTGGCCCCCCCAATGGTGGAACAAACTCCCTCACGACGCCAGGACAGCGGAGTCAATCACCACCTTCCGGAGACACCTGAAACCCCACCTCTTTAAGGAATACCTAGGATAGGATAAGTAATCCCTCTCACCCCCCCCCCCTTTAAGATTTAGATGCACTATTGTAAAGTGACTGTTCCACTGGATGTCATAAGGTGAATGCACCAATTTGTAAGTCGCTCTGGATAAGAGCGTCTGCTAAATGACTTAAATGTAAATGTAAGATTAAACTTGGCTCGGTCTTTCAGCATGATAATATACCAAAACACACTGCCTGGGCATCAAAGGAGTGCCTTCGTAAAAACCATTTCAAGGTCCTGGAGTGGACCTAGCCAGTCTCCAAATCTCAACCCCATAGAAAATCTTTGGAGGGAGTTGAAAGACCGTGTTGCCCAGCAACAGCCCCAAAACATCACTGCTCTAGTGGAGATCTGCATGGAGGAATGGGCCAAAATACCAGCAACAGTGTGTGAAAACCTTGTGAAGACTTACAAAAAAACATTTGACCGCTCATTGCCAACAAAGGGTATATAAAGTATTGAGAAACTTTTGTTATTGACCAAATACTTATTTTCCAACAGAATTTGAAAATAAATTCATGAAAAATCCTACAGTGATTTTCTGGATTTTTTCCCCTCATTTTGTCTGTCATAGTTGAAGTGTACCTATGATGAAAACTACAGGCCTCTCTCATCTTAAGTGGGAGAACTTGCACAATTGGTGCCTGACTAAATACTTTTTTGAACCCACTAAAATATATATAAAAACACTTTGGGGGGGCTTGCCTGTTTTGCGTGTTATTTTGGCATTAGTATGTGTCGCATATCAATTTGTATTTGGTACATTGGGTCGAGTGTTAGCACCAATTCACAAAACCCCCATTACTCAACCGTGTAAATTGGGGCCATGTCTTTGCAGATGTAAGTTATAACGGCAGCTGTTCTCATTCCATCTTCGTGATTCTTTGCCATATGGTGTGTCGTGGGCAAAAGCCTCTTGCAACAGAGTTCGGGGGGGGGTTTGTGTTGAGAGCTCGACTGCACTTTCGTTGGTCTCATCTGTAGACTCCCTCCGTACTGTTTCACATGATTCCTGCGTAGGTGGTAAGAGGTTAGTGGTGTTTGAGCCCGTTGTCAGTAACGGCCTGAGGAATATTTAACAGAGGACGGTTTTCTGGTCGGTGTCAGACTTCAAACCACATCCATTGGACCGAAGTAGCCCCTCTTTTAGGTACACGTTCCGTGTCGCCGTGATTTGTCACATTCACTCTCCTCCATGTTTGTTTGTGATGCAAATTCTTCCACACGGCACGTTGAAGAACACAAAGCGTCGTCCAATTGACAAAAAATATTGCTGTAAAGTGTGATTTGCAACAAAATAAGCGAGAGCAAAATAGGATACCATAGACATTTAATCACACAATATATATATATTATATAGTCATATAGCCCAGCCCTACATATAGATAGTCACTTTAAGACTATGCATAGATAATAAAAGAGTAGCAGCAGCATTCCAGAGGTGGGGAGATGCAAATAGTCTTGATAGCCATTTGATTAGCTGTTCAGGATACTTAAGGCTTGGGGGTAGAAGCTATTTAGGAGCCTCTTGGACCTGGCGCTCCGTTACCGCTTCCCGTGCAGTAGCAGAGAGAACAGTCTATGATTAGGGTGGCTGGTTTCTTTTACAATTTTTAAGGCCTTCCTCTGACACAGCCTGGTACAGAGGTCCTGGATGGCAGGAAGCTTGGCCCCGGTGACGCACTTGTCAATACGCACTACCCTCTGGAGTGCCTTGCAATCGGAGGCCGAGCAGTTGCCATACCAGGCAGTGATGCAACCATGCTCTCGGAGGTGCAGCTGTAGAACCTTTTGAGGATCTGAGGAGCCATGCCAAATCTTTGTCTCCTGAGGGGGAAATAGGTTTTGTCGTGCCCTCTTGACGACTGTCGTTGCGTGCTTGGACCATGTTAGTTTGTTGGTGACGTGGATGCCAAGGAACTTGAAGCGCTTATTCTGCTCCACAACAGCCCCGTCGATGAGAATGGGGGCATAAACGGTCCTCCTTTTCCTGTAGTCCACAATCGTCTCCTTTGTCTTGATCATGTTGAGGGAGAGGTTGTTGCCCTTGCACCACACGGTCAGGTCTCAATTCCTCCCTATAGGCCGTCTCCTCGTTGTTGGCGATCAGGCCTACCACTGTTGTCATCAGAAAAGGTAATGATAGAGTTGGAGTTGTGCAGTCATGAGTGAACAGGGAGTATAGGAGGGGACTGAACACGCACCCCCTGAGGGGCCCCCATGCTGAGGATCAGCTTGGCGGATGTGTTGTTACCTACCCTTACCACCTGGGGCCAGCCTGTCAGGAAGTCCAGTATCCAGTTTCAGAGGGAGGTGTTTAGTCTTGAGGTCCTTAGTTTAGTGATGAGCTTTGAGGGCACCATGGTGTTGGACGCTGAGCTGTAGTCAATGAATTAGCATTCTCACATAAGTGTTCCTTTTGTCCAGGTGTAAAACTGCAATACAGATTCATCTGTGGATCTGCTGATGCAGTATGCAAATTGGAGGGGGTTCTAGGGTTTCTGGGATAATGGAGTTGATGTGAGCCATGACCAGACTTTCAAAGCATTTCATAGCTACAGATGTGAGTGCTATGAGTTTGTAGTCATTTAGGCAGGTTACCTTCGTGTTCTTGGGCACAGGGACTATGGTGGTCTGCTTGAAACATGTTGGTATTACAAACGCAGACAGGGAAAGGATGAAAATGTCAGTGAAGACACTTGCCAGGTTGGCCAGTGCATGCTCAGAGTACACATCCTGGTAATCTGTCTGACCCTGCGGTCTTGTGAATGTTGACCTGTTTAAAAGGTCTTCCTCACATTGGCTGTGGAGAGCGTGATCACAGTCATCCGGAACAGCTGATGCTCTCATGCATGTTTCCGTGTTACTTGCCTCGAAGCGAGCATAGAAGTTATTTAACTCATCTGGTAGGCTCGTGTCACTGGGCAGCTCTCGGCTCTGTTACCTTTTGTAGTCTAATAGTTTGCAGGCCCCGTCACATCCGACGAGTGTCGGAGCGGCAGCTCTACCCTTGAGCTCAGTGCGAATGTTGCCTGTAATCCATGGCTTCTGGTTGGGGTACGTACGGTCACTGTGGGTACAACATCATCGATGCAATTATTGATAAAGCCAGTGACTGATGTGGTGTGTACTCCTCAATCGAGGGAGAGTCGAGGGAGAGCTTGGTGCGCGTTTCTGTGTGTGAAGTAAAGGTGGTCTAGAATTTTTTTTCCCCTCTGGTTGCATGTTTAATATGCTGATAGAAATGAGGTAAAACTGATTTAAGTTTTCCCTGCATTAAAGTCCCCGGACACTAGGAGCGCCGCCTCTGGATGAGTGTTTCCCTGTTTTCTTATGGCGGTATACAGGTCAGAGTGCGGTTTTAGTGCCAGCGTCGGTCTGTGGTGGTTTGTAGACCGCTATGAAAAATACAGTTGAAACTATCTACTTAGAGAGAATTGTGGTCTACAGCTTATGAGATACTCTACCTCAGGCGAGCAAAACCTCAAGACTTCCTTAGATTGTGGACCAGCTGTTTACATAAATGCATAAGCCCCCGACCCATGTCTTACCAGAGGCTGCTGTTCTGTCAAAAGAGTGTATAACCCGCCAGCTGTATGTTCTTAATATCATCGTTTAGCCACGACTCTGTGAAACGTAAGATATTACCGTTTTTTATGTCCCGTTGGTAGGATAAACATGCTTTCAGTTTGTCCCATTTTATTTTTCGGTGATGGAACGTTAGGCTAGCAGGATGGAAGGCAAAGGCAGATGAGCCACTCATCGCCTGATCCGCATAAGGCACCCCGATCTCTTTCCGCAAAATCTGCATTTCCTTCTTCAGCGAATAACAGGGATCTGTTTATATCATTCCCCTTCAACTCATTGAAGAAGAACTCTTGGTCCAGTTTAAGGTGAGCCATCGCAGTTCTGATGTCCAGAAGCTCTTTTCGGTCATAAGAGACAGTAGCAGCAACACCATGTACAAAACAAGTTATGAACGAAAAAAAAATAATAGCATGATTGGTTACGAGCTAACACGGCCCGTGTTACTGATTGGCAATTCCACGGCAGAGGCAATGCAACTTAAAATCTATGGCAAAATAAAAAAATAAAAAAATTGATTTAAAAGTAACGAACCATACAACTCTATGCACAAGGACTACTTAACAATTTACAGACATTTTTACAAAAACACATTTACTGGAAGTAGTGTGCAGGTACAAAGGTTGGTAAAGAATTTCAGTAAAATCCCCTTTAGGTGACCACATTTTCCATAAACGCTTAAATATCTGCTCTGAATTAATAATAAAAAAATGTCTGCAGAAAGAATGAGGTGTCATTAAACATGACACCTGGAGCTTAAAACAAATATGTCCACGGACATCCGGTGTCAGTCAGTGCTCTTTGGGTGAGGATGCTGGTTAAATGGAAAGAGGGTCACGAAACTGGTCTCAAAGTAACTGACCATTTGAATTAACAAACACGTTTAGCATCTCCTAGCTTCCACATAGCCTTCAAACCATTGATGCAGACCGTAGGAACATTATATTTTAAAAAGTCTAATATCCATTTAATATAGCCTACATCACAATAAATCCATTATTTATTTTACAGGTCTAAAGAAAATGTAGCCCATTTCAGAAGAACGAAATATTCTTAGGTTAACCTTATGTTAGGCCCTGATCTGGCTATTCCATATGGCTGTGGGCTACACTAGTTAATTTAGCAGACATGGTTTGCTTAGAATTATGTGGCATTATTTTACAGTATGTGGAATACAAATAAACATAGCTGAATAAAACTGATATTTTCTCCAAACGAGTGCGCACATGCGGCTATTCTGTGTTGAGCAATTAACAAAGGAACAGGTCCTCCTATATGCTTCATTTAGAGTTATTTATGACACTTCAGTTGTGATACAAGCATTAGGCTATACTTTTAAATTTGTAATACTTTCTAAAGCCTGCATGATGCAACTAAGGATGATTTGAAGAAGGAAAATATTGAGCTCTGCTTCTTGCGCAGGCTGCACACACTTCAGTCTCTCATTAACAATTTGACAAGCACTTGATAATTCTCACCCCTTAATTTAATCTAGTCTTTACATAGAGCCTATGGATGGAACCATTTATTTAGAATGGCCTACAAAAACAAACAAAAAAAGTAATCCATAGCCTGTACTCAAATAGCGAATGAGGTTGTTATTAATATGCAAGCAGAGGCAGTGCATCCATAAGGCTAGGGGAAGCTTTTCCTAAAGTAAATTGAATTAAAATTATATAGCCTACTATAGCCTAGTCTAATACAAAATTAAAATACAAAATAGGCTAGTAAAGCATGATTTGGCCACAGAAAATCATATTGCATAGTCGGAAGGAAATGCAGCAGACATAATTGGGGAAGGTTATTGTTAAATTGCTACTGTCTGAAAAGTAGGAGGCGCCAAGCCAGGCATATGGCAATATTTCAAAATACAAATTTCAGGAAAACATGGTTTGGAAAGTAAATGCTGTAAAGAGAAGATAATGAGACAACTCATTTAGTCTTTTAGTTATCAAAATTCTCATTTTAACTGAGCGAACAACAGTATAGCCCATCTTATTGGCACCAGCGGAGAGCATCGGCAATATCCCAGGTGAGTGCGCACATTCACCATTTATCATCATTGTTGCGTCAGTGGTACTTACTTTTTTTTATTATTTCCTCCTCCAATTTAGATGGACATATACTTTGTCTCTCCCTTTCTTGTAGGCCTATTATATGGACAATGTCGTTTTTATTGTGGCATTTGTCAGTTTCAGCAGAGTAGGCTACCCTGTAATTTGTCATTTAAAAAAAAGATTCTGCTAGTGTCTCCAGTCATATAAAGTGTAGTAGAATTGCATGAAATGTCTTTTTATAAAGAAAGGCCATATTTTTCCCGATGCAAAGAAATAAGCCATGCAAAAAAAGCCAGGCTTTTTGGTATCTTTTAGTTGTCATTGTAATGGATCAGTTTTCACATGCGTTTGTGCAATGACTGGGTTTATAAGAAGCTGTTTCACTAGGCTGTGTTCTCTAACGGTGTTCCAGGGAAACTAGGACTATAGGCTACATTTGGCCTGTTTAGTTAGATACCAACCTTATCAAAACATATAGGCCTATGGGCTAGGCTACATGTGTGTGCCTAGGATTTGAAAAAGTTGCCTTACTGCACATGCTGGGCATCATTCACAAGTGATAAGAATAGAAACTTGATAATAAAAAGAAACGTCCCTTTTCGGGACCCTGTCTTTCAAATAATTCGTAAAAATCCAAATAACTTCACAGATCTCCAATGTAAAGGTGTAAAGGGTTTAAACACTGTTTCCCGTGCATGTTCAATGAACCATAAACAATTAATGAACATGTACCTGTGGGAACGGTCTTTAAGACACTAACTACTTACAGACGGTAGGCGATTAAGGTCACAGTGATGAAAACTTAGGACACTAAAGAGGCCTTCCTACCGACTGAAAAAAACCGCGAGATGCCCAGAGTCCCTGCTCATCTGCGGGAACATTCATTAAACATGCTGCAAGGGGGCATGAAGACTGCAGATGTGGCTAGGGCAATAAAATTGCCATGTCTGTACTGTGAAATGCCTAAGACTGCGCTACAGGGAGACAGGACGGACAGCTGATTGTCCTCGAAGTGGCAGACCACGTGTAACAACACCTGCAGAGGATCAGTACCTCCGAACATCACACCTACAGGTACAGAATGGCAACAACAAAACTACCCGAGTTATACTAGGAATGCACAATCCCTCCATCAGTGCTCAGACTGTCTGAAATAGGCTGGACTGAGGGCCTGTAGGCCTGTTGTCTGGTGAGGACCTGCCTTACATCACCGGCAACAACATCGCCTATGAGCACAAACCCACCGACGCTGGACCAGACAGGACTGGCAAAAAGTGCTCTTCACTGACGAGTTGCGGTTTTGTCTCACTCGGGGTGATGGTCGGATTCATGTTTATCGTCGAAGGAATGAGCGTTACACCGAGGCCTGTACTCTGGAGCGGGATCGATTTGGAGGTGGAGGGTCCATCATGGTCTGGGGCGGTGTGTCACAGCATCATCGGACTGAGCTTGTCGTCATTACAGGCAATCTCAACGCTGTGCATTACAGGGAAGACATCCTCCTCCCTCATGTGGTACCCTTCCTGCAGGCTCATCCTGACAGGATCCTCCAGCATGACAATGCCACCAACTTTTCTGCTCGTTCTGTGCGTGATTTTCTGCAAGACAGGAATGTCGGTGTTCTGCAATGGCCAGCAAAGAGCCCGGTCTCAATCCCATTTAGCACATCTGGGACCTGTTGGAACAGAGGGTGAGTGCTAGGGCCATTCCCCCCCAGAAATGTCTAGGAACTTGCAGGTGCCTTGGTGGAAGAGTGGGGTAACATCTCACAGCAAGAACTAGCAAATATGGTGCAGCCCATGAGTAGGAGATGCACTGCAGTACTTAATACAGCTGGTGGCCACACCAGATACTGACTGTTACTTTTGATTTTGACCCCCCTCTTTGTTCAGGGACACATTACTCCATTTATGTTTGTCACACATCTGTGGAACTTGTTTAGTTTGTGTCTCAGTTGTTGAATTTTGTTATGATCATACAAATATTTACACTTGTTAACATTTCTGAAAATAAACAGTTGACAATGAGGACATTTATTTTTTGCCGAGTTCATCCATCTCAATTTAAGTCCACAAAGGGATGTAGCAATTGTAGACTTAAAGTGTGTCATGCCTAACTTTAGACAGCTAACTGCAGTTAGATTCAAGATTAAGCAACAACTAGGCCAAAACTTCCTGAGGATTTCCACCTTTGATTAATTAAAAAAAAGACATTGTGGTCCATCACCTACTTCAGGCATACAGTCATAAAAAAAACACTGCTTAAAAAAATAAAGGGAACACTAAAATAACACATCCTAGATCTGAATAAATGAAATATTCTTATTAAATACTTTTTTCTTTACATAGTTGAATGTGCTGACAACAAAATGACAAATTTATCAATGGAAATCAAATTTATCAACCCATGGAGGTCTGGATTTGGAGTCTCACTCAAAATCAAAATGGAAAACCACACTACAGGCTGATCCAACTTTGATGTAATGTTCTTAAAACTAGTTCAAATGAGGCTCAGTAGTGTGTGTGGCCTCCGCGTGCCTGTATGACCTCCCTACAACTGCTGGACAGTCTGTTGGTGGATGGAGCAAGACATGATGTCCCAGATGTGCTCAATTGTATTCAGGTCTGGGGAACGGGCGGGCCAGTCCATAGCATCAATGCCTTCCTCTTGCAGGAACTGCTGACACACTCCAGCCACATGAGGTCTAGCATTGTTTTGCACTAGGAGGAACTCAGGGCCAACCGCACCAGCATATGGTCTCACAAGGAGTCTGAGGATCTCATCTCGGTACCTAATGGCAGTCAGGCTACCTCTGGCGAGCACATGGAGGGCTGTGGGGCCCCACCAAAGAAATGCCACTCCACACCATGACTGACCCACCACAAACCGGTCATGCTGGAGGATGTTGCAGGCAGCAGAACGTTTTCCATGGCGTCTCCAGACTGTCACATGTGCTCAGTGTGAACCTGCTTTCATCTGTGAAGAGCACAGGGCACCAGTGGCGAATTTGCCAATCTTGGGTGTTCTCTGGCAAATGCCAAACGTCCTGCACGGTGTTGGGCTGTAAGCACAACACCCACCTGTGGACGTCGGAACCTCATGGAGTCAGTTTCTGACCGTTTGAGCAGACACATGTACATTTGTGGCCTACTGGATGTTATTTTGCAGGGCTCTGGCAGTGCTCCTCCTTGCACAAAGGCGGAGGTAGCGGTCCTGCTGCTAGGTTGTTGCCCTCCTCCGGCCTCCTCCACATCTCCTGATGTACTGGCCTGTCTCCTGGTAGTGCCTCCATGTTCTGGACACTACGCTGACAGACACAGCAAACCTTCTTGCCACATCTCACATTGATGTGCCATCCTGGATGAGCTGCACTACCTGAGCCACTTGTGTGGGTTGTAGTAAGACTCCGTCTCATGCTACCACTAGAGTGAAAGCACCGCCAGCATTCAAAAGTGAGCAAAATATTAGCCAGGAAGCATAGGAACTGAGAAGTGGTCTATGGTCCCCACCTGCAGAACCACTCCTTTATTGGGGGTGTCTTGCTAATTGCCTATAATTTCCACCTGTTGTCTATTCCATTTGCACAACAGCATGTGAAATTTATTGTCAATCAGTTTTGCTTCCTAAGTGGACAGTTTGATTTCACAGAAGTGTGATTGACTTGGAGGTACATTGTGTTGTTTAAGTGTTCCCTTTCTTTTTTTGAACAGTGTATATGTTTCCGGGTCTATTTTGTGGCACATTTGGAGAGATATAACATCTGTAACATACAAATACGAACCAGACATCGTAGCAGAATCCCTTTGTAATATATCGTAAAAGGCATGAGAAAATCTTCTGTAGAAGTTACCACATAGTTGTCAGTCAACACATCACTTCATATCTGAATTCAAAAGAGGCATGAATGCATGCTACTACTGACAACTTTTTTTTTAATTATGCAGACTACTACAGATTTTCAGGAACACACTGTCCCTGGGAGTTGTAGTCAACTCTCAATAGGAGACTTTCACCTTTCACCTAAAGAAAGGAACAGCAGTACTGTAATACTGACAAAATACTTTCCCCTTTGTAGTATATGAACAATGCTACACCAGATAACCACATGGCAGACCAATCCAGTGGAGAAAAAAAAGGGGTTGCATCTCAAGAATATTGTCAACAGGAGAGCCGGTTAAAAGCAGCACACTCAGACAGTGAATCAATGTCAAAAACAGACTCCAGGCAACATTCCACACAATTCCTCTAATGTGGTTGTCTGCTGTACCACAAGGAACCAGGTATTGGCCTAGCTTATGACATCAAATGTTCAGGTGTTCTACCAAAACAAGTTTCAATGGCATCTGTCAATATTTGAACTTGGGCCTAATAAGTAGGCTACAACCATTGGTAGCAAGTGTATGCCTTTGAAATTGCTGTGAACTTGAAGTCACCCTGGACTGGCCTGGGCAAGGTTAAGAAAGTGTGCATTACAGCTTTCTGAGCAAAGAACATTGAGGACTTAGTAACACCAACAGGTCTAAATCTTGCCACCTGTACTAAGCTTAATAATGCTTAGGAATGAACTGTTTAGAGAAAGAAAAAATAAACCTTAATTGAAAAGGTCACTAAGACTGAAACCCTGAGTAGGCTAATGCAGCATTAATAGGCTTTGAGCTACTCTTTGAAAATAAATAGCCACATTGCAATTTCAACAGAACCTTGCACGATCACTTAAATGGGTATCCCAATTTCCCTACCCATTTCCCTTTAAAATGAAACATGATAAAGAAAGTTACTGTTAATTTCAAAATCAAAATTATTTCAATTGTTTTCTCTATGCATCGGAGTAGCCTATCGCTTTTGCTTTACTAGTGGAAATATTGTATTTTATGTTGCTTGTTTAAATAAATGGTTTTTAAAAGTAAATCAATTGACCTATGAATATTTTTCGAGATTCACTTATAGTATCTCAGCAAACTGTCGAAGCAAATGACAAGGCGGGGATGCCACAACACGAGTTTGACAATGGATACATTGTCTCCTTTTAAACTTCTATTACAATATTAGCGAATTAACTAACAATGGCGTCATTCGGGCTCCTTTCACAAGTTCTAAAAGCGCGCATCACGATAATAAACGTTTCTAAACAAAGTTGAGTGTCACAAACGTAGTATCTCCTTTCAGTTCACAACTCATACGACCTTTTTACTCAATCTCTTCCACTAGACTGCCTTGAAAATTTCGTCTTTAGTTTGCGGTCGCAAGAAGTTGATATATAGTTTAGAGGAAGAAAAAGTTATACAGCAGATAGCTATTTTTATGACTACGTGTTGATTCACCGAACATGCTACGAAATAGGGAACGCCTGTGAAATATAAATATTGTTTTTGTATAGGCCTACGTCTTAAAATGCGTAGTCTATCCAGCCAGCGATGTGCACGTAATCTGTATTGACAATATGATGGATATAATCTACATTTAAAACGAATTAATCCACCATCAGACATCTAACGTTACGCCTTTTGAAAACTGAGCGACTGTTGTTTTTTTAATGACCCAGTTATTGCGCAAACAAACACACGATGCATTTCTTATTTTCACATAGTTATTGAGTACAAACTTGGAATAATATAATTGAACAGGCAAAGCATAAAGTTAAACATCCAACAAACCTGTGTCAGGCAGCCTCCTAGGCGTGAACCATTCACAATCTTTAAAGAGGATGTAGCGCTCAACAGTGGATCTCACTTGTAAAGCAGCTGCTTGGCCAATCAGTGATGCTGTCTAATATTTTCCCCATACAATTTTCAAAGGCGTGTTTTCATTGGACAATATTTATTGAACGTTACGTCCGCGTCCATCTTTTTGCACATTCCATCACACTTTATTTACGTCACATTATTCAAATTTGCTCAAACAACTTGTATTTGTTTTTTAAAGATGCTTCGGATGCAAGTTTGTTCAGACAAGTTCAATTTAGTTCCAAATTCAATTTCAATACAATCTTTATCAGAACAATTCATGTAGCCTACGATTTTATTACATTTTTTGTTGTTTTTGACAACACAGTTTTGCCACATTATCAGACATCCATTAACTAGGCCTACCCTTTTTCTCATACGGACAAACGATGATATTCCACCTGGCTAAAGGACATTATAGCCTACAGTATGTAACGGACATTGTATGGAGCCAACTGCTCAATTGCTTATGCTGTCTAGCCTAACTTAACTTCATCCAATCAACTAATATTAAGATTGTCAGTCAACAGTCAAGTTACTCACACACTGTATTCTGTGATCTGATGGTGACAACTAACATTTACAGGATGAATTTATGCTTTAATGTCACTTTAAAATCCTTTTAAAAAATCCCTTAGCCTTGTGCCCTAAACCTGTGCTTCTATTGTGCCAAAAAGCTCCCTGAAAATAATTGAAAGTTTGATCACATATTGACAAACCAACATATACATCATCAAACACATTCAATCCCATTTGATAAATGGCAAAAAGGAACACAAACTTGTTCTTGTTCTTGACCGGCCATCAGTGTCCAGATCTCTAATTCAATAGAGCAATTGTGGTGTGTCGACTCATGGAAGCAAGCATTCAACAAAAGAGCACAGAGAAAGCTGAGGGAGCTGGTGACATTCCCTAGGATTGGTCAACAACATCCCGAGCAGGTGCCTCAGCCAAGCCAGTGGCTGATCCCAATGATGGGGAATGAATGTAAAGTAAAAAAGCATACTATTGTCCAAATACGTACATTTAAAAAATGTGTGTACAATCTGTGTACAACACTGTTTTCTGAGAAAAGGATGTTCCATGTCCACCTGTTTTATGAAATAATATAATAATAATAATAATAATATATGCCTTTTAGCAGTCTTACAGTAAAGCGTGCATACAATTTTTACGTTAGGGAGAACCCAGGAATTAAACCACAATTCTGGTGTTGCAAAAGCCATGCTCTACCAACTACCAGCTGCAGTGGACTGAACGTAAAGGACGGTACATAAATAGCAAATAAAAGTTTCTCGAAAGAATACGTGTATGTGTGTAGATGTGTAGTAATAGTGTAGATGAAGACAGTTTTTGGTGTTTTATCCTTTACTGAAAGAAACAGGTGCCAATATGGCATCTAGTGCAAACTTGGGTAAATCTGGCCAATAGTTCAAATCAAATCAAATTTTATTTGTCACATACACATGGTTAGCAGATGTTAATGCGAGTGTAGCGAAATGCTTGTGCTTCTAGTTCCTACAATGCAGTGATAACCAACAAGTAATCTAACTAACAATTCTAAAACTACTGTCTTATACACAGTGTAAAGGGATAAAGAATATGTACATAAGGATATATGAATGAGTGATGGTACAGAGCAGCATACAGTAGATGGTATCGAGTACAGTATATACATAGGAGATGAGTATGTAGACAAAGTAAACAAAGTGGCATAGTTAAAGTGGCTAGTGATACATGTATTACATAAGGATGCAGTCGATGATGTAGAGTACAGTATATACGTATGCATATGAGATGAATAATTTACATTTACATTTAAGTCATTTAGCAGACGCTCTTATCCAGAGCGACTTACAATTATAATAACAAACAATAATGTAGGGTAAGTAACATTATATAAGGTAGCATTGTTTAAAGTGGCTAGTGATATATTTACATCATTTCCCATCAATTCCCATTATTAAAGTGGCTGGAGTTGGGTCAGTGTCAATGACAGTGTGTTGGCAGCAGCCACTCAATGTTAGTGGTGGCTGTTTAACAGTCTGATGGCCTTGAGATAGAAGCTGTTTTTCAGTCTCTCGGTCCCAGCTTTGATGCACCTGTACTGACCTCATCTTCTGGATGATAGCGGGGTGAACAGGCAGTGGCTTGGGTGGTTGTTGTCCTTCATGATTTTTTTGGCCTTTCTGTGACATTAGGTGGTGTAGGTGTCCTGGAGGGCAGATAGTTTTCCCCCGGTGATGCGTTGTGCAGACCTCACTACCCTCTGGAGAGCCTTACGGTTGTGGGCGGAGCAGTTGCCGTACCAGGTGGTGATACAGCCTGACAGGATGCTCTCGATTGTGCATCTGTAAAAGTTTGTGTGTGTTTTCGGTGAGTATGAGGTTATTTTCCTGACACCACACTCCCTCACCTCCTCCCTGTAGGCCATCTCATCGTTGTTGGTAATCAAGCATACCACTGTAGTGTCGCCTGCAAACTTGATGATTGAGTTGGAGGCGTGCATGGCCACACAGATGACTGCCGAGTTTAATGTCTACAATGTATGTTTGCTTCCTATTGTGGTCATAACTGGATTCTGTTCATACTGTAATAACAATATTTCATATTCAAATACAGGTACATCATCAATAGTACAAAGTGTTTTATCAATCAACTTTTTTATGTTAAATTACAGGCTTTTAATTTTACATCATTGGAAAGCTTTGCCTTTCTTTCGAACCATAAATGTTTGATTATGGAAAACTGTTATTTGATCAAATGATGAACCCCATGATTTGTTTTGCTCATTATTTAATGTGACCAGACCAATGGCACACTCTAGAGTAGGACCCATCAAAGTGAGACTCAGCAAATCATTGATGTCAGACTATCAGTTATGTTTATTCAATGAAATGTCAAAGACAAAAGGTTCTAATCTAAAGCTTAAACTAAAGAGGATAATTTAGTCATTATTTCATTGTCAATTTGAAGAGTATTTATTTGAATGGCTGACTACATAATACTTTATTCGGTATTGCAATAAAATGCATAACATTCATAAACATGTGAATGCTAGAATTGTTTTAAACCATGGACCCCTAGGTACGGTAGTGCAAACTTCACTTCTAATTGCCCCCTTTTGGCGATTCTAAATATTCAATATTCATTCAAATCCCCCTGCAGCAGGATTGTTTTCCTCCTGCGACAAAATGGGTCATATTAAGATCTGACATCTGTAGGCTACAAAATAGGCTTTTTTTTCGGATAAAAAATGATCAGCACTTCAATTATAGGTAGCGTTACAGTTTTTACAATCACTTTGGTGCAAGTATGTTGTACATTTTAACTCTAAGCAAAAAAATCAAAGTAGATTCTCAAAATGGCTTATGTTTCAAAACTATAAGCACATTCTGACTGAGGAAAACAAATACATTTACAAAGTCACTTGTTCATTGCAGAAAATCACTCTTTCAATTTGAAAAGTCTACATATTCAATCAAAGTATATGCTTTTCTCAAAATGCAATATTCACTTTACTTTTAATATTATTTTCTTGTCATTTTTTAACAATATTATTATCACCTAATCAAACTGCTCAAAATGGATAACTACTGAACTCAAATGATATAGTGCTTAGTTAACGTACAGTTTGCTAACTGCTGAACACTGTACATTTCTATATGTTGACCTCATATCAATTTGACATGAGTATATGGATGTGGCTGTAAGTACTACATCATTATTCTCCATCCACCAGTGTGCTCCAATAGGACAAAGTGGAAAGATTCACTCTACACTCTAAAAATAAAAGGTTTCTGGAGTATCCTTTAGGGGTTCTTCAAATTGAAACTGTGGGGGAACCCCTATATGTTATTCAAAGAACCCTATAAATGGATCCTCGAAAAACATTTTGAAGACCTTTTTGGGGTTTGTTTTTGAACTATCTCCCCCTGCCCTATTATTATTATTAGTATTATTAATATGCATAGCAGTAACACAATATTTTAGTTGTCAGTGTTAATAATGATTTTAGTGACATGTTAATGTGTTGATGTTCTCCATATCCATAGCCAGAATGAGTGAGTTTGCATTGTATGGTGATCGAACCAGTTTCCTGTTGTATTGTCACGCCCTGAGTGTTTTAGGTCAGGGCGTGACTAGGGGGGTTTCTAGGTATTATATTTCTATGTGTGTGTGTGTGTGTGTGTGTGTGTGTGTGTGTGTGTGTGTGTGTGTGTGTGTGTGTGTGTGTGTGTGTGTGTGTGTGTGTGTGTGTGTGTGTGTGTGTGTGTGTGTGTGTGTGTGGTTCCCAATTGGAGGCAGCTGATGATCGTTACCTCTAATTGGGGATCATACTTAGTGTGTCCTTTTTCCCACCTGCGATGTGGGATATTGTTTTGTATGACCTACATATGCCTATGTAGGTCCCGATCGTTATAGCGTTGTTGTTTAGGAAATGTCACTATCAATAAAATGTGAAACGCTGGTCCAATTATTCATACGACGGTCGTGACATACATTCATCAGAGGTGTAGGGAGGGTGAAGTCTGTGAATCGCAAAAAATAGTACAGGTGTTTAATTTTTTTAAAATGCACATGGCAGAACATGCACACGATACCTTGGTTTTTGTAGTGAATTTAAAAAACTGTTTTGATAATGGTTTTCGTGCACATACCTTGTCCGTAATGTTGAGGCCTATGGGATTTTCATTGAAGAGGTAAGGGAGAAGGATGGTACATACCAATACCAATTGACATACCTTTGTATGCCTCCTCTATATACCTACAGACACAAAAGTGAGCAGTTCAGTCACCTCTACCCAATACAGCTAACCTTCAACAAATTGTTTGTTTTACAAAGATTTGCACAAATATGAAAAGATGGTATCATCATAAAACAATATCAATTTAGATCATATAAGGGACAAACCTTACCTTAAATTGAGATCTTTACATTTTTCAGTTAAGTGTCTGGGCCTGCTCTCCTTTCATATTCAAAT
This sequence comes from Oncorhynchus gorbuscha, assembly GCF_021184085.1. NCBI lineage: Eukaryota > Metazoa > Chordata > Actinopteri > Salmoniformes > Salmonidae > Oncorhynchus > Oncorhynchus gorbuscha. Next base: position 19,589,858 of record NC_060196.1, on the reverse strand, counting down.
CCAAATGTTTCAGTTGGGCAGTTGGGATCCTGCAGAAAAAAAAGAAGAAAAAAACTAAGGAGGTTTCTCAATGAACCCCACCTCCTATGGGGTTCTTGAAGAACCCTTTGGGGGTAATTTTCAGTGCCAAGAACCCTAAGGTTTCTCAAACTTTAATGATCTTAGAAGAACCCTTGTAGAACACCACATTTTTTAGAGTGTTGTTGCTACCATTATGAATTATAGTGTTGTGTATGTACCATGCACTTCTGTAATACCTGGGTTGTATTTAATAATATATTCCAGTCATTATCTAAATGCCAATGATACACTGTGAGCTGATTCATTTCAAGCAGGGGATACAGCATCAGTTTACAAGTCATGTGGAAAAGGTGATTTAGTACAATGTTGCATGCGGCAGAAATGGAATACATAACTGTCCTACGTTTTCACAGTAGCCAATACCCCTATTTCTGATGATTTGTCTTACGTATGTACTGTATAAGGATAATGAAACTGTAAGACACACATTTCTCAACTTGCTCACAACCTGCCTTCTTACATAAGCTGGTGTCAGAAAGTGCTGTACAGAAACCCAGCCTAAAACCCCAAACAGCAAGCAATGCAGGTGTAGAATCACGGTGGCTAGGCAAAACTCCATAGAAAGGACAGAACCTAGGATGAAACCTAAAGAGGACCAGGCTATGAGGGGTGGCCAGTCCTCTTCTGGCTGTGCCAGGTGTAGATTATAACAGAACATGGCCAAGATGTTAAAATGTTCATAGATGATCAGCAGGGTCAAATAATAATAATCACAGTGGTTGTCGAGGGTGCAACAGATCAGCACCTCAGGAGTAAATGTTAGCTGGCTTTTCATAGCCGATCATTCAGAGTATCTCTACCACTCCTGCTGTCTCTAGAGAGTTGAAAACAACAGGTCTGGGACAGGTAGTACATCTGGTGAACAGGTCAGCGTTCCATAGCCACAGGCAGAACAGTTGAAACTGGAGCAGCAGCATGGCCAGGTGGACTGGGGACAGCAAGGAGTCATTAGGCCAGGTAGTCCTGAGGCATGGTGCTAGGGCTCAGGTCCTCAGAGAGAGAGAGAGAGAGAGAAAGAAAGAAAGTAAGAAAGAGAGAAAGAAAGAAAGAAAGAAAGAAAGAAAGAAAGAAAGAAAGAAAGAAAGAAAGAAAGAAAGAAAGAAAGAAAGAAAGAGAGAAAGAGAGAGAATTAGAGAGAACATACTTAAATTCACACAGGACACCGGTTAAGACAGTTGAGACAGGAGGGGTCGGGAGACACTGTGGTCCCGTCCGACAATACCCCCGGACAGGGCCAAACAGGCAGGATATAACCCCACCCACTTTGCCAAGCAAAACCCCCACACCACTAGAGGGATATCTTCAACCACCAACTTACCATCCTGAGACAATGCCGAGTATAGCCCCCAAAGGTCTCCGCCACGGCACAACCCAAAGGGGGTTACAGGCAGCAGTAGCCTCGTTGTTAGAACATTGTGCCAGTAATTGAAAAGTTGCTGGTTTGAATACCGGAGGCGACAATGTGAAAAATCTGTCGATGTGCCCTTATGTTTCAAAACTATAAGCACATTTTGATTATGATGATAACTATTAGGATTTTACTTCACAGTAAGTAAAATATTTATATATATTTACAAATCAGAGATGTAGTCTACTGTATAGTATGTAACAACTGCATCTCCTATACCAAGGGGTACTCAACGACTATTTGAGAAGATACCTTTGCCACAAATTTCCTAGGTGGCAAAGGTATGGATATTGTAAATTATCGGTTTATAGTTACCAAGCCCCACCTTGCGACTCACCCATGCAACCCCAAACTGCATTAAATTGAAAGCCCGACTGAGTTCCTAAAAAATAAAAACAATTGTTAAAGTCGGGAAACACGCAGTCCGCATTGACCCCATTCTGGGTTCGGATCTGGACCGCGGTCTACCTGTAGAATATGGCTGCCTTAAAAATAAAACAAACCCTCCGGTGTTGCTAATCCTCAAAAGAGGCTTGTCAGGCTTTTAATTTGTTTAATTTGATTACAGTACACCTATGTTGTCATTATATTTGAGCAACACATTTATTTTGTTGCATCACTGATTGTGAATGATGTCTTCAGTGATCACACCTTTGGTCAAAACATGGCATAGAAATGATGGAAATTTGATTTTCAGGAAATGTTTATGGGTAGTGCAATGTGTAATGTGAAAACAGTGTAATGTACTGTAATTTAAAGTACTGTAGCATATTATATTCAAAGGGCAATTTTTAAACACGCATTTTTCGCTATTGGATTAAATGGTTGTTGAAAGGACTCAATTGAGAAGATATCATTATGTTGTGTTTTGGTGATTAACTCAATGTTCTCATGGTATTCCACAGTAAACTTATAATTTGGATCAAAGGTTGTGTGGTGAAAGATGTCTCCAAACAATATGAATACACAATAACATATTTTGAATACAAGGCTTGCTGTTTTACAAGGGTTACCAGTTTGGAGTTTTGAAAATTCCCCACATAGGCATACTTCTGAAAATAGCACCAAAGCCATTGAAAAAAACGGTAAATTGTAGCCTAGTTAAAATGACGAAATTGTCAGCCTATCATTCATTATCTGATTAATTGGTGACTAGACAAAATGTTCTCATGGTATTTCACAGAATAACTTGATTTTGCATGAATGACTCAGGGAAAAAACTGTGAAAAACGCAAAGAATGCGCAATCAAAAGATAGGGCATTACAATTGTTATCAGTTTAGAGTTTTGTACTTAGTTTTTTTTATATAGTACCACATACATCTAAAAAATGTGCCAAAGTGATTGAAAAAAAACGGTAATATGATATATATATATATATATCATATTACCGTTTTTTTTCTTCAATATATATATATATATATATATATATATATATATATATATATATATATATATATATATATATATAACATTGATGATTTACATTCAACCATCGTTATTTTCACCATGTATTATTTCTGTTTGTATTCCTTATTTATTTGATTTTCACATACAATGGTGAGCGTGTGAACTGAGGCAGATCAGACTCAGGGTGGCGCGAGAAGCTAAAGGATTGGTGTCTGGGACTCACGATAGGTCATTGCGGGTCACAGCGCAGCGCATGACAACGCAGCGTCCAGTGGTTGACATTTCATTACCATAAGGACTGGATTTTTTTTGTTTTTGTAAGAATCATTCTTATACCTACAACTAATAATTTCAGAAATAGGTTAAAAAAAATGACTACCTCATATGCCTACACAGTTCTTAGAATTGGGTTTTTAACCTATATGAGTAGAATATTATTGTAATGAAAGAAAATAAAAATAAAAATTGCATGGTTTAGTCCATTCGTTTGATGAGTATGTTAAATTGTACTTAGGGAGAACCATTGGTTGATTCTGATTTTATGTGATGATACTTGCTGGAATATTCAATAATAACATTATGCAGGGGGATTATGATACAGTGCCTTAAACATTTATGAAAAATAAAAAACTAATCTTCATTAGATAATTATTCCACGCCCTGAGTCAATACATGTTAGAATCACCTTGGGCAGCTGTTACAGGTGTGAGTCTTTCTGGGTAAATCTCTAAGCACTATTCACAACTGAATTGTGCAACATTTGCCCATTATTCTTTTCAAAATTCTTCAAGCTCTGTCAAATTGGTTGTTGATCATTGCTAGACAACCATTTTCAGGTCTTGCCATAACTTTTCAATCAGATTTAAGTCAAAACTGTAACTCTGCTGCTTAGGAATATTCACTGTTCTTAGTAAGCAACTTCAGTGTGCATTTGGCCTTGTGTTTTAGGTTATTGTCCTGCGGAAAGGTGAATTCATCTCCCAGTGTCTGCTGGAAAGCAGACTGAACCAGGTTTTCCTCTAGGATTTTGCCTGTGTTTGAAGCCATTCCATTTCTTCAGTCCATAACGATTACATTTATGAAAAATATGCTTGAGACTATGGAGCGTGGTAATCAGTAATGTGTTGCATTGGATTTGCCCAAAACATAACACTGTATTCAGGAAAAAAATTGTTGCTTTACCACATTTTGTGAAGTATTACTTTAGTGCCTTGTTGCAAACAGGATGCATGTTTTGGAATATTTGTATTATGTACAGACTTAATCCTTTTTACTCTTTCAATTAGGTTAGTATTGTGGAGAAACTACTATGTTGTTGAGGCATCCTCAGTTTTCTTCTATCACAGCTATTACACTCTGCAACTGTTTGCCGGAGAGGAAGGGAATCCCTGAGCGGTTACCTTCTTCTCCGGCAACTGAGTTAGGAAGGACTCCTGTATCTTAGTAGTAGTATCTTAAAGGGATATTTAATATATATTTTTTACTTTCTTTTTTTTACCCATTTACCAATAGGTACCCTTCTTTGTGACACATTGGAACTCCTCCCCTGGTCCTTGTGGTTGTATCTGTGTTTGGAAATCATTGCTCAACTGAAGGACCTTAAAGATAATTGTATGTGTGGGGTACAGAATCATGTTAAACACTGTTATGGCAGACAGAATGAGTCTATGCAATTTATTATGGGATTTATGCGATTTGTTTTCACCCAACTTTTAACCTAAATCCAATGACAGGATGACATTTTTTGCTGAATTCACATTAGTTAACAACAACCAAATTTAAATCAAAACTGGACGTTGAACTGACATCTGTGCCCAGTGGGATGCAAACGCTGCCAATATGATTTTGTTTTACATGGATGCAGGCTGTTAGGTAGCCTAGACCTTTTCTTTCTTTCACCCACTTTAACCTGCCATTGCACCTAAACTGTTTACGCTTGGATCAACCCTACTCATGTTAACTTTCAGCGAACATTTGGATAACCATGATAGCTTTGCCCTCATGTGGGTGCTAGCAAGTATACTCGGTAGTGTTAGGTATCAACAGTTAATCCAGTAGGGGTTTAACCTAACGTAGCAGGCGTAAGAGAAACGCCTGAGCAGAGTTTCTAGATGTGGTTTTCAAAAGGAAAAGGAAGCTAGGTTTAAAATTGCAACTCCACTTAGTCTAGTAGGGGCTGGAAGCTATAGTGAGCTTTGATTGGTCAATAGCACATCTATGTCTCTGATTATTTGCATTATTTGCATTGAAAATTAATATGACTCAACTCCTAATGTATAACTGTGCATTTTCTTAAGAAAATACTATGTGTTTGCTGTTGGTGGTATTATGTTGCTCAGATAATAATATATATATATATATATGCCATTTAGCAGACACTTTTATCCAAATCTATTGGCATATTTTACCAGCCTGGTCTCACAGACTAGTAAATGTAAATCTGGGACACTCAAATTAGTATGATATGTTACGTTTTGAATGGTTACATAAAACAGATGGTTACTTAATGCAAAAACGAAAGTAGGCTGGTTGGTCAGGGTGAATGGGTGAGCATGTATAGTGAACATCAAGCAACCCAAAGGTTGCGAGTTCGAATCTCATTGTGGTCAACTTTAGCATGTTAGCAACTGTTTGACTACTTACTACTTTTTAGCTACTTTCAAACTACTTAGCCTGTTAGCTACCCCTTCCCCTAACCTTAACCCTTTTAGCTAACCCTTCCCCTAACCCTAACCTTAGCTAACACTTCCCCTAACCCTAACCATAACCCTTTTAGCTAACCCTTCCCTTAACCCTTTAACCAAACTCCTAAACTAACCCTAACCTTAACCATAACCCTAACCCCTAGCCTAGTTAACATTATTGTTAGCCACCTAACCAAATTTGAAACATATTGTACATTTTGCAAATTCTTAACATATACATTTTTCAAATTTGTAACATATAATATGAATTGTAATTCATAACATATCATGGACATCCAAAAATGAATACATCCCATACAAAATGTAACATATTATTATTATTATTATCATACTAAATGGTGTGTCTCTGATTTACATACAGAATCAAATGAAATGCTCTTAGACCAGGTAGATTTTACATTACCTATATAAGGCATTTGGTGCTTACATTTAATTTTATTTATTGCAAAATATTAGAGTTTGTCATGGACTTGATCTGCTCTTATGCACTTATTATTTTTGTTTAATGCAGAACCTAATATACAATCTGAGCTCCCCTTAAGTTATTGTATTTTATGGTATTAATAAATAATTAGGCTTCATACATCAGATGACTGAATATGATATTTGTTTTATTGTGGTTAGAATACTGAACAAATAACGCCATATGAAAATATATTTATCATTATTTTAAACATCCCACGTGATCTGAACATTTAACATGTGTATAGTACGGAGCATTATGGTATATGGAGTATACAGCATGGAGACGCAGTAGTCCTAGTGCCCAAACATCCACCAGTGCACCATGCCTGTTTTACATCTATGTACACCGTACAAATGACAATAACAAATCATTAAGCAAACTCATAACTATATTTTTACCACAATGGTTAGAAAACATGTAATTTAACGTTTGAAAAAATAAAATGTAGTTATAAAACGTGTCACACGGTAAGAAAACTCTATGACGCATCGTCTTTAACCAACGTGTATAGTTCCTAAAGTCTCGTTTGAGACTTTCGACAGAAAATAGTCATACTATAAAACTGAATAAAAAGTCTTAAAAACGTTGTTGTTCTTATTTCAAAGACCACATGTATAAAGACGTGTTAAAAAATCCACAATATAAGTAATGGGATTTAATGCCCCAGTCCTGTTCAACGGCGCCTTTCTCTAGTGGTGCTATAAAAGTCTCCAACACTTTAGAAGTCCTGGGATCCTTTATATTTTATTTAATCTCCATTTCTTTTATTTCTTTTTTTTCTCTCCAAAGTTGCTCACAGGATCAATTATATGAAACACGGCGAAACTTTCAAGATTAAAACTTCCTGATGAAAAAAAGCAGACGAGCAAACGGTTTTGGCGCATGAGACCCAAGGCTGAATCTGTGAGACGGAGCGTACACAATAAACCTGTTGTTAAACTTGCTGTGAAAATATGTTTGAAGAAAATAGACAATTGTTGTACGAAATGTATTCAAGTATAAAATAATGCCCTTTGTTGGGGAAAACTTGAGCAATGTGAGGGTACAAAAGTCCCCTGTGGTATTTACTAGGCTCCTTTGTGAAGTTTGCGCTTTGGCGTCTCCACTTGGCGCATTACCCAGGCCCCTTTAAACGCGATTGTTTCTTTCTTTCTAATGACGTTTACCGGATCAAAACATGCTCTTAATTCGATCAGAAAGCTTCACCCTTCACAACAATACCAGAATAATTTCTCCCAAAGTTTGTTAAGTTGACCGAAATTAGGCAAATGAATAGGGGTCTCCAGGCTACCCCTGACGCAGGTGACGGGGATAATGCACGTTCACACCAGCTGTATTCTTCTTTATTTCTCCCTTTTCTTTCACAGCATTATTAAAATTTAGGCCAATGAAACTATTCACTCGACTCAATAGACATTTTCTTATAGGATAATAGGATACAAATTGAGCCTCTCCAAAGAGTCCTCAGTGGTGGGTAACCCTCGTGTGCCAAAGACTGCTGGAGACGCCGGCCGGTACGCAGGCGACGCTCGTGTGCCAGGCCCATCACACACCTGCCTAGGACTCACACGAAAAAAAGAATGTAAACAAAAAGCTTGCCATCTCTCATAAAAGATGGACGTGTCACCAAGTCGTGTGAGAAACGAGGAGAACAAACGGGGGACTCCGTCTCCAAAAGATCTCCCTTGAACTTGGCGGAACAGCCTATTAAAGGCTTACTTAATTACTCTAATGGCACTGGACAGGCCTTAAAACTCAGACAGGGCTTGGGTGGAAGTTAAGTTCGCTTGCTGGGATTTGTAAACAGGCGATCGTGTGAGAAACGCGAGTTGGAAAAAAGAGGGGTCTTTTTTCGGCGGCTTTGTTTTCAGTGCGCGCACTGCGCCTGGTCGGATCAGGCGAACCCAACGCTCAATTCACATTTCCCGCCTGGGTTGTTACTATGCAAATAATATTCTAAAAGCAATCACGTGCATGTCTTTTGAACAGCCACGTGGATGAACAAAGCAAGTCTGCCCCCCTGCTAGCCGATGGCTTCAGACTTTTTACTTGTTCTTTAACTGATCCTAAATGCACACATTTACTAGAAGCTTGCTCTTTAATCCTACGGAATAATTTAGACCATGAATGCTGGAGTCCCTCGGATGATCGCTTTATAAGGGGCAGCTTCTCAGCTCACCTCTCAGTCTACCTAGTCTACAAGCTAAGGAACACATCCAAACTGCCTCACGGCATTACTATTTTGAATTAGAACTTTATCGGCACTTTGCTAAAGGATGGCATCCAAGATGAAGGATCGCAAGGTAGGCGCTTCCCTTCTGCGCTCTGGGATGGAAACCTACTAGGAAACCGTGGCCTTTTCTAGTCGTTATTTGAATATGTATTACAATATTTTACTTTGGTACTCATAATTACCCAGGCCATTATGTATATGTGTAGTCAAAGGCGAAATTTGGTTCCATGGAAATTGGTCTGATAGCCTACTATGCTTTTGCGCACTTTAGCTAAAACGTAACCAATATAGTACACATTTGAGTTTGCAAAAACGACAAAAAATGTAAATAATTATTTTAAAGAAGAAAAGTGGCTGAAGTTGTCACTGCAATAGTATAATTGACGGTTCGAAGGACATTAGTGCCATACTCCATGGTTGTGTTTGAGCTTTGGCACCTGCCTTGGCCCATGTGATGGTCAGTAGCGCTGTTGCGCTCTAGTGCACCAAAGCGCACCAAGGTGGCTAGGCAAGGCAAGGCAACGTCTCTTTGCCGTTTGGTTTCCAAGTAGTTTCGTCTTCATTCCAGTTTCAATCAGCTTTTTGTTCTAGGTTTCCAGAGCTATACACTTTAGACATGGCCTACTGTTGATTATGTTTGTTTGTCTAATCATTTGTGTTGTTATTTTTCAACAGAGAACTCCCATCTCCCATAAAGTAATAGAAAAAAGAAGACGAGATCGCATCAACCGCTGCCTAAACGAACTGGGGAAAACCGTGCCAATGGCGCGCGCGAAACAGGTAGCATGCAGTTGTACAATTAAATAATCTTATTCACAATTCATAAACAATCGCCTAAATTATCTTATTCAACGTTTTATATTGGCTAAATGTATGTCTTATTATTGCATTATTAAATCCTTGCTATGCGTGACAAATAGCGTAGCCTACATAATGTCTGCCACCTGTTTGATTTTGTGTATATAAACGACGTAATATTATTTTTCTAATATCTTTTTTTTTCTGATAATAGAACTCTGGAAAGCTGGAGAAGGCCGAGATTCTGGAGATGACAGTTCAGTATCTACGAGCGCTCCACTCTGCAGACTTCCCCCGAGGCAGAGAAAAGGGTGAGTTTTCCTGTCCACTCCAAAGCGCACAGACCCGGGGCTCTCACCCAGAGCGCATCCGTATCCTGTTCCACCTTCCTTGACTCCATTCCGGCTGTCTCGTTGACATATTTATCGTCGTAATATCAATCATCATCACTGTAGTCTATATCGTAAATATATGCTCACATTTGAATGTAATAGCTTAAAGAATATTGGAGTTTCTGTGTGTTTTCTAATCGTCACCTTCTTCGGATTCCTTTTAGGTGAGCTACTGGGGGAGTTCGCCAACTACTTCCACTACGGCTACCACGAGTGCATGAAGAACCTGGTGCACTATCTGACCACGGAGGAGAGGGTTGAGACCAAAGACATCAAGTACGCAAGGATCCTGGCCTTTCTTCAGTCCAAGTCCCGGGTCGCCACCGAGCCGGTGTTCGGCTCACTGGGCGCGTTTCCAGACCAGGCAGATTATCTGTGCCAGTTGCACTCCTCCCCGGAGTCACTCCAGAGTCACAGCCCCAACGACTCCGTGTTTCAGCAGAGCCCACCCGGACACTTCTCTTGGCACAGCACGGCGCGCAGCCCGACCATCTCGTACCCAACGGTGCCGCTTTCCGCACCGACGCAACAGCACCATGGTGGCTACCTGTCACCAGTGCAAGGACTTGACCATCACTACTTCAACTTTTTCAACGGTCACCCGCACGCGAATGCGTTCAGTTTGCACAGTACGCAACATGCGTTGTAAATAGAATCCGGTTACCATTTTGTGTTGTCTTTATTTATATATGTGTTCATAATAAATACTTACAGATTGTGGATATTGTATACTGTACAATACATCTTTCTTTTTTAAAGAAAAGTAAATGTTTATTTCCCACAGTTTGTTGTTTTCTTGTGGTGTTATAACGTACATTGTTAATCAATTGGTGAAAACCTCCCTAAAAACCTGATGGTATAATAGCGTTGGTCTATTGATTATGAATAGGCCTAATTGTTCATTCTTCTAAATCATTTATTACAGAAGGGCTCTGCCCATTTCTACACCAATATATATTTTTATTTCTTAAAGGGATAGCCTAGTTAACTTTTTTTTCACAGCTTATTTTCAACTAACCAAGGGTGTGGTGCTTTTATTCAAACCGTTTTTAATCAAATTAAATCACATTTTATTGGTCACATGCACACATTTAGAAAGTGTTTATTGCGGGTGTAGCGAAATGCTTGTGTTACAAGCTACAACAGTGCAGTAGCATATACTAATTCACAACAATACATCAACATCTAAAAGTAAAATAATGGAATTAAGAAATATATATAACGTCCTTAACAGGTTATTTAGCAAGTTCCAGAATATCCTAGCATTTTTGGAGCGTATGGCAATGTTAGTGGACACGGATTGTGGTCTATTTAATTGCCAGTAAGATGCTTGTTGACAAGCAACCGTGGTCCACTTCTCTTTAACCTCTATAGGCAGGTGTCATGTATCGATAGGACCTTAGGACACTTACAATTAAATAAACACTGAACTAACTCACTAAACTGGGACTTCTCTTCTTCTGTGAAGGATGAACTCTTGTTAACTCAAATATGAATTATATGTTGAGGTTGACAGTTAGGCTACTCTCCTCTTCCTCATCAGACAGTTTCTTTCCTCTTCCTCATCAGTTACTCCTCTTACTTATTAAAGCATATGACCAGAATAAACATGCTGGAGTTTGCTTTTCTATGAATTGACGATTTTGAATGGCTATTGAAAGTTGAAAAAAGAAAAGAAGTCACACTCCCAAATACATATTATTCATTATAAGTCATTGCTGAACTAATGTTTTTGGCACCCTTCTGGGTGAAGTACAGATGTAAGACCTAAAACTGACCACCCTGTTGCAGGATTACAAAAACTTGTAGTGTATGTGAGATTTAAAAACACTTCTGAGTTTGTAATTTTCACTTTTAAATGTCAGGCTTGATTTTTCCTTACAAAAATCTATCACCCCTACCAACATTTCCATGAATTATAATCCACATAATAATTCACATTTCCTGTTGCTGCAGTATTATTTTCCAGCTGTAGTGTACTGGCTAAAATTAAGATCCTACATATTTATCAATGCTTTTACTAAGTTATTTAAAGGCAGTGCATCAGTGCAACCAATGGCTATAGTGAGAGGTGTTGTCTTGTTAAGTGATGGGATAATATATATATATTAAAATCATTGAGTAAAATAATAGTACATTATGAAATATGATTATGAAAATATTGATGTCAACATATTAGGTCATACACAAGCTCCATCATATACTTCTGCCAGATTTGGGCTACACATTTTTTAAGATGAGGTCAATAAGGTATTGTGCACTTCTTCTTGGTTAAACACAAATTAACAAGCTTATCATATTATCCATCAGAATAGGTGATTGGAATAAGTGTAATTTTATGCAATGGTCTGTTGAACTCCAACACCATGATTGACATTAAGCTTATTTCCTGGGTGATCCATTAATAACAGTGCATATTCACAGTGCACCATCCATCCATCCCTAGTTTTCTCCACCTATATTTAAATCAAATGCAAATAACAAAATATAGCTGCAAGCAGCAATGCCGGGGTTCAAGCTGTGGGCCCAATGTGCCACCATCAGGACAAATTTGACACACCACCCTAAAATGAGCTAAATCTGTGCTCCTTATCACGCTTTGCCAAATATCCAAACTCCAAATTAAACAGATCATGCAATATGCACATTTTGGACTATTTTGAATGATTGACTCCTTTAAAAGTCTTCTTCTCCAGAACCACTACACCAGCCAGCACCACATTTGGTATGTACAGTGCCTTCAGAAAGTATTCACACTCCTTTATTTTTTCCACATTTTGTTGTGTTACAAAGTGGGATTAAAATGGATTTAATTGTATTTTTGGTCAATGATCTACACAAAATACTTTGTAATGTAAAGTGGAAGAAAAATTCTAACTTAAAAATGAATGGAAAATAAAACACGAATATATTTTGATTAGATAAGTATTCAACCCCCCTAAATCATTGCATGTTAGAATCATTTTTGCAGTGATTACAGCTGTGAGTCTTTCTGGGTAAGTCTCTATGACTTTTGCAAACCTGGATTGTACAATATTTTCCCATGATTATTTTTAAAAAGTCGCCATAGATTGCCATATATTTTCAAGACAATTCAAGTCAAAACTGTAACTCAGCCACAGGAACATTCAATGTTGTCTTGGTAAATAACTCCAGTGTGCATTTGGGCTTGTGTTTTAGGTTATTGTACTGCTGAAAAGTGGATTTGTCTCCCAGTTTCTGTTGGAAAGCAGACTCAACCAGGTTTTCCTCTAGGACTTTGCCTGTGCTTAGCTCTATTCCTTTTCTTTTTATGCTTAGTCCTTGCCAACGACAAGCATACCCATAACATGACACAGCGTCAACAATGCTTATAAATATGAAGAGTGGTACTCAGTGATGTGTTGTGTTGGATTTGCCCCAAACATAATGTTTTGTGTTCAGGACAAAAAGTTAATTACTTTGCCACATTTTTTTGCAGTATTTAGTGACTTATTGCAAACAGGATGCATGTTTTGGAATATTTGTATTATGTGCAGGCTTTCGTCTTTTCGCTCTGTAATTTAGGTTAGTATTGTGGAGTAACTACAGTGTTCTTTATCCATCCTCAGTTTTCTCCTATCACAGGCATTTAATTCTGTAACTGGTTTAAAATCACCATTGGCCCCCATGGTGAAATCCCTGAGTGGTTTCCTTCCTCTCCAAGTTAGGAAGGACTCTTGTATCGACTCTTGTAGTGAATAATTGTTGACTCAAGACATTTCAGTTTTTAATTTGACTAAAATCATAATTCCATTTGATATGTGGTATTGTGTGTGTCAGTGGCATAAAAAAACTATTTGAAAGTCAGGCTGTAACACAACAAAATGTGGAAAAAGTCCAGGGGTGTGAATACTTTCTGAAGGCGCTGCTGCTATCTATGGATGCACATCTTCAAACACAACATTTTACAACACTCTTGCTCAAACAATATGGCAGCAATTAGCCAATGAATCTGCATTAATGTTTTCCCCTGTCCAATAATGTCACCATACAGCCAAACTGAGCCATACTTTAATTGACAAATTAGCTAGACTCATATCCCTTAGCATGTGTGCTATATAATATTGCCTTGAGAGAGCTTGGTCCATAGATGCTACAGACAGAGTTTCATCTACAAATCCATCATGGTGGACATTATGGGTCCTTGAGGTTTCACGGTCGTCATATAGAGGAGACCAAGGCGCAGCGTGATGAGAATACATACTTCTTTTTAATAAACAAAGAACACTTAACAAATGTGCCGCTATATAAACTAAGTGCTGACACAGGCAACTACACATAGACAATAACCCACAGATAAACCAAGGAATATGGCTACCTAAATATGGTTCCCAATCAGAGACAACGATAAACAGCTGCCGCAAATTGAGAACCAATCTAGGCAACCATAGACATACATTTACCTAGACAAACCAAAACCCCATAGATGTACAAAACCCCCCTAGACAAGACAAAAACTAAACAAACCACCCTTGTCACACCCTGACCAAACCAAAATAATAAAGAAAACAAAGAATACTAAGGTCAGGGTGTGACATGAGGCAAATTGACTGTGAGGAGAGGGAAATGAGTACCAAATTTCAGGACTAGGTCACACAGATGGGGTGAGGTGCATGACCTTTCAAAGTTTGCATTTTAAATAAATTGTTATAGCTCCACCAAGTGGCCAATTTGCATGGCATTGTAGGATATGGTGAGGCCCTTGGCCTTTTACCATCATGCAAGGTTGCACTCTCCCTAGTTTTCTCCACCTATATTTAAATAGATTGCTTATAACAAATACGAATATGCGACACTCTCTCTCACACACAGAGAGGGTTGAGGGCTAAAGGAAAGGATTAATCTCCTTGTTTCAACATAGAGAGAAGCAATGGTTTCTAGGGGCACTTCCAGCTATATTTAAATATAATTCAAATGACAAACACGATTTGTCGACATTCTCTCTCAAAGAGGAGGTTCTTCTAGGGAAGGGTTCATCTCTGTCCGTTAACATCATGAGAAACAGGGGTTTCTGGGAAGGGGGGCAACTCCATGCTTTAAGCCCCTAACTTAAACAAGCTTGCATGTTAGGTCCCATTCACCCCTCGCTCCCTCAGCCAAGCTAAAGTTTATCAACGAGCTTTCAATTACCAAAAACAGTCTTTTGTCACAAATATCAATCCATGTCTTGTATCTACACTTGTTATTCATGGTTATAATGGGTGAACTATTGTTAGTAGGAAAACGATCAGTTCTTCATGCCAGTAAGAAATAAAGAGATCTCTTGATGTATTCTGACTTGAAAGTGAAAATGTTCCACAACACCAGTAATGCAAATGTTTTTTAAGATTATGATTTGGGGATTCTTCTTGATGGGATTTTCAAGGATTTACAGATGAAATATGAGAGTTCTCACACACTTTCGGCATAGGCAAGTTGCATAATTTCCATTTATTTAGGCAAATTAGGGTAGACTATTCATCATTGTGGGTCGGATTAAGGTTTGCAGTTCCGAGAACAAGATGAGGGCCACCTTGGTTTAAAAGTTGCCCTTCATTTGCATACAATTGTCAGTGAGCCATGGTGTGCATTGTTGATCCAACATTGGAGGAGGACTGTGCTCTAGCCCAACCATTTTATCAGCAGAGAGATAAAATCAACCTTGCATTTGCAAGCCAACTAAAAAAGTGCTCTTGCCTCGACCATGGTCCATGTCTTATGCCATCATGAAAATATATGTATATTTCAACCCTTCCATGAACATTTTGTACATTTTCAGTCCTATTGCCATTCTTTAAAAAATCTTCAAAACTTCAATTCAAATTTAGACCATTTCAGCCTTCTTTCCCTCCTTTAAAAATATTTGGACCCATTTCAATTTGAAAAAACTTTTAGCTAGACTCTGAGAACTCAATTTTGGCAGGGTCTCTGACTTTCCCTCACATAGAAAATAAAATGTCTTCAGATCAGTAGGGAGCTGATTTTGTCCAGCTTGTGCCTTAAATGCTCTTCCCTTGTCTCTCAATAACTCAACTAATCTCCTCCCCAACCCCTGTCCCTTCACTCTTTCTTTAAGTAAGTTGTATGGCATTGCTTTCCAAAAGAGCGGTGAGAAAAGAGAGGTAAAAAAGAAAGTGAGAAACTCATAGTGGTTTTTGCTAGGGTTGCCCCATTGTGGTGGGCCTGAATGGGAGGACAATCTCTGGTTCCTTGGGCTTCATCCTTGAGTGATTCGGAAGAAAAATAATCACCCCCATGAAATCAAAGTGTTCTCTGTAGAAGGGAAGGACTAAAGCTGCTTGCTGGGCACCCCAGGCCCCTCTCCCCCAGGCCCTCTCCCCTCTTCTGCCCAGGTCAGGGAGCCCTGCTACCATTCTCCTCTCCTGCTTCCACCAACAAGTACACTTTCACACACACACGCACGCACGCACGCACGCACGCACGCACGCACGCACGCACGCACGCACGCACGCACGCACGCACACACACACACACACACACACACACACACACACACACACACACACACACACACACACACACACTAATTAGCCAGAGTGTCCCATGGGTGCGAGTTAAAGCAAAGAGAGTGAGGAGTCTGCAGGTGTCCTTGTGTGGACTAGAGGATGGATAAATGGACAACGTTCATCGCCTCGCCAGCTACTGACCAAAAGGGGAAGAAATACAAAGTGCCCACGCAGATGGAAAAGTGATAATAAGATAAAGAATACTTGGTCCCAACAGCTCCAATATTGGTTTTAAATCCGTGCTCTAATAACAGAGTTTAGTGGAGAAAAAAAGACTCCCTTTTCAGCCAGATGAGTAAGATTTAGCAACAGCACTCACCATGAATAATAATAAATTGAACACAGAAACAAAGGATCACCCACAAAAACATTTATTGTTATGTAAACTGATTCTCAATGAGTGAGCTTTGCATGTCTCACTGGTTAGAGAATGTTCATCTTTTGTATTTATATCACACACTGAAATTTCACAATCCATTCTTTCAGAGTTACCTCTTTACAGGAATGTTGAAACTGAAGCACATGGAGTGTTTGTTCCATATGAGCATCAAAATCATTGGGACAGTGACATACTATTTGTTGTTTTGGCTCTGTACTCCAGCACATTGGATTTGAAATGATACAAAGACAGTCAGCTTTAATTTGAGAGTGTTTTCTTCATTCATATCAGGTTAACTGTTTAGAAATGATAGCACATTATGTACATAGTCCCCCCATTTTAGGGGACCAAAAGTATTGGGGCAAATTCATTTCCATGTGTATTAAAGTAGTCAAATGTTTCATATTTGGTACCACAAACAATTGCTGTATTTGTTTTTGTTGTGTTTCAGATGAATACCAATGAATAGTAAATAATGTATTATGTCATTTTGGAGTCACTTTTATCATGAACAAGAATTGAATATGTTTCCAAACACTACTAGACCATGATTACGGATAGTCCTGAATGAATCGTGAATAATGATGAGTGAGAAAGCTACAGATGCAGAAATATCAATACACCCAAGACATGCTAACCTCTCACCATTACAATAACAGGGAAGGTTAGCATTGTCGGGGGGGTATTTGATATCTTTCTCACTCACATGTACAGTACCAGTCAAAAGTTTGGATACACCTACTCAGTCAAGGGTCTTTCTTTATTTAAAAAAAACTATTTTCGACATTGTAGAATAATAGTAAAGACATCAAAACTATGAAATAACAGATACGGAATTTTATAATAACCAAAAAAGTGTTAAACAAATCCATATATATTTTATATTTTAGATTCTTCAAAGTAGCCACTCTTTTGCCTTGATGACAGTTTTGCACACTCTTGGCATTCTCTCAACAAGTTTTGATGTCTTCACTATTATTCCACAATGTAGAAAATAGTCCAAATAAAGAAAAACCCTTGAATGAGTAGGTGTGTACAAACTTTTGACTAGTACTGTATATCTACCAGATCTCACAGTCTCAATCGTTAAAATTATTTTTATTTAACCTTTATTTAACTAGGCAAGTCAGTTAGGAACAAATTCTTATTTACAATGACGGTCTACCCCGGCCAAACCCTTCCCTAACCCGGACAGCGCTGGGCCATTTGTGCGCCGCCCTATGGGACTCCCGATTATGGCCGGTTGTGATCTGTAGTGATGCCTCTAGCACTGAGACAGCTCCTTAGACTGCTGCACCACTCGGGAGACAAGTAAGAGTTTAGGTTTGGGATAGGCTTAAAACAAAAATATAAAAAACGACTTTCTATCGCTGGATTCAAACTTGCAACCTTCGGAATCAGAGGCAGATTCTTGCATGGGAGGTTGACATTTTTTTGGTCTAATTTTCTCAATCATATATGTAGCTTCTAGCTCTCACAGTCTCACATCAGAATTAGAAGTTCATTCATGTTTCTCAAACGTCAAATTTCAAAGTGTATAAGAATAACTTAAGGCATTAACTCTAAAATGTTAAGGTTAGTGTTAAGTTCAGGCATTAACTCTGAATGATTAAGGTAAGAGTTAAGGTTTGCGATAGTCTTAAAACAAAAACTATGAAAAACAACTTTCTATTACTGGATTCAAACTTGCAACCTTTGGAATCAGAGGCAGATACAATGCCACAACTAAATCGAAACCTACTTGAAGATAACACTGTTGCCCCTTGTGGCTGGTTTCCACGTCATCTCCCAATTGTCCTCAGACATGGATGGATGTCAAATACTGACTTGTATCACGGGTGATCCGGCTGAAATATATACACTCCCCTCCTCATTTATTTGAACAGTGAAGCAATTATTTATTTATTTTACATTTGGCTCTTTCCTCAAGCATTTTGAATTTGAGATCAAATGTTTCATATGAGGGTATCTTCATACATATCTGTTTAACCGCTGAAAATGAAAACCCTATGTATCTAGTGCCCTCATTTGAAGAATTATTTGTATTTGGAAAAATTCACTAATAGTGTATTAAAGCAGTCAAAAGTTAAGTATTTGGTCCCATATTCCTAGCACGCAATGACTACAACAAACGATTGACTCTACAAACTTGTTGGATCCATTTGAAGTTTGTTTTAATTGTGTTTTGGATAATGTTTTGCCCAATATGAACTGAATGGTGAATAATGTATTGTGTCATTTTGGCGTCAGTTTGACTGTAAATAAGAATAGAAGATGTTTCTGAACACTTATGGATAATCATGAACCCCCCCCCCTTAAGTTTTAGATGCACTATTGTAAAGTGACTGTTCCACTGGATGTCATAGGGTGAATGCACCAATTTGTAAGTCGCTCTGGATAAGAGCGTCTGCTAAATGACTTAAATGTAAATGTAAAAATGAACAAATTATGAATATGGGACCAAATACTAAGCTTTTAACTACTTTAATAGACTTCAAGTGAATTTGTCCAAATACTTCTGACTGGGGCGAGTAGATAGATATTGTTTTTTCATTCTCAACAGTGAAACAGATACAATGGGTATCGTAAGTCTTTTTTCACATTGTTGCGTTACAAAGTGGGATTGATATAGATTGAATTTGGATTTTTTTTTTCTACACACTCTGTGTGAAATAATAGAGGTTGAAATGATTTTTTAAGGACTACCGCTTCCTCTGTCACCCATACATACAACATCTATCTGTAAGGTCCCTCAGTCAAATATTGAACTTGAAGCACAGTTTCAACTACAAAGACCATGGAAAAGCCTCATAAAGAGTGATTGGTAGATGGGTAAAAATAATAAATCAGACATTGAATATCTATTTAAGAATGGTCAAGATAATAGTTATGCTGTGGATGATATATTAAACCACACAGACACATGAGATACCTTTGTAATTATGAACTGAGCTGCAGGACAGGAAGGAAACTCAGGGATGTCACCATGAGGGCAATGTTGATTTTAAAACAGCTACAGAGTTCAATGACTGTGATGGGAGAAAACTGTAGACAGATCAACAACATTGTAGTGACTCCACAATAATGACCTCAAAGACAGAGTGAAAAAAATAATACAAATATACAGAATAAAAATATTCCAAAACATCCATCCTGCATGTTCAATACTGCAAAATACGGCAAAAAATACACGTTTTGGCCTAAATGCAAGCCTTATGTTTGGGAAAATCCAACACAACACATCACTGAGGAACTGCCTCCTTATTTTCAAGCACGGTGGTGGCTGCATCAGGAAAGGTTATGCTTAACAACTGCAAAGAATGGGGAGTTTTTCAGGATAAAAATAAATGGGATAGAGCTAAGCTCAGGCAAAATTCTAGAGGAAACCTTTATCAGTCTGCTTTACACCAGACACTGGTAGAGGAATTCATATTTCAGCAGGACAATAACCTACAACACAAGGTGAAACCTACACTATAGTTGCTTACCAAGAAGACAATGAATATTCATGAGCGGCCAAGTTACAGTTTTGACTTAAATCTGCTTGAAAATATATGGCAAGACTTTAAAGTGGCTGTTCAGCCATGATGCCCAACTCCTTGACAGAGCTTGAATATTTTTCTTTTAATAATGGACAATCCAGGTGTACAAAGCTGTTAGAGACTTATCCATGAAGACTCATACCTCTAATGACTGCCAAACGTGTTTCTAACTCAGTGGGGTGAATACTTATCTAACCAAAGTGTTATATTTATTTTTTATTAATCTTTAAAATGTAAAAAGGTACTTGCACATTTGAGCTATCCTTGTTGCAGGTGCATTTCAACAACTGAATAACATCCCTTGATAAAGATCAACTGCCATGTCTAAAAACATGTTTTTAGAAATGTTTGGAAATGTATTGAAAATGTAATACAGTAATATCTCATTTACATAATTATTCACACACATGTTAGAATCACCTTTGGCAGTGATTACAGCTGTGAGTCTTTCTAGGTAAGTCTCTAAGTGCTTTGCAAACACGGATTGTACATATTTGCTCATTTGCACAAAAATTCTTCAAGCTCTGTCAAGTTGGTTGTTGATGATTCCTAGACAGCCATTTTGAAGTCTTGCCATAGATTTTTAAGCCGATTAAAGTCTAAACTGTAACTAGGCCCCTCAGGAGCATTCAACGTCGTCTTGGTAAGCAATTCCAATGTATATTCGGCCTTGTGTTTTAGGTTATTGTCCTGCTGAAAGATGAATTTGTCTGCCAGTGTCTGTTGGAAAGCAGACTGAACCAGGTTTTCCTCTAGGATTTTGCCTGTGCTTAGCTTTATTCCATTTATTTTTATCCTAAAAAAAGTCATTTTACTTGATGACAAGCATACCGATGACAAGCATACCCATAACATGATGCAGCCACCACTATGCTTGAAAATATGAAGAGTGGTACTTAGTGATGTGTTGTGTTGGATTTGCACCAAACATAACGCTTTCTATTCAGGACGAAAAATGTATTTCTTTGCCAAGTTTTGCAGTTTTACTTTTAGTGCCTTATTGCAAACAGGATGCATGTTTTGGAATATTTTTTTTCTGTACAGGCTTCCTTCTTTTCACACTGTCATTTAGGTTAGCATTTTGGAGTAACTACAATGTTGTTGATCCATCCTCAATTTTCTCCTATCAGAGCCTTTTAACTCTGTAACTGTTTTATTAAAGTGACTATTGGCCTCATGGTGAAATCCCTGAGCAGTTTCCTTCTTCTCTGTAAACTGAGTTAGGAAGGACGCCTGTTGATACACTATCCAAATCCTAATTCATAACTTCACCATGCTCATAGGGATATTTAGTATCTGCTTTTTTATTTTTACACTACCAATCGGTGCCCTTTGCGAGGGTGTTGAAAAATCTCCCTGGTCTTTGCGGTTGAATCTGTGCTTGAAATGTACTACTCGATTGAGGGACATTCACAGATAATTGTATGTGTAGGGTACAACGATGGGGTAGTTATAAAAAATATGTTAACCACTATTATTGAACACAGAATGAGTCCATGCAACTTATTTTGCGATTTGTTAAGCACATTTTTACTCTTAAACTTATTTAGGCTTGCCATAACAAAGGGGCTGAATACTTATTGATTGCCTCATGACATTTCAGCTTTAAATGTTTTATATAAATAAAAAATAAATAATCTACAAACAAAATCCCACTTTGACATTATGGGGTATTGTGTGTAGACTAGTGAAACAAAATCTCAATATAATCCATTTTTAATTCAGACCGTAACACAACAAAATGTGAAAAATAATTTCAGAAGGCACTGTATATATTTTCACACGGTGGAATAACATTGGGAAATCATGAAAATTATGACAATGCCCTTTTAGTATGAGACGTGTTTGAAAAGATTGGTAAATTAGTTAATTGATTAACTACTAAGAGCGAGAGTTCCAAACCTCTCTGTCAATAACAGCTAGTTTTCCGTTTTCCCCTTCCACTCAGACCACTGCCAGAAACTCCTAGCAACTACATTGTTTCTTTACTTTCTCTGAATGTTCTGAGAACATGACATTATATAGAACCATGAAGAAACTTGCAGAAAATGTTACGCTGAAGTAATGAAATTACCACAGAAGAATGTTTAAAAAAAAAGTTCTCAGAACATCCTGAGAATATTATTTTAAATAGAACAATGAGGAAACCTATAGAAAACGTTATGCTGAAGTACTGGCATTCTCACAGAAGAACATTAGTTAGTTTCTTAATTTATAACATAATTCTCAGAATGTTATGTGCTAGTTGGGTATCCTGCACCATTCCCAGAATGGGAATGCAAAACAACCAGAGGACAACCACACTTTCACCAAGCTCTAAGAAACGTGTTTCTCAAAACGTTATGTGATAGCTGAGTTGTATTATTGTGGAGTGACACTTAAATAAATACAGTCATGTACAGCATTTCGCCACACCCGCAATAACATCTGCTCAACATGTGTATGTGACCAATACATTTGATTTGATGTCTAAATGTTGTTTGTATGTCATTTTGACAACCTAATGCAAAGCAAATTGCCCCTGCTGATTTGCCCAGCAGGCAAATCTGGTTGCAATGACAAGCTGGCATATTTTGTAACATCAAGGCGATTGTAAAAGGATGCGATTGTAAAAGGATGTTAATTTAGACATCTTTTTAGTGACCAGGAAAATACATCTTAAATTTGTTGTATAATCTGACGTCACATCAACCAGAAAAAAACAATTTGATGATGACTCTTTACTTTACTCTAGTCCCAGAGGTTCTTCTCTTGCGTATGTCCTGGATCAGCCGGCGATAGGCCACCCGGCCTGCCAGGTCTCGGTCCAGCCCGGCCAAGACATGGTAGTACTCCTTCGGGTCCAAGGGTACGTCACACAGCCGCAGAGCCGCTCGGAACTCGCCTGGGGAGAGGTAGCCACTGTCGGAGCTGTCCAGCCTGTGGAAGGCCCGACGCAGAATCTTGCCTTGCCGCTGAAGCTGGGTGGAGGGTGTCATGGGGAGGTGGGGAGGTTTTCAACTCAAAGCAACATTAATAAAACTATAGTGTAATTCTTATTAATCGTTCTGCTTATGTGACTCAATAAAAACAATTGTTCAGAAGAAAAAATCAATACTAATATGGTTCTCATACAAGAAGTCTCGCATAACTAACTTTTTCCAAAGGAGTGTTATAATTTTATTTTAGCAGCAATTATTCGATAAAGCTCATTATGAAATTGAATCAGTGTAAGGTTTTCATCATGCAGAATGGGGTTTAACTAGATCTTGCAGTCTATGATGATATGGAAGTGGATTGAAATACCCTAAATCTATGGTGGAACGCACTGATTAAAAGTTAGTCAGTGTACCTTTTTCCTTAGTCTTGAGCTCAGTGGTACTTGGTCACACAAGGAAGAGCCTTTCTCTGCAGACAGATCCTCTGTTTCGTTATGGAACTGCAGTATGCCGGCCAAGTTGGATCCATGCCTCCACGGCTGTTTCCGTCTCCCAAAGGGCCTCAGGAACTCAACGAAGGAAACCCTAAGGATGGAGTGTTGCTGCTCATTCACGATATAAGGATCAAAACCATTGGTCATAGCCACTTGAGGAATGTAGCTGAGGCACAATCAGATGAAACATCAGTCTGATGGTTCCAGATCCATGCTCTGATTCTAGAAGCAATTTTATGTTTGTGCAAAAATGTTAGGTTTGTGTAAAAAACTTAAACAGGGATAGGCCATCCTGTATGTCAACTAGTCAGAATTTCTGGCAATTCACCCACCTTCCATCCCTGTTGATGTCAAACTTTCGAGCCAGCATCTCCCACTCATAGTCATCGAGGTGCACACACAGACCTTTCAGCACTTCCTGGAACTCCTCCTGGCTCACAAACCCCGTCCTATAAGGATCCAACTCCTCAAACTCCGCCCGCAACTCATCCAATGACAGCTCCACCTAGGCCAGTGTAGAGGGAGGGAAATAATGGTGACAATGAGAAAAAGTTGACCTGGGCCAAAGATGGGGTTAGGTACATTAACCTGAAAAAAACCCTGGACAGACTGCAGATGTGAAGTGGCTAGCACAGTCCACATATATGCTTAGGGATGCCAAGGGCATTAGCAAAGCTAAAGATGTAGGAATATTACATCTCCACATTTTTCAGCGGCTAGTAGCTGCTGTGAAAGGATCTTAAGCACAATAGACACGTCTCAGGACGAACTAAAGGCTTAGAGATTGGGCGTAAGTGATGTGTTCCACTTAGAGACAACACAACAGTTCTGGATAAACTCGATCACTTTCTGGGCCATAAAAGGACCTTACACTAGAACCGCCATAGGCCATGAGGTTTGATTTTGTAATTAAGATAAATCTGCCTTTTCCTAATTGCCCAGTTATTAGAATTTTAAAATCACAAACAGCAAAGTATTGAGAGCCGTTTTTCCTGTTTTTCCCCCCTAATTTAAGGGGCCAAGACAAATGCGCTGCTGGGCGTTGGTACCCAAGCGGGCTGTACGTGAGTCCTGCTGCTCTGATTGGATAAAGCAAAGCTGTCACCATTCACTTGCTTCATATTTCACGCAAGCTGTCTCAGTTCACTCACTTCATAATCTACCCCATCACTTCTCACAGCATGTTTCGGGTCTGATCATTTAGATTGCTGCTTCATCCTGTTAGCCTGCTACTATAATAAATCAATAGGCGAGGATGTTTGCTAGCAAGCTATCAATGTGCATAAAATCTTACAAGCGAAGTGAGATTAGGGAAAGTTCTGTGATAGCCTAATCAATTATGTTTGTTTTGTTCCTTTATGTTTTTCAGACACCTTGATCACTGAACCCGAGACCATGGTGGATGGGGAAACGTCACTGGATTTGGTAGCTGGCACCGATCGATCCAAGGATTCTCCCCCAAACAAATGTCCTCGGCTCCTAACCCATTATCAAACTCACAGGAACCAGTGCTACTCAGCCCGGGATGCAAGCATCTCTACTCAGATAAGCCAATACTTTGATGTCATCCAAGACATTGACACAGATGCTGCACTTATCTTCTGGGCTAAATTCAAAGGCAGATTCCCAAATCTATACACATGGGCAATGAAGGTCTTATCAATCCTTGTCTCCTCAGCACTGGTCAAGAGGGTTTTTAGTAGAGGGTGGCTCATCATGAGACCCCACTGCGCTCGTTTAGGTCATAGAAGGGTCACTGCACCTGTATTTCTGAAATGCAATCATACCCCGTTGTAGTTGATCTCTGATAAGAGCTACACCAATCCATTCACTTTCTTCAAGCAATTCAAACTGGTATGAAATGGCTTAATTGAAGCTGGTAATGTGATTTGAAATGCCAAGATTATACAGTTGAAGTCGGACGTTTACATACAGTACACCTTAGCCACATACATTTAAACTCAGTTTTTCCCAATTCCTGACATTTAATCCTAGTAAAAATGTCCTGTCTTAGGTCAGTTGGGATCACTACTTTATTTTAATAATGTGAAATGTCAGAATAATAGTAGAGAGAATGAATTATCTCAGCTTTTATTTCTTTCATCACATTCCCACTGGGTCAGAAGTGTACATACACTCAATTAGTATTTGGTAGCATTGCCTTTAAATTGTTTAACTTGGGTCAAACGTTTTGAGTAACCTTCCACAATCTTCCCACAATAAGTTGAGTGAATTTTGGCCTACAAATTTTCTATGAGATTGAGATCAGGGCATTGTGATGGCCACTCCAATACCTTGACTTTGTTGTCCTTAAGCCATTTTGCCACAAAGTATTCTTGGGGTCATTGTCCATTTGGAAGACCCATTTGCGACCAAGCTTTAACTTCCTGACTGATGTCTTGAGATGTTGCTTCAATATATCCACATCATTTTCCTTTCTCATGATGTGACGTGCACCAGTCCCTCCTGCAGCAAAACACCCCCACAACATGATGCTGCCACCCCCGTGCTTCACGGTTGGGATGGGTTCTTCGGCTTGCAAGCCTCCCTCTTTTTCTTCCAAACATAACGATGGTCATTATGGCCAAACAGTTCTAAATTTGTTTCATCAGACCAGAGAACATTTTTTGAGGGGACAATCTTTGTCCCCATGTGCATTTGCAAACCGTAGTCTGTTTTTTTATTGCGGTTTTGGAGCAGTGGCTTCTTCCTGGCTGAGCGGCCTTTCAGGTTATGTCGATATAGGACTCATTTTACTGTGGATATAGATACTTTTGTACCTGTTTCCTCCAGCATCTTCACAAGGTCCTCTGCTGTTGTTCAATAATTGATTTGCACTTTTCATACCAAAATATGTTCATCTCTAGGAGGTAGAACGTGTCTCCTTCCTGAGTGGTATGACGGCTGCGTGGTCCCATGGTGTCTATACTTGCATACTATTTTTTATACAGATGAACATGGTACCTTCAGACGTTTGGAAATTGCTCCCAAGGATCAACCAGACTTGTGGAGGTCTACAATGTTTTTCCTGAGGTCTTGGCTGATTTCTTTTGATTTTACCATGAGTTTGAAGGGAGCCCTTGAAATACATGCACAGGTACACCTCGAGTTCACTCAAATTATGTCAATCAGCCTATCAGAAGCTTCTAAAATCATGACATAATTTTCTGGAATTTTCCAAGCTGTTTAAAGGCACAGTCAACTTAGTGTATGTAAAGTTCTGACCCACTGGAATTGTGATACAGTGAATTATAAGTAAAATAATCTGTCTGTAAACAATTGTTAGAAATATTACTTGTGTCATGCACAAAGTAGATGTCCTAACCGACTTGCCAAAATTATAGTTTGTTAACAAGACATTTGTGGAGTGGTTGAAAAAATGAGTTTTAATGACTGCGACCTAAGTGTATGTAAACTTCCGACTTCAACTGTATGTGCACAGTATACTCTAGCCTGTGAAATGAAAATATTGGCTTTATGATTTATTTTTGGACCTCGCTTTGTGCACAGGGGCATTGTCATGCTGAAACAGGAAAGGGCCTTCCCCAAACTGTTGCCACAAAGTTGAAAGCACAGAATCGTCTAGAATGTCATTGTCTACTTGTAACGTTAAGATTTCCCTTCACTGGAAGTAAGAGGCCTAGCCCAACCAATGAAAAACAGCCCCAGACCATTATTCGTACTCCACCAGACGTTATAATTTGCATCTATGCATTGGGGCAAAAAGCTTTCTCCTGGCATACGCCAAACCCTAATTCGTCCGATGGTGAAGCCAGATGCCAGAGGGTGAAGCATGATTCATCACTCCAAAGAACGCGCTTCCATCACTCCAGAGTTCAATGGCGGCGAGCTTTACACCACTCCAGCCGACGCTTGGCATTGCGAATTGTGATCTTAGGCATGTGTGTAGCTGCTCAGCCATGGAAAACCATTTCACGAAGCTCTTGACGAGTAGTTATTGTGCCGACATTGCTTCCAGAGGCAGTTTGGAATTCGGTAGTGAGTGTTGCAACCGAGGACAGACAATTTTTACGTGCTGCGTGCTTCAGCACTTGGTGGTCCCCGCTCTGTGAGCTTGTGTGGCCTATGATTTTGCGGCTGAACCGTTGCTCCTAGACGTTTACACTTCACAATAACAGCACTTACAGTTGACTGGGGCAGCTCAAGCAGGGCAGAAATGTAACGACCTGCCTCATTGCAAAGGTGGCATTCAGTAAGGCCATTCTACTGACAATGTTTGTCTATGGAGATTGCATGGCTGTGTGCTCAATTTTATACACCTGTCACCAACGGATGTGGCTGAAATAGCCCGAAACAACTAATTTAAAGTTTAAAGTGTCCACATACTTTTGTATATATATTGTATGTCATAGTAGTTCCTTATAAATACCTTTGCTGTCTTTTAATCAGGATAGTTTGCTGAAGTGACAATTCAAATAAACTTTTGTTTTCGATATGATCACCATAAACTGCAAAGCTGTCATCTATTGATATCAGTACTACACTGTACTGTATATACCACATGCAATGGTTTTAAAATATCTTATAGCCTACCTTGTTGGAACCGTTTTGGCTTGACTTATGTGTTGGGGATATGTTGTATGGCTAGGGACGTTTGAATTTGTTTTGTAAACTGGAGGGCACTATTTACTGGGTCAAGGGTCACTGGTCATGTATAATGCAGCCAATTCTGATCTTTCCACTAATTGGTCTTTTGACCAATCACATCAGATCTTTTTCAGATGTGATTAGTCTAAAGTTTTCAGATCTGATTAGTCTAAAGGCCAATTTGTGAAAAAAAGACTAGGATTGGGCTGCATATCTAAACTCAGAGGAAAGGAAAGGCTCAATTAGTCTGTCCCCCAATTTAAATGCACACCAGCTGATGGGGAAATTCTATGTATGTAGTGGCTAATCCCTGAGCCACCTCCTGCACATGTTGAGAGCAGTTAATGACGCAAGTCAGTCATTTGAAACGCAATTTTTTAGATAAATGGATTGGCTTCTGTCACTTAGTAAATGATCCAGTATAGTGGATTTAGTTTCTAAAGAATGGGGTGGAAGAGAGAAAGAATTTGCCATTTTTTCCTGGGTGTGTCAGCTCGTCCACCCCAAACGGCATGGGCACGGTCTTTTGGGATGTGGTCTCCCAGGGCTCTCATAGGGCCATCGCTTATACCAGGCTGCAGCAAGTCTGTCTGGATAGATGCTGAAAGTATCAGCATCTAGCGCTATGACCTAAGATGTCAGGCAATATATATTGTACACCACCGTTCAAAAGTTTGGGGAACCTTAGAAATGTCCTTGTTTTTGAAAGAAAAGCACATTTTTTGGGCCATTCAAATAAGATCAAATTTATCAGAAATACAGTGCCTTGCGAAAGTATTCGGCTCCCTTGAACTTTGCAACCTTTTGCCACATTTCAGGCTTCAAACATAAAGATATAAAACTGATTTTTTTTTGTGAAGAATCAACAACAAGTGGGACACAATCATGAAGTGGAACGACATTTATTGGATATTTCAAACTTTTTTAACAATTCAAAAACTGAAAAATTGGGCGTGCAAAATTATTCAGCCCCCTTAAGTTAATAGTTTGTAGCGCCACATTTTGCTGCGATTACAGCTGTAAGTCGCTTGGGGTATGTCTCTATCAGTTTTGCACATCGAGAGACTGAAATTCTTTCCCATTCCTCCTTGCAAAACAGATCGAGCTCAGTGAGGTTGGATGGAGAGCATTTGTGAACAGCAGTTTTCAGTTCTTTCCACAGATTCTCGATTGGATTCAGGTCTGGACTTTGACTTGGCCATTCTAACACCTGGATATGTTTATTTTTGAACCATTCCATTGTAGATTTTGCTTTATGTTTTGGATCATTGTCTTGTTGGAAGACAAATCTCCGTCCCAGTCTCAGGTCTTTTGCAGACTCCATCAGGTTTTCTTCCAGAATGGTCCTGTATTTGGCTCCATCAATCTTCCCATCAATTTTAACCATCTTCCCTGTCCCTGCTGAAGAAAAGCAGGCCCAAACCATGATGCTGCCACCACCATGTTTGACAGTGGGGATGGTAGGTTCAGGGTGATGAGCTGTGTTGCTTTTATGCCAAACATAACGTTTTGCATTGTTGCTAAAAAGTTCAATTTTGGTTTCATCTGACCAGAGCACCTTCTTCCACATGTTTGGTGTGTCTCCCAGGTGGCTTGTGGCAAACTTTAAACAACACTTTTTATGGATATCTTTAAGAAATGGCTTTCTTCTTGCCACTCTTCCATAAAGGCCAGATTTGTGCAATATACGACTGATTGTTGTCCTATATTATTATCATGATCACAGGGAAGGGGCAGTTGGGAGGTTCTCTGAGAGTTGCACCAAAGCTGAGTGGCCTCCCCATCCAAACTCACATGAGTGGGGATATGGTGGTAGGGAGACAGCAGTGGAGGTCCTCTGGTTCTCCCATGTGAAGGACAATGCTCTCTCTGCTGGGTGAGTGTGAGCAGCAAGTCCCCCTAGTGAACTTCCATGGCCCCCTGTTCTCATACCCTCCCAGCAGCCAACAGTCCCCCCTACACACACACACACACACACACTATGCTGTAACCTTAAACAAACTCGCAATTGAGGTCCCATTAGACAGACGTGGGTAGCACAGTGTTGTATGTGTGTGTGTTGAAGGCGATAGGGGCTTACCCTGGTTCGCTTTGTCCCCTCTACCCCCGCTCTTATCTTCCCATCCCTGCCCCCTTACCCCTACCTTGGCACGCACTCCATCTGCAAGTATGTCAGACACACAGTGGAGCTTTCTGGAGCACTGCCGGAGATTCTCATCCCCTTTCTTCGGGGGGCTGCGCTTGGCGTTGGGAAAGCACGAGGACTTGGGAGAGTAGCCAAAGTGGCGCGCAAGCTGCAAGAAATCCAGCGTCCTGTCCTGGTTGGTAATCAAAGTGACCCAAAGATGTCGGATCTCCCCCCGGCTCACTTCGGGGTGGATGTCAAATCTGCAGGATGAAAAGATGAAAAGAGAGAGACAGAGCGAGAGGGAGAGAAGGAACAAGAGAGTGAGAAAAGGGGGAGAAAGGGATGGAGAAAGAAGAGGGGGACAATTCCCACTACATATAGATGAATAACTACTATCTCACAGGGTTTAAGGGCCCCCTTTTTGCTTGCCCAATCCCCCTCACCCACCCACCCATCCCCCAATCCCCACTTCACCAATAACAATGCCAAAACTTGGCAGCCAACCCAGCACATAAGCAACAGTTTCCCATCAGAGAGCAAGCAGCTATCTTAGGCCTTGTTGGCATCGACCGGAGGCCAAAGAATGGGAAGCACTGTAAGAGAGCAGACATGAATGGGTCTGTAAGAAATGTAAAAGAATATATAAAAAAATAAACGTCTACACAGTTATACTACCTGACTCTCAGCTCCCTGAGAATATGTTATTGATGAGTAAAGAAGTCCTTTGAAGAGAAACAGATTTGCCCCTGATAATTTAACTATTTTCGTTATTCGATTTTTATATAACCCGTGTAGATGGATAAATGTCAGATATAAAATGTTTTCAAATGACAAATTCTAAAATATATATATAATATCCCCCCAAAAAACTGGATTGAGTGGAAAATATTACAGATAGCGGAAGTATCTCAGAAGGGAACGTTTTAACTGGCTAGATGTGGTATATTAGCTGTGGACCTGGTGGATTCTGACTACTAAGTTATTGTACTAAGACTCTGGAAGGGTAGGGTGAGTGTCCCCCCTGCCAAGGGATGAAGGGTTTACCTTTTTGCAGTTGGCACGACCCTCAATGTGCTCACCCGTACTGAGAACCCCAATGCCCGAGATTATGCAAATCCATGGAGATGTTCTATTCAACACTACCTCTATTTAGGGCAGCCACTGGGATATTCCAGCCCAAAAAATGAATAGACAGATAAAGGAGGGAAACGATATAAAGGAGAAAACAAGTGGGAAAGGGTCAAAAGAAGACTCAGATAAATGAACAATACATTTTTTTTAAATGTTCCCCAAACTTTGAAAAGGTATCCCCAGTCTCTCAGTCTTTGTCACTCTTCTTTGGCAGTGGGATTCTGATAGACATGGAGCCCAATGCAGAACAGAGCATGACATGGGAACACCAAAATAAGCGTGCAATACGCCATAGAAAATGGTCTGCCTGTGCTCTCAAGAAAAACAAAATCAACAGTAAACGCTTTGTTATTCATGGGAAAAAAAAGAGCAGGCTTGTTAACTCCCACAATTAAGGCATCATTTGCCAGGAGACAGTGCTGCTTCTGATGGCCATTGTTTTTGTGGACAAAAGGTCTCCAAAGCGACCCTCAGATCAGTGCATATGACTGTGTGAGTATCGCGAGGGTGGCTTTGGTTATCGTGTAGCGCCACAACAAGGGGCACTTGTGTCACGAGGAGAGACAGGGTTGTGTGACATCTGAGAAGTACTAAAGATGAATCAGTTGATTTGACACGGTGGTAAGACAAAGAGGCAGTATGCATTCCATAACTCTGTGAAACCATTGAGAGATGCTCACAGGAACTGGGGGCATATAATGCATTTTGAGTAATTTCCCAAGACATTGCCTGAAGAATAGTATTATTCTGTCGGGGAAAAAGTTCAGATTAAAAGCCTTTTTGTTATAGACTATAATATCATTATATCTAAACACCAATCAATTATTCATATTTTGAGTAATGTTTTCCATCAAAAGAGCTTAGGTAAAAAATGATTATTTAAAACAAATTTAGAATTACTATGGAAATAGTAGTTCTGTGGAAATAAAGATGAAAATCATGTCTTGTCAAATGGCAAATGATTACTTTAGATAACAAAACACAATATTTTCAGTTGCAGCAAAGTTGAGGGTCTAAATTAGTTCTGCAAACGAAACACATTGTGTGGTTGACTCAGCTACTGTAGTTGCAAAGTCATACTTCAATACCTACAGTAAGTTCACACAACATAATTTTTTAAAATTCAGCTTAAAGTGAACCTTGGCTAGTAAACTATTCCATGTCAGCTCAACATGTTTTAGGCCAGCAAACTTAGACATTTAAACAGTTACATTTGTATTTTTTTTACAGTGAAGCAAAACAATATAGAGATTCAGAGAAACATTTCACATTTTTAGGAATGATCTGTGTTTGTTGGGGCATCATCCCTTTACCAGTGAGTTGAAACTGTGTGTGAAAAGTGTTGTGGAAAGTACCCAATTGTCATACTTGAG
This sequence comes from Oncorhynchus gorbuscha, assembly GCF_021184085.1. Classification (NCBI taxonomy): domain Eukaryota; kingdom Metazoa; phylum Chordata; class Actinopteri; order Salmoniformes; family Salmonidae; genus Oncorhynchus; species Oncorhynchus gorbuscha. Next base: position 19,557,266 of record NC_060196.1, on the reverse strand, counting down.
TAAAAGTAAAGATAACTTAAAAGAAAATTACTCAAGTAAAAGTCTCCCAGTAAAATACTACTTGAGTAAAAGCCTAAAAGTATTTGGTTTAAATGTACTTAAGTATCAAAAGTAAATGTAATCGCTAAAATATACTTAAGTATCAAAAGTATAAATCATTTCAAATTCCTTCAACACTCAGACATAATTTACCAACGAAGCATTAGTGTTTAGTGAGTCTGCCAGATCAGAGGCAGTAGGGATGACCACAGATTTTCTCTTCATACGTGTGTGAATTAGACAATTTTCCTGTCCTGATAAGCATTCAAAATGTAACTAGTACTTTTGGGTGTCAGGGACAATGTAAGGAGTAAAAAGTACATTATTTCTTTAGGAATGTAGTGGAGTAAAATACAAAGTAATCAAAAATACAAATAGTAAAGTAAAGTACAGATACCCCAAAAAACAACTTAAGTAGTACTTTAAAGTATTTTTACTTAAGTACTTTACACCACTGTGTGTGAATATATGTTCATGTATATTCACATACAGTATATACTGTACGTTGATATAATGATCATATTGTTTTTGTGATAATTAACATGATTTAAGAGAAAGACAAGTGATGCATCACAAATAGCATCCTATTTCTTACATCGTGTACTACTTTGCTCAAAAGTAGTGCAGATTGTAGGGAATAGGGTGCCATTTGCGAAACAGGCAGAATGTACCTCTTTAGAAGCTGGTAGAAGGTCTCTTGACTGAGACGTTTGGTGTTCTTCTCATCCAGCTTCTCAAAGACTCGCTCTGCTGCCTGGTAGTGGTTCTTCACCAGGGCCTTGATGATCTGGAACAGCTATTGAAAAGAGACAGATGTGCCACATCTGACATTTACACCATGCACTCTTAAAATTCACAATGGAATTCTATGGATATCAATAGTGTCAACTTATGAATCTGGCAAAACATATGACATCTACAGAACTACCCATCCCGGATCCGGGAGAATTGTCATCAACTAGACTAATTAGCATAGCGCAACGGTCAAAACACATTACTAGAAAATATTCACAAGTGAAATATGTGAAACACAGCTTAGCCTTTTGTTAATCACCCTGTCATCTCAGATTTTGAAATTATGCTTTTATCGAAATTAAGTTTATCGATAGCCTAGCATAGCAGTATGTCCAGCTAGCAGCAGGAAGCTTGGTCACGAAAATCAGAAAAGCAATCAAATTAACCGTTTACCCTTGATGATCTTCGAATGTTTTCACTGACGAGACTCCCAGTTAGACAGCAAATGTTCCTTTTGATCCATAAAGATTATTTTTATACCCAAAATACCTCAGTTTGTTTGTCACGTTATGTTCAGAAATCCACCGGAAATAGCAATCATGACAACGGCGAAAAAAATTACAAATTATATTCATAATATCGACAGAAACTGTCATGTTTTGTCATTTATTATCTTGTCTTGTCCCTGTGCTTCCCATTCTATTCGTTTCCCTCTGCTGGTCTTATTAGGTTCTTTCCCTCTTTCTATCCCTCTCTCTCCCCCTCCCTCTCTCACTCTCTCGCTCTCTCTTCTCTCTATCGTTCCGTTCCTGCTCCCAGCTGTTCCTATTCCCCTAATCAATCATTTAGTCTTCCCACACCTGTTCCCGATCCTTTCCCCTGATTAGAGTCCCTATTTCTTCCTTTGTGTTCCGTTCCTGTCCTGTCGGTTCCTTGTCTAGAATTCACCGTGCTGTGTTTGTGTATCGCCCTGTCGTGTCGTGTTTTCCTCAGATGCTGCGTGGTGAGCAGGTGTCTGAGTCTGTCTGGTTCAAGTGCCTTCCCGAGGCAACCTGCTGTTCACCTGCTGTTCAAGATCGAGTCTCCAGTTTGTCCTCGTCATCTCGAGTGAAAGTTGTGTTTTTTGATTGTATTTACTTTACTGGATTAAAGACTCTGTTTTCGCCAAGTCGCTTTTGGGTCCTCTTTCACCTGCATGACAGAAGGAACCGACCAAGGAATGGACCCATCGACTTCAGACGCTCGTTACACTGCCGTCGAGATCCAAGGAGCCATGCTCGGCAGACACGAGCAGGAATTGTCTGCTGCTCGCCATGCCGTGGAGAACCTGGCCGCTCAGGTTTCCGACCTCTCTGGACAGTTCCAGAGTCTACGTCTCGTGCCACCTGTTACTTCCTGGCCTGCCGAGCCTCCAGAACCTAGGGTTAATAACCCACCTTGCTACTCCGGGCAGCCCACTGAGTGCCGCTCCTTTCTCACGCAGTGTGAGATTGTGTTCTCTCTCCAACCCAACACATACTCTAGAGAGAGAGCTCGGGTTGCTTACGTCATTTCACTCCTTACTGGCCGGGCTCGAGAATGGGGCACAGCTATCTGGGAGGCAAGGGCTGATTGCTCTAACAAGTTCCAGAACTTTAAAGAGGAGATGATTCGGGTTTTTGACCGTTCAGTTTTTGGTAGGGAGGCTTCTAGGGCCCTGGCTTCCTTATGCCAAGGTGAACGGTCCATAACGGATTATTCTATTGAGTTTCGCACTCTTGCTGCCTCTAGTGAGTGGAACGAGCCGGCGCTGCTCGCTCGTTTTCTGGAGGGACTCCACGCAGTGGTTAAGGATGAGATTCTCTCCCGGGAGGTTCCTTCAGATGTGGACTCTTTGATTGCTCTCGCCATCCGCATAGAACGACGGGTAGATCTTCGTCACCGGGCTCGTGGAAGAGAGCTCGCATCAACGGTGTTTCCCTGCTCCGCATCGCAACCATCTCCCTCCTCTGGCTCAGAGTCTGAGCCCATGCAGCTGGGAGGGATTCGCATCTCGACTAAGGAGAGGGAACGGAGGATCACCAACCGCCTGTGCCTCTATTGCGGAGTTGCTGGACATTTTGTTAATTCATGTCCAGTAAAAGCCAGAGCTCATCTGTAAGCGGAGGGCTACAGGTGAGCGCAACTACTCAAGTCTCTCCATCAAGATCCTGTACTACTTTGTCGGTCCATCTACGCTGGACCGGTTCGGGTGCTACATGTAGTGCCTTGATAGACTCTGGGGCTGAGGGTTGTTTCATGGACGAAGCATGGGTTCGGAAACATGACATTCCTTTCAGAGAGTTAGAGAAGCCTACGCCCATGTTCGCCTTAGATGGTAGTCATCTTCCCAGTATCAGATTTGAGACACTACCTTTAACCCTCACAGTATCTGGTAACCACAGTGAGACTATTTCTTTTTTGATTTTTCGTTCACCGTTTACACCTGTTGTTTTGGGTCATCCCTGGCTAGTATGTCATAATCCTTCTATTAATTGGTCTAGTAATTCTATCCTATCCTGGAACGTTTCTTGTCATGTGAAGTGTTTAATGTCTGCCATCCCTCCCGTTTCTTCTGTCCCTACTTCTCAGGAGGAACCTGGCGATTTGACAGGAGTGCCGGAGGAATATCATGATCTGCGCACGGTCTTCAGTCGGTCCCGAGCCAACTCCCTTCCTCCTCACCGGTCGTATGATTGTAGTATTGATCTTCTTCCGGGGACCACTCCTCCTCGGGGTAGACTATACTCTCTGTCGGCTCCCGAACGTAAGGCTCTCGAGGATTATTTGTCTGTGTCTCTTGACGCCGGTACCATAGTGCCTTCTTCCTCTCCGGCCGGGGCGGGGTTCTTTTTGTTAAGAAGAAGGACGGTACTCTGCGCCCCTGCGTGGATTATCGAGGGCTGAATGACATAACGGTTAAGAATCGTTATCCGCTTCCCCTTATGTCATCAGCCTTCGAGATTCTGCAGGGAGCCAGGTGCTTTACTAAGTTGGACCTTCGTAACGCTTACCATCTCGTGCGCATCAGAGAGGGGGACGAGTGGAAAACGGCGTTTAACACTCCGTTAGGGCATTTTGAGTACCGGGTTCTGCCGTTTGGTCTCGCCAATGCGCCAGCTGTTTTTCAGGCATTAGTTAATGATGTTCTGAGAGACATGCTGAACATCTTTGTTTTTGTCTATCTTGACGATATCCTGATTTTTTCTCCGTCACTCGAGATTCATGTTCAGCACGTTCGACGTGTTCTACAGCGCCTTTTAGAGAATTGTCTCTAAGTAAAGTCTGAGAAGTGCTCTTTTCATGTCTCCTCCGTTACTTTTCTCGGTTCCGTTATTTCCGCTGAAGGCATTCAGATGGATTCCGCTAAGGTCCAAGCTGTCAGTGATTGGCCCGTTCCAAGGTCACGTGTCGAGTTGCAGCGCTTTTTAGGTTTCGCTAATTTCTATCGGCGTTTCATTCGTAATTTCGGTCAAGTTGCTGCCCCTCTCACAGCTCTTACTTCTGTCAAGACGTGTTTTAAGTGGTCCGGTTCCGCCCAGGGAGCTTTTGATCTTCTAAAAGAACGTTTACGTCCGCTCCTATCCTCGTTACTCCTGACGTCACTAGACAATTCATTGTCGAGGTTGACGCTTCAGAGGTAGGCGTGGGAGCCATTCTATCCCAGCGCTTCCAGTCTGACGATAAGGTTCATCCTTGCGCTTATTTTTCTCATCGCCTGTCGCCATCTGAGCGCAACTATGATGTGGGTAACCGTGAACTGCTCGCCATCCGCTTAGCCCTAGGCGAATGGCGACAGTGGTTGGAGGGGGCGACCGTTCCTTTTGTCGTTTGGACAGACCATAAGAACCTTGAGTACATCCGTTCTGCCAAACGACTTAATGCCCGTCAAGCTCGTTGGGCGTTGTTTTTCGCTCGTTTCGAGTTTGTGATTTCTTACCGTCCGGGTAGCAAGAACACCAAGCCTGATGCCTTATCCCGTCTGTTTAGTTCTTCTGTGGCTTCTACTGATCCCGAGGGGATTCTTCCTTATGGGCGTGTTGTCGGGTTAACAGTCTGGGGAATTGAAAGACAGGTTAAGCAAGCACTCACGCACACTGCGTCGCCGCGCGCTTGTCCTAGTAACCTCCTTTTCGTTCCTGTTTCCACTCGTCTGGCTGTTCTTCAGTGGGCTCACTCTGCCAAGTTAGCTGGTCATCCCGGTGTTCGAGGCACTCTTGCGTCTATTCGCCAGCGCTTTTGGTGGCCGACTCAGGAGCGTGACACGCGCCGTTTCGTGGCTGCTTGTTCGGACTGCGCGCAGACTAAGTCGGGTAACTCTCCTCCTGCCGGTCGTCTCAGACCGCTCCCCATTCCTTCTCGACCATGGTCTCACATCGCCCTAGACTTCATTACCGGTCTGCCTTTGTCTGCGGGGAAGACTGTGATTCTTACGGTTGTCGATAGGTTCTCTAAGGCGGCACATTTCATTCCCCTCGCTAAACTTCCTTCCGCTAAGGAGACGGCACAAATCATTATCGAGAATGTATTCAGAATTCATGGCCTCCCGTTAGACGCCGTTTCAGACAGAGGCCCGCAATTCATGTCACAGTTTTGGAGGGAGTTCTGTCGTTTGATTGGTGCGTCCGTCAGTCTCTCTTCCGGGTTTCATCCCCAGTCTAACGGTCAAGCAGAGAGGGCCAATCAGACGATTGGTCGCATACTACGCAGCCTTTCTTTCAGAAACCCTGCGTCTTGGGCAGAACAGCTCCCCTGGGCAGAATACGCTCACAATTCGCTTCCTTCGTCTGCTACCGGGTTATCTCCGTTTCAGAGTAGTCTGGGTTACCAGCCTCCTCTGTTCTCATCCCAGCTTGCCGAGTCCAGCGTTCCCTCCGCTCAAGCGTTTGTCCAACGTTGTGAGCGCACCTGGAGGAGGGTGAGGTCTGCACTTTGCCGTTACAGGGCACAGACTGTGAGAGCCGCCAATAAACGCAGGATTAAGAGTCCAAGGTATTGTTGCGGCCAGAGAGTGTGGCTTTCCACTCGCAACCTTCCTCTTACGACAGCTTCTCGTAAGTTGACTCCGCGGTTCATTGGTCCGTTCCGTGTCTCCCAGGTCGTCAATCCTGTCGCTGTGCGACTGCTTCTTCCGCGACATCTTCATCGCGTCCATCCTGTCTTCCATGTCTCCTGTGTTAAGCCCTTTCTTCGCACCCCCGTTCGTCTTCCCTCCCCCCCTCCCGTCCTTGTCGAGAGCGCACCTATTTACAAGGTACATAAGATCATGGACATGCGTTCTCGGGGACGGGGTCACCAATACTTAGTGGATTGGGAGGGTTACGGTCCTGAGGAGAGGAGTTGGGTTCCGTCTCGGGACGTGCTGGACCGTTCACTCATTGATGATTTCCTCCGTTGCCGCCAGGATTCCTCCTCGAGTGCGCCAGGAGGCGCTCGGTGAGTGGGGGTACTGTCATGTTTTGTCATTTATTATCTTGTCTTGTCCCTGTGCTTCCCATTCTATTCGTTTCCCTCTGCTGGTCTTATTAGGTTCTTTCCCTCTTTCTATCCCTCTCTCTCCCCCTCCCTCTCTCACTCTCTCGCTCTCTCTTCTCTCTATCGTTCCGTTCCTGCTCCCAGCTGTTCCTATTCCCCTAATCAATCATTTAGTCTTCCCACACCTGTTCCCGATCCTTTCCCCTGATTAGAGTCCCTATTTCTTCCTTTGTGTTCCGTTCCTGTCCTGTCGGTTCCTTGTCTAGAATTCACCGTGCTGTGTTTGTGTATCGCCCTGTCGTGTCGTGTTTTCCTCAGATGCTGCGTGGTGAGCAGGTGTCTGAGTCTGTCTGGTTCAAGTGCCTTCCCGAGGCAACCTGCTGTTCACCTGCTGTTCAAGATCGAGTCTCCAGTTTGTCCTCGTCATCTCGAGTGAAAGTTGTGTTTTTTTGATTGTATTTACTTTACTGGATTAAAGACTCTGTTTTCGCCAAGTCGCTTTTGGGTCCTCTTTCACCTGCATGACAGAAACATGGCAAACGTTTTTTGTAATCAATCCTCAAGGTGTTTTTCAAATATCTATTCGATAATATATCAACCGGGACAATTGGATTTTCAGTATGAGCGAGAGGAAAGATGACTACCGCTGTCTTTTACTCAAGAATCACTCTGAGAGCCCTCAGCTGGCCACTTACGCAATGTAGTCGTTTATGCTCATTCTTCAACATAAAGGCGTGAAACTATGTCAAAATGCTGGAGACACCTTAGGGAATACGTAGAAAAAGGAATCTGGTTAATATCCCTTTCAGTGGCCAATAGGGGTGTATAGGAACACAATGGTTTCAAAACATGAGTCACTTCCTGATTGGATTGTTCTTAGGCTTTCGCCTGCAATATCAGTTCTGTTATACTCACAGACAATATTTCGACAGTTTTGGAAACTTTAGAGTGCTTTCTATCCTAAGCTGTCAATTATATGCATATTCAAGCATCTGGTCCTGAGAAATAGGCGGTTTACTTTGGGAACGTTATTTTTCCAAAAATAAAAATAGTGCTCCCTAGTTTCACGAGGCAACAACTCATTTTATTATTACTACTATTACTACTACTACTACTACTATTAATAATAATACAACAACAACAAAAACAGTTCCAAAAGGGTTCCTCGACTGTCCCCATAGGAGAACCCTTTTGGGTTCCATGTAAAAACCAAAACGTGTTCTTTAAAGGCTTCTCCTACGGGGACAGCCAAAGAACCAATTTAGGTTCGAGATAGACCCTTTTTTCTTAGATTGAAGTACAGCTACTACTACTACTACCTTTACTGCTGATAATAATAATAATAATAATACATAACATAATGTCACGTTCTGACCATAGTTCTTTTGTGTTTTCTTTGTTTTAGTGTTGGTCAGGACGTGAGCTGAGTGGTCATTCTATGTTCTGTGTCTAGTTTTCTCGTTTCTATGTTTGGCCTGATATGGTTCTCAATCAGAGGCAGGTGTTAGTCGTTGTCTCTGATTGATAACCATATTTAGGTAGCCTGTTTTGTGTTGGGTTTTGTGGGTGGTTGTCTTCTGTCTTCATGTGTCTACACCAGACAGAACTGTTTCGTTTTTTTCACATTAGATGTTTTGTATTTTGTAGTGTTCACGTTTATCGTCGTTATTAAACATGATGAACACTAACCACGCTGCGCTTTGGTCCTCGCCTTCGTCCACAGAAGAAAGCCGTTACACATAAGCTCTTATTTTGACTCTGCAAGTAGGAAAGCTGCTCAAGCAGGCAGAAATACAGCTGGAATGGCACTTTATATGAGGGAAAATCATTAATGGCAAAACGATCAGATACACATGAAATGACCCCGGGAATCGATAGTACATCGCTCAGAGTTGCGCAAATATGACACAACATTCAAAATGGGTGAATCTTTCCTTTAAAAGTCCAGAATGTAGCTTTGTGGGTGAACTGACCAAATTCATATAGAAATGTGTGTTACAGATCTGTCATTGTCATTGAAGGCATGTCTGAAGAACATTATTTCTATGCTTCCAGTTCCGGGTTTGCGTCTTTTTACTTTCTGAGTGAAAATGCTTTCGCTCAGATTTTTCTTGAGCATGACTTTTTTTAAAAACGTAAGCTATGCAACATTGACATTATGTTTGTGCAGTAGGCCATAGGCCCAATACATTATCACTGCATATTAGCTATGCTTGAATTTTTTTTGTACTGGACTGATGGCCTGCATCTGATGGTCAGTCTGAGGGGAGGGAGTGAGTAGCAGTGAGGCTGCCTCTCACCCAAGTGACCCGACTCACAGTCTCTCCCTCCTCTGAGAAAAGGGGACACGGTCTTCCAGTTGATGGCAAACTCATGTCGCACTGCATTATTTCTGCCTCATTGCCCAATTCCTGTTGTTATTCCTATGACCAAAGAAAGTGAAATATTCCTTGATATTAAAAAAGACACAAGTGTATAACAGTAACAATGCAAGCTTATCGGAACACTTTGTTATACTCCTTCATTGCAGCTGCTGTGCTGGTTGTAGCGTGAGTGGAAGTAGGGAGAATGCGCATTTTATGGATTATAAAAGTGTTGAACAGTGCTAAATAACTACCTAAAAATGAAATTTAAAAAAAAGTCTCTCTCAGGTCAAAAGTTTAGAAATCTCACAGTATAAACTTTGTTCTGCGTTCAAGGCTTTTTTTTTTACAGTCTATGGCTCGAGGAAATAGTGCAGACATGTTCATTTGAACTATCTGATTTGCCAGTGGTAGGCCTATAGGTGCACTTGATTTGCTCTCTGGGCCTGCCGGGTAGGCGGAGTCCTACCTTCAGACACATGAAATGGTTGAAAAAGCCTTCCCGGCAGGCTAGGACAGCTGAATCAAGTGCACCTTTCAATTAATAGCGCAAAACAAAAAATTTAAACATTGGAATGCTAGGCTTTATCTTTGTATTTTTTACAGAAAGGATCGACAGGTTGGTGACCACTGCTCTACACTATACAGGTAACTGCCAAAATAATGAACACTTTTGTAAATGAGGAATACAAAGTATATTGAAAACCAGTGTGGTTTGAGTAAATTAAGCAATTAACATTTCATCATTCTTAGGGCCAACTATAAAAATGCTGGGCATGCCATTATTTTGGCTACCATGGCTATGCCCCTGTGGGATGACAATGCCCCTGTCCACGAGTGGTCACTGAATGGTTTGATGAGCATGAAAATTATGTAAACCCTATACCATGTCCATCTCAGACACCAGGGCCCAGAGTCACAAAATCTTCTTAAGAAGCAATTTCTTCTTAACTGCCATTTTTGTCTTAACTATAGACTTAAGAAGAAATTTAAGCAAAGTTGCTATTCCTCAAAAAGGTTATTGGACATTTTCCTGCGCTATTTCTTATGTTTATCCTTAAGCATAAAGTTAAGAAGAAATTTGATTCTTGAAAATAAAGTTGTATAATGTTGTTAATTCCAAGATAGCTAAACCCTTGTCTTAAACTCAGGGCAGTGAGACAAAAAGCACATGAAAGTAATTGAACATGTTTAGTTCACTCACAAACCCCATCTGAAAGTTACTTTAAACCCAAGAACATGTTTTAGAACGATAATCCCAGTAAGAAATATGCTAACATGATTGCCATTGCAAGCTAGATACCAAAAACTGTTGCCTAGCAACAAACATCTTAAGAAGATCTGTATGAAGATATTTGAGAAGCTCGCAAGAAAATCATTAAATCTTACGATATTGTTGAGGAATTGCACTAACAAACTATTTTATGAACTTCTTATTTGTATCTAAAGAACATTCTTAAGTTTTTGCATAAGAAGTGTTCCGTGAATCTGGGCCCAGGTCGTCAAAATCAATGGCACTCCATCGATATAAAGTTGTTTTTGACAAAAATGTATCAGTTTGTCACTTTCACAAGGTTGGAGTAATAACACGTTCAACTACCTAAGAGATTGGCTTGAATCTAGGTTGGACCTTTTAGATTTTGAGCAAAATAACTAGGGAAGAATGTTTCACTTCAGTCATTGAGTTTAAGACAAGGGTTTAGCTATCTTGGAATTAAGAACAAATTGAAAAACGTTATTTTCAAGAATCTAAGGCGAACATAAGAAATAGCCCAAGAATATTTCCAATAACTTTTTGGAGGAATAGCAACTTTGCTTAACTTTCATTTGAAGTCTACAGTTAAGGACAAAATGGCAGTTAAGAAGAAATTTCTTCTTAAGAAGGTTTTGTGAATCTGGACCCAGATCTCTACACAATTGAACCATTATGGGAGATTCTGGAGCAGAGCTTGAGACAGCATTTTCTACCACCATCAACAAAACACCAAATTATGGAATTTCTTATGGAAGAATGGTGTTGCGTTCCTCCAATAGAGTTCCAGAATCTATCCCAAAGTGTATTGAATCTGTTCTGGTAGCTCGTGGTGGCCCAACACCCTATTAAGACGCTTTATGTTGGTGTTTCCTTTATCTTGGTAGTTACCTGTACATTGTTTTGTCACAAACTGAAATTAGGCGAAGATGATAGAACGTTAGGAACTAGATAATGGCGGATATATGCAAAACATGCAGAACATAATAAGATATGAGGAAAAGTCAATATACCTGTGCCACACTCCGTCCCCGTCCCAGAGTCCCACTCTCCTCATTCTCGAGTTGCACGTTTAGCCCCTCCTGTTCTTCGTTTGTACGCCCCAAATTCCCCGCAGGACTTGCCTCGAAAAGGCTGGGAACTCCTCTCCTGGAATTCAATTAACAGAGAGATTATTTCAGTCTCAATTGCACTGTTTTGTGCTCTGGGAGATTTTGCTCACTTGAAAAGGTTGCTTGAAGAATGTCTTAAAGGGCAGGATAATGTAGCAGAGCAGTGAGTCTCTTAATAAAAGCAGGGGTTGCTTTGTGTCGGGGCCCCCAAGCCTGCACCTTTTCTACACATATGCTTCAGTGGCCCAACGAGGCACATACGCAAAGCGACAACACGAATCAGGGACGAAGACATGAAACGCTTTGAGGCAGCCTGAAAGGACGTGTGATGTGGTCAAACAGTTTGAGTGCACCTGACAAACTTGACATGCCAGTCAACCCTGTAAGGGAGCCAAAAGAAAGGGCAGACAAAAACCACTGGTCCTAATTTGCTCCCTGTCCGCTTGGCTGGACTCATAAGGGGCTGGGCTGGGGTGTCCTCCCAGCCACCCCTGCCGCCCTGCTTTTGTCTGGAGAAATGGCCCAGCCACTCCTCTGCCTTTGGCTCCTTTGGCTGTGGGCCGGGGCCAGTGTCAGAGCCAGTGTTGGGGACGACTGTAGGTTTTAAAGGTCACGCGCCAGAGGTCACAATCAGGAGACCAATCGAGACAAAACCAATCAGGCGTAAAAAACAAAGCTGAAATATGAGCTGACAGGGTAGTTGGGTTGAGGACTTTATCACAAGTAACTGAATGATTTGAATCAATAACCTGTGTGTGTGTGTGTGTGTTTATTGTGTAAAGTGTGGTGAGGGGGGACATTCTTTACACCAACATGGGGCTGTAGGTGACACTCCCACTGAACTACAGGTCTGAAGCAGAGGCTGGATATTTACAAAAGCCAATCCCCTATTTCATTCTACCAGATCAGGGTTGAAATGAATTGGTATTCTTTAATATAATTTAGGCACACTTGATTTCATTTTATCAATAGAAAAGTCCCGAAAGTGCAAACCCAGTGCACCGGCTAGGCCAAATCAAGCACACCTATAGTGTTTGCCAGACTATTTCAACCCAGATCTGCATTCCACTCACACTATGGCTCCACACAACTACAGACATATCCAAGCTAGCACATAACATTCTGAAAACCATATATTTCTTAGAGCTTGGTGAGAATTCACAGAACATTAAGAAACAACACTCTGCTGTGAGAATTTTGGTACTTCAGCATAGCGTTTCCTACAGGTTTCCTCATAGTTCTACTTAGGCATGTTCTCAAAATTTTCCAGAACGTTAAAGAAAACTTTCCATAAAAACCACAAGAAAACTTTTGAAACGTTCAGAGAACTTTCTATGAATGCGATTTAACCTAAGGGTGAATACAATAGCATAATACAAAAATAACCATAAAAATCTGTCAGTTTATATATGTTTTTTTTTTGCATTGCATGTCACACTTTTGCATTTGCGGTAAAATGTGACAGAGCTAGAACCGTGTTTGTCAGACCATGAGACATCCCGGAAATCGTCTGTAGCGTCCAAACGGTTTTTCCTACTATTACCCCTCTATGTATAGATGAGACTCTCGCAAACACGATGGTGTCTCCGTTTTGCTCTTCGACCCCCACAAGCATCTTAGGACTCATCTGAAGTCAGTACAGCCAATAGTACAGCCAATATTCCAACCTCTCTCTGTAGCATCTGTACAGTTTGGGCTATACACTAATATGACTCCTCTGTGGTAAGGTGAGACTCTCACAAACTCATACATGTTTTGTTCTAGGATGTCCACAGGCCTCACAAGACTTGTCTGAAGGTCCCCTGGTACCAGTTGAAAAACATATATGGACACTGTTTAGTCATTTACATTTTATTTTAAAAGTTTCCTGATCTTTCTTAAACTTTCTTTTGATGTTTTTGTTCCATGTTCTGAATATGGTATTCAATGTGTTTGTATGGGTTAATAGCAGTAAGGCCCCCCGAAAAAAATTATCAAATCATTTGTTTAGATATTTTATTTTATACTTCAAGGGGTCTTAAACTAAAAAATCGAATAGTTAAAGGAACCTTCTTAAAACAATTCCATTTAGCTTAGTATAACCCTCCCCCAGCTTAGACAGGGCTTAGACTTGGGGTTAAAAACATACACATATCTTCCGTTCTTAGCATCAACAAAACTCTATCTTGTTACGTGTGTTCAGGTGTGTTAGCTGCACCCACTAATTGGCTACACCTGATCTTAATGCGTGTTTGTTTCCTTTGAAATAGGGTCTGTCTGAATAGTCTAAAATGAACAGCTTTATATGTGTAAAATAACATAGCATGCTGGTTCCATCCTGGTAGTGCAGTGGACTAATTCCACGGATAAGGAACAGAAGATTATAGATTTGAATCCCACTGATGTCGTTTCAAAATAAAATAAAAATCAATGTGTTTGCATGATTAATGTCTAAGGAAATGAATTTCCACATATCCTAACTGTGCTTGGAGTTCAAAAAAGTTAACACAAAATAAGCTATCAGTGTTATTAAAAGTATTATTGAAACATTCCTTCAGTTTTAAGGAAGTTATTAAGAAACCTCCAAATAACCTATAATCTTCGTGCTCAGAGCTTTAATAAAACATTCCAGGAAAATGTTCAAGGAACCAGAGTAAAATGTTTGCAGAACACCCCTGCAACCTAAAAATAGATTTTCCCAGAACAGGTAACATTTTCAACTCTATTCTCAGGACGTTTTAAATACATTTAACAGGTCAGGAAATGTATGGCTTCATTCCCATAACCAATGTCAAACCCAAAACATACGATCTAACAACTTCCAAAAAGCCAAATGTGCTAACTGGGGTCTTACTCTTACACTAAATGTTATGAAAATTCAAATGTGGGGATGTGCAGAATCTATGAGACTATAGGCATCAAAACATCCAAGAGGATCATAATGGAACCTTCCTGGACTCCACCACTGCACCCCGCTACTAGCTTGAACCAGAAAATGGCTGCTCATTTTTCGACTCCAGGTGAGAGTAAATGGATGAGTGTCGGAACCAGAAAGAAGGAGAAGATTTGTTCTCGGCGCGTCTGCCTTCTTCCCCTGCGTCCGGACTTAAGAGCTTCAAATTGCTTGGAGTCCCTGTACCAGCTGTCTTCTGCCGGGGACTTGGGTGTTCCCTCCATGGCTGTGGATGCCCCTCCAGCTACCGCTCCCTGTCCTAGTCAATCAACTGCCTGGGCACATCCTGGACCACCGCGGCCCCCCTCTGTCTTACTATCCAGGTCTGTACCCAAACAATTTGAGCTTCTACTTTTAAAATATACTTTTCCAGAAACAAGTCTCTCACCGTTGCCGCTTGCTATAGACCACCCTCTGCCCTCAGCTGTGCTTTGGACACCATATGTGAACTGATTGCCCCCCATTTATCTTCAGAGCTCGTGCTGCTAGGTGACCTAAACTGGGACATGCTTAACACCCCGGCCATCCTACAATCTAAGTTTGATGCCCTCAATCTCACACAAATTATCAATGAACCTACCAGGTACAACCCAAAAGCTGTAAACACGGGCACCCTCATAGATATCATCCTAACCAACTTGCCCTCTAAATACACCTCTGCTGTTTTCACCCAAGATCTCAGCGATCACTGCCTCATTGCCTGCATCCAGAATGGGTCTGCGGTCAAACAACCACCCCTCATCACTGTCAAACGCTCCCTAAAACACTTCAGCGAGCAGGGCTTTCTAATCGACCTGGCACGGGTATTCTGGAAGGATATTGACCTCATCCCGTCAGTAGAGGATGCCTGGTTATTCTTTAAAAGTGCTTTCCTCACCATCTTAACCTGTTACTCCTACCCCCTACTTTTTCGAACATTCTGTTAAAAATCGCGCAACATTTCAGCGCCCTGCTGCTCATGCCAGGAATATAGTATATGCATATGATTAGTATGTGTGGATAGAAAACACTGAGACGTTTATAAAACTGGTTAAATCACGGCTGTGACTATAACAGAACGTGCGTTTCATCGAAAAGTGCAGGAAAATCTGATCACTGAAAATGGAATGGAGCGAGCTGTCGGGTTGGAGCGAGCTGTCGGGTTGGAGCGAGCGGTCGCATCGGCACATCGGCACTTCGCTCCGCAGGTAGTATAACTTTTTCATTACATTTCATTACATTTCATTATAGCACAACGGTTTGATTTGTCTAATCTTAGCAATTTCTTCTTAGCTAGCTACATAGCCGTCTTTGTATCAAAGATAATTGCGTAATTATCGTATTTCGCCGTCCTAACGTAGTCTTCACTGCTCTGCCCAGCAGCTAGCCAGCTAGCCAGCTAGCTAACGTCCACCGATTAGCTGCACTGTAGAAACTATTACACTCAACTGAACGACTTGATTAGTGTAGTGTTAGCTAGCTACATAGCTGTCTTTGCTGTCTTCGTATCCAAGATAATTGTGTAGTTTAGAGTGTGTAGTCTTAGAGTGATTATCTTAATTTACCGAGGTTAGCTAGCCAGCTATTTGTCGTCCTTAACGTAGGAGACTCTGCTAGCTAGCCAACAGCTAGCCAACAGCTAGCCGACAGCTAGCCAACAGCTAGCCGACAGCTAGCCAACAGCTAACCAATGTCTTCTGAATAGAACTCAACAACCCGGTCGCATTCACAGGTAGTATCACATTTTCATTTCATTTCATTACAGTACAACGGTTTGATTTGTTTGATCGTAACTAGCTACATAGCTAGCTACATAGCCGTCTTTGTATCAAAGATAATTGTGTAGTCTAGAGCGATTTTCTAGGTTAGCTAGCCAGCTATTGTCGTTCTTTTAACGCAACGTAACGTAATCAACACTGCTAGCTAGCCAGCTAGCCCCCGAATTGCAGCACTGTCGAAACTATTACACTCAACGGAACGACTTGATTAGTGTAGTGTCAACAACGCACCCACTGCCAGCTAGCCTACTTCAGCAGTACTGTATCATTTTAATCATTTTAGTCAATAAGATTCTTGCTACGTAAGCTTAACTTTCTGAACATTCGAGACGTGTAGTCCACTTGTCATTCCAATCTCCTTTGCATTAGCGTAGCCTCATCTGTAGCCTGTCAACTATGTGTCTGTCTATCCCTGTCCTCTCCTCTCTGCACAGACCATACAAACGCTCCACACCGCGTGGCCGCGGCCACCATAATCTGGTGGTCCCAGCGCGCACGACCCACGTGGAGTTCCAGGTCTCCGGTAGCCTCTGGAACTGCCGATCTGCGGCCAACAAATATATATATATATATATATATATATATATATATATATATATATATATATATATATATATATATATATAATATATGCCATTTAGCAGACGCTTTTATCCAAAGCGACTTACAGTCATGTGTGCATACATTCTACGTATGGGTGGTCCCAGGAATCGAACCCACTACCCTGGCGTTACAAGCGCCATGCTCTACCAACTGAGCTACAGATACCGAGTTCATCTCAGCCTATGCCTCCCTCCAGTCCCTCGACTTCTTGGCACTGACGGAAACATGGATCACCACAGACAACACTGCTACTCCTACTGCTCTCTCTTCGTCCGCCCACGTGTTCTCGCACACCCCGAGAGCTTCTGGTCAGCGGGGTGGTGGCACCGGGATCCTCATCTCTCCCAAGTGGTCATTCTCTCTTTCTCCCCTTTGAATTCCATGCTGTCACAGTTACCAGCCCTTTCAAGCTTAACATCCTTATCATTTATCGCCCTCCAGGTCCCCTCGGAGAGTTCATCAATGAGCTTGATGCCTTGATAAGCTCCTTTCCTGAGGACAGCTCACCTCTCACAGTTCTGGGCGACTTTAACCTCCCCACGTCTACCTTTGACTCATTCCTCTCTACCTCCTTCTTTCCACTCCTCTCCTCTTTTGACCTCACCCTCTCACCTTCCCCCCCTACTCACAAGGCAGGCAATACGCTCGACCTCATCTTTACTAGATGCTGTTCTTCCACTAACCTCATTGCAACTCCCCTCCAAGTCTCCGACCACTACCTTGTATCCTTTTCCCTCTCGCTCTCATCCAACACCTCCCACACTGCCCCTACTCGGATGGTATCGCGCCGTCCCAACCTTCGCTCTCTCTCCCCCGCTACTCTCTCCTCTTCCATCCTATCATCTCTTCCCTCTGCTCAAACCTTCTCCAACCTATCTCCTGATTCTGCCTCCTCAACCCTCCTCTCCTCCCTCTCTGCATCCTTTGACTCTCTATGTCCCCTATCCTCCAGGCCGGCTCGGTCCTCCCCTCCCGCTCCGTGGCTCGATGACTCATTGCGAGCTCACAGAACAGGGCTCCGGGCAGCCGAGCGGAAATGGACCTGGCATCCTTTCACTCCCTCCTCTCTACATTTTCCTCCTCTGTCTCTGCTGCTAAAGCCACTTTCTACCACTCTAAATTCCAAGCATCTGCCTCTAACCCTAGGAAGCTCTTTGCCACCTTCTCCTCCCTCCTGAATCCCCCCCCCTCCTCCCTCTCTGCAGATGACTTCGTCAACCATTTTGAAAAGAAGGTCGACGACATCCGATCCTCGTTTGCTAAGTCAAACGACACCGCTGGTTCTGCTCACACTGCCCTACCCTGTGCTCTGACCTCTTTCTCCCTCTCTCTCCAGATGAAATCTCGCGTCTTGTGACGGCCGGCCGCCCAACAACCTGCCCGCTTGACCCTATCCCCTCCTCTCTTCTCCAGACCATTTCCGGAGACCTTCTCCCTTACCTCACCTCGCTCATCAACTCATCCCTGACCGCTGGCTACGTCCCTTCCGTCTTCAAGAGAGCGAGAGTTGCACCCCTTCTGAAAAAACCTACACTCGATCCCTCCGATGTCAACAACTACAGACTAGTATCCCTTCTTTCTTTTCTCTCCAAAACTCTTGAACGTGCCGTCCTTGGCCAGCTCTCCCGCTATCTCTCTCTGAATGACCTTCTTGATCCAAATCAGTCAGGTTTCAAGACTAGTCATTCAACTGAGACTGCTCTCCTCTGTATCACGGAGGCACTCCACACTGCTAAAGCTAACTCTCTCTCCTCTGCTCTCATCCTTCTAGATCTATCGGCTGCCTTCGATACTGTGAACCATCAGATCCTCCTCTCCACCCTCTCCGAGTTGGGCATCTCCGGCGCGGCCCACGCTTGGATTGCGTCCTACCTGACAGGTCGCTCCTACCAGGTGGCGTGGCGAGAATCTGTCTCCTCACCACGCGCTCTCACCACTGGTGTCCCCCAGGGCTCTGTTCTTGGCCCTCTCCTATTCTCGCTATACACCAAGTCACTTGGCTCTGTCATAACCTCACATGGTCTCTCTTATCATTGCTATGCAGACGACACACAATTAATCTTCTCCTTTCCCCCTTCTGATGACCAGGTGGCGAATCGCATCTCTGCATGTCTGGCAGACATATCAGTGTGGATGACGGATCACCACCTCAAGCTGAACCTCGGCAAGACGGAGCTGCTCTTCCTCCCGGGGAAGGACTGCCCGTTCCATGATCTCGCCATCACGGTTGACAACTCCACTGTGTCCTCCTCCCAGAGCGCCAAGAACCTTGGTGTGATCCTGGACAACACCCTGTCGTTCTCAACTAACATCAAGGCGGTGGCCCGTTCCTGTAGGTTCATGCTCTACAACATCCGCAGAGTACGACCCTGCCTCACACAGGAAGCGGCGCAGGTCCTAATCCAGGCACTTGTCATCTCCCGTCTGGATTACTGCAACTCGCTGTTGGCTGGGCTCCCTGCCTGTGCCATTAAACCCCTTCAACTCATCCAGAACGCCGCAGCCCGTCTGGTGTTCAACCTTCCCAAGTTCTCTCACGTCACCCCGCTCCTCCGTTCTCTCCACTGGCTTCCAGTTGAAGCTCGCATCCGCTACAAGACCATGGTGCTTGCCTACGGAGCTGTGAGGGGAACGGCACCTCAGTACCTCCAGGCTCTGATCAGGCCCTACACCCAAACAAGGGCACTGCGTTCATCCACCTCTGGCCTGCTCGCCTCCCTACCACTGAGGAAGTACAGCTCCCGCTCAGCCCAGTCAAAACTGTTCGCTGCCCTGGCCCCCCAATGGTGGAACAAACTCCCTCACGACGCCAGGACAGCGGAGTCAATCACCACCTTCCGGAGACACCTGAAACCCCACCTCTTTAAGGAATACCTAGGATAGGTTAAGTAATCCCTCTCACCCCACCCC